>NC_142026.1:29133788-29451288 GCF_982192425.1 Myodes glareolus | reverse complement strand
CTTAGCCAGTTAGTGAGTGTGCCTCCCTGACTCAAAAGGGAAAGAGCATAAACACTGGCTGATCTTCCAAGTCCCTGCCCTCCTCTCAGGACCCCAGCTACATCTTCCTCCTTTACTGTCGTCCTGATTAGTAGTCGAAAGATCTGATTCCCTCCCGGAGCGACCTCACATTCCTATATCCAAACAGATCCCCACAAGTCGGGCAAACATCCTTCAATTGTTGCCAGTTTTTTGAACCTCAGTACAAGGATCTTATTTCATCCTGGACATCCTCTAGTTGGAAATCCTCTCGGGGAGGTGTGGGCATTTATAAAGCCATGTTTCCAAAGAAGCATTCCTGGGTGGATCCTAGGCCATTGGACCGAAGCCTTCTTTTCTGCGGAGTTCCTTTTTAGGAAGTCGGCTTTGACCCTTACAGTGAGTCTCAGATCCTTTGCTTTGGGATTTAAAAGGGTGTCTGGCCCAGGGACAAGCCTTCCTCGTGTTGGAAACTATCAGCATAATTGCCTGCAGCTCTCCATCGGCTTCTGGCCGCTTTGGAGCAGGCTGCGAGTCTAAAGCAGTATCTCTGCACTCAGTCAGCTTAGGCTGTTAGCTGAGCTCAAGGAACGGAGAATTTGAAGCGTAGGGACCCAAAAGAAGCTGCGTTGAGACTCACAAAAATCAGATCCACCTGGGTTGTCGTTGGGAAACGTGTGTTTATTGAAGACAATGTCTTAGAAATTGACAAGATGAGGCATAGTAGAGGTTAGCCAGAATCTTGTAAGATAAACAGCAGGCTTGATGTCCTACAGGGTGAGGCTCTGTTCATGATTCTCTAGTCCCAGGCCATCTCAGGAGGCTGATTTGTCCCCCTAATCTGTGCCTGCCAGGTCTGTGCCCCCACAACCAGCTTGAGTAGGAACTATCACTGGGTTGCCTGGTAGCACCAGCTGTGGAGGATCTAGCCGACCTATAAGCCTTGGGTTCGGTGCCTGTCTCTGTCCCTCTCTGAGCTCTCCGACATCTTTTCTTCCTTTTTGGAGACAAGGTCTCATGTATCCCAGGCTGACATTGAACTGACTATATACCAGAGAATGACCTTGAACTTCTGATCCCCGTTTCCACCTCTGGAGGGCTGGGATTACAGGACTGCAAAACCATAACTTAATATCTGCTGTATTCTGCACCGGGAATTAACTCAGGGCTTCAGGAACGCTGGGCAAGCACTCGACCAACGGAGAGACAGCCAACTCCTTGCCACCATTTTGAAAGGCTGGGTGCTCTCGGTGGCTGTTAGTTTCAAATTAAAGACAGTAAGAAACAGTTGAGAAGTCAGGCTCTGGGCGACTTTGCCTCAGTCAGGCAGCCTTGGTTTGAACATCAGCCCCCTTTACTTCCTGGGTGGCCTTGAATGAGTCTCTTAGCATTTTCTAGTGTCCACGTCTTTTCTGTAAGAATGGGTGAAGAGGAACAAGGAGAGTTACAACAACTGTACTATGTAGGGTTGTTGTTGGGGCTGGGACCTGAGTCAGGTGCTTTCAAGGTTTTGATGTAGTCTTTAAAAAAATGAATTAAACGCACACAAGATTTTTCCTTAAAAATTCACTCAGAGGACAAAGTTTGTATCACTGTGCATGTACCCAAAAACTAGCCTAGGCTGAATGTACTCCCTAGCCTTGTGCCAAGACATAACTGGAGCACAGTTGAATAGGATCTAAGTTTGACAGCTTTTGTGGGGAGGAGAGACTGACTCCATTGTTCAGAGACGGGTGTGTGTGCATCTCCATGCAAGTGGGAGTTCTCTGTTGCTGTCTGTGTGTGTATATGTGCATATGTGTATATATATATATTTATATAATATATGTATATAAAATATATTAAAATAAGTAAATCTTAAAAGGTATTTAAAGAGAACTGGCTGTCTTTGAAGGGTTCGCCAAGATGCTTCAAGCATGTGAGTTTGGCTAAGTAGGAGCCCACTTCTTTCCATGGAGCCTATGTGTCCCCAAGTCTTGCTTGTGGGTCATCATATCGGATCCAATGATTGCTTCGTTCCAGTGATGAATAGCTTCTGATAAATGAAGGCATTTGATATTTTTTTCTAGCTAAATCCTGGTGGTACAATTAAAACCGAAAGGCTTGGTAAAGGCTAACTAGAAGGGATTTTGGGGAGATGGATGGTGACAAACCTCGTAGATGTCATGCTTCATCGGGAGGATGAGAGTATTAACCTTCTGTCATTGCTGCAAACAACTGCCACAAACTAGTGGCTTTAAATAACACAGAGGTGTCACCTCACCACTCTCAAAGCCAAAAGCTCAAAGTGGGTTTCTCTGGGCTCAAACCAAGGCCTCTGCAGAGATGGTCCTTTAAGAGATTCTGATTTCTGGCTTTCCTTCATCTTCAACAATGGAAGCGCAGTGCCCCAGCCTTGTCCCTACTATTTCACCTTCTGTGTCTAAGGCTGCCATGATTACATCAGGTCCCGCGTCTCTTCCCTGCCTCAAGGTCTTAGCTTTGTCACAGCTGTGGAGTCCCTTTGCCATGTAAACTCATATAACCACTGGTCTTGGGTCTGGGATGTGTACTGTATTGGTATTGGTAAGACTAAACTAGGAGAAACTAGAACTTTCTTAAATCCATCTTCTAAGTACATGTTTAGAAAGAATGGACAACCCTTTGAGATATTTCAGTTTGGTAAAAGCTGCATCACTAACAGTCAAAAACAAGTGGTAATATAGATCGTTTGCATCAAACATCCCATAATATTCATGCTTCTACAGAAATCTTTTTTTTTTTTAATTTTGAGACAGGGTTTCTCTGTAGCTTTGGTGCCTATCCTGGAACTAGCTTTTGTAGACCAGGCTGGCCTCGAACTCACAAAGATCCACCTGCCTCTGCCTCCTGAGTGCTGGGATTAAAGGCGTGCACTGCCACTGCCCGGCCAGATATCTATTTTTAACTTTGATTAATACATGCTGGATCAATTATACCTGCCATTTTTGTTGAACTCTCTACCACCCAAAGCTTTTACTTGAGACCTGCCTCCAGGAGCAGAGGGAAGTTATGATTCTTTGCAGATAAGCACCTCAAATGGGGGCAGGGAAATGTAACTCAGGGTAGCAATTCCCACATGCCTCCTGCTCTGGAACCTGCTGGGAGTGTCTCTGCCACAGTCCCAGACTCTGGAAGGCCTGAGAACGTAGATCTCTTTGGTTCAGTCACTACAGAAAGCTCAGGAGCATAGCAAGTTAGAGAGGGGCAGATGTGAAGTCAAGAGGCCCTCATCTTCCAGAGGACCCAAAGGGATGGGATTGGGGTGTGGCTGCTTTCTGCTGGAGCTATAGACCCATGCTTTTGGGTCGTATGGAAGCCCCATGAATGCTTTCCCCTCATACACATGAGAGAGGCATCTGAGGAGTTGCCATGAGAGCAAAAGCAGGACATTACGAGTCCTAGGGTCACTCAGAGAGGAAGATGGGGAACTGGAGATAAAGGGTTAATGTTTCGGGCCAGGCTGGTAGATTCATCATTCTGCGGGGAGGATGAGGAAGCCAAGTGCAAGGTCCCAGCAGCACAAATACTCATCGGCTCCCGGCCAGGCTTCCAGAATGGCAAATGGGATCCATCACACGGTGGCTCTGATCCATGCTGACGTCCAGAGGATCTGTTCAGGACAAAAAGGTCCCATCTAAGTTTAAAGAAAGGACCACTATGATCGAGTAGTGATGTCTGTCTTGGCAAAGAGGTCTGTGCACCCCTGCTCTGCTAATAGAGAGGAAAGGAGAGGGAATCTGCAACCAGACAGATGTTTGGGACCCCTGAGAAAAGGTTGTACCTTACCTGGGTTACCTTGAGTGGGTAGGCTGGTGTGGTCTCTGCCTCTTCATCGTTAAATGACGGAAGCTGGAAATGCCCTTTCCAGACCTCTGAGTGAATGAGGATCAAGGACAGGACCTGGTGTCACAAACTGTCCAGCCCTGCATCTGTGGGGCTGAAGCCCGAGTGCACAGAAACAGTCTTTGGCTGGCCAACGCTGCCTTGGTGATGGGTCCTGACCTGGTGCAGATCCGAGCCTGCGTCATTTCCCCGAGGACCCTGTCTGCTTAGAAAATACCCAACACACTTGTTTGAGCAGGGAAAGGCAGAGGTTTGAAGAAAAATCTCTGGGTTAGAGAAACACATGGAAGGGGCAAGGCAGTAGCAGCCTTGTGCTAGGAGCAGGTGGTTTTGCAAGGTAGGGCTGAGCAAGGAACAGCCGTCCAGGTTGGGGACCAACTACCACGTACACAACACCCCATGCTGTCACAGATGGGCACTGAATCCCCACAGCCCAGCATGAAGTAAGCGGCTCTGATTGCAGGGAAGGGACGTGTGCTCAACCCCAGATTCCCTTTGGCAACATAGCTAACGGGAGAAAAGGAGGAGGTGAAGGAAAGGAGAAAGAAAGACCAGGCAGGGCCTAGAAAAAGCATTTTAAACATTATGAGGATAGAGGTTTGAACCTGTAATTTCAGAACTTGGGAGGCAAAGACAGAAGCAGAGAGGTCTCCACAAGTGGAAGGCCAGTCTGGGCTATGTAGCAAGTTCCAGGCCAGGCAGGACTACCCGTAGCAAGATCCTATCTCAAACAAGCAAACACATCAAAACAACGATGAGAGCCAGAAAAAGGTGTGGTAGGAAGGCGGGAGCTCTGAGATAGTAAAGTGTTCCTTGCACAAGCATAAGGAACCAAGTACAATCCCCAAAACCCAAGCAAGATAGCTGGATATTGTGCCACGGCGTGCAATACCAGCACTGCGGGGGCAGAGATGCCATCTTAGCTACTTGTTGGGTTCCAGCCCAGCAAAAGACCCTGTCTCAAAAGTCGAGGTAATGGGGCCTGGGGTTAAAAACCTGAGGTTGTCTCTGGCCTATACACACACACGCTCACAAGCGCACCCGTGTCCAAACTGTTAGCAGAACCATGACACACTGTGTTTTATTCCGAAGGTCAATGTGTGGACTGGGTCCCCAGCATACACTGTTTTGTTGGCTATTAGCCCAGAGGAGCTTTCTTCACGGCGTCTGGAAGAAAAGGTTCCTGTGCTGGGAGGGCTAGCCTTCGCCACCCGAGGAGCACTTCTTGTTCAGAACAGCCCCCAGTCAAGGCTGACAAACTGGACAGGACTGGCCAAGGCTGGACAGGGCTGGAGGGTGCAGGCTCCAGAGAGGGCGGAGCCTGTTCAAAGGAATGCACAGATGTGAAGATTCCAGAAAAAAAGAGAAGAGGCGGAGAGACAGGGGTCAGAATGGAACAGTCTCCCAGGAACAGAGGCTGGGACGCTTGGGAATGGGAAGAGGAAGAAGGAGGGATGGGGTAGGATTCAGAAGTGAGAGGCTGGGCACACCCCTGACCCCTTCCAGTTTCAGACTTTCTTAGGGGCCTTTGAGCCATGATCAGCAGGGACAGAGAGAGGTTGGGATCCTCAGAGAGGGCCAACATGATCATTGTCAGAACAAAAGGTACTTGCTGGAGAAAGAAAATCTGCCAGACTGGGACTGAGGCACCCCACCTTGTGAACTGGATGACTATACCATTGTGGCCCCCAAGAGTGAGAGACAGCTATTCTGGGACCACTTTGACTGATGGAGGCACCCAGCTTCAAGGCCGAGCCTGGGGTTCTCAACATCTCAGGTGTGATTTGGCCATCACTGCTATTATTTTAAAGCTCAAGCTGGGCGGCTCACTTAATTCTAATTAAGTTCTTATACATACCTATATCACACACACACACACACACACACACACACGAATGAATCCCCTTGGTTCTGTTCCTCTGAGAGAATCTTGATTAAAAAAAAAACAACTCCCAACATTAGAAAAGAGAATTTATTTGTGGCTTTAGGAATATTGATTCAGGTGCTGACTGCTGACTTTGGAGGTACACACACTTTAAAAGAAAATAGGGATTACAATGTAGAGACCCAGGTGCAAGAAAGCCCCGAGAACGTCAGGGGAAAGCGGACTTTGAATTTTGAGAGGGAATAACGCTTGCACGGCCAATAGAGGACATAGAAGAGAAGGCAGGAGCAGAACGGACATGCCCACGGATCCAGAGTCCACAAACTCGGGTCTGCACGTCAAGCCTTGGAGCAAAGTGTGTTTATCCAGTGTAGAGTTGGCTCGCAGGTGGAGGGGGCCAGAGCTGGGATTTTGTGAGGCCCATCTTGAGGACAACCTCCCGACAGACTCTACTTCGAAAAGCTCTTCTATGTTCCTGTCATTGCGTTTCTTCCCTTTTCTTTTCACATTCCTGAATGTCAATCATTTACTACATTCCTTTTCCAAATGGTTATTATCATTATAAACACGGTGAGATCCGAGGCCAGTCCCATGAGGGGTGACCGTCCCATGAGGGGCAGCGGCAGGCTACCCCAGGCCTTGGCGTGTCCCTTTGGCAGTTGGGAGACCGAGGTCGGTAGGAGACAAACAGGTATGCCATGCAGACAGAGCTGGAGTATAGAAGTTTATTTAGTAGGTTATGGAGGGGGAAAGAAAGGAGAGAAGGGGACATGGGAAAAGGAGGGGGAGAAGAGAGAGAGGCAGAAGCTGCTTCTCCAGAAGAAGGAGAGAGGGGTTGGGGACTGGAGAGGAGGCAGGAGATCAGCTTGCCTCAGCGGAAGCAGTGAGGTAGGAGTGGGCAGAGCTTGTCTCTTAAAGACAGGGTACCCAGACCAGCAGATTGCAACAGTGGTTACAGTCCGGACGTTTGTCTCCTTGAAATTCCTTTCATGAAGGCCAGACGCTGAGTGAGACAGTCATGGAGAAGGGGCTCTAGAGGCTACTTAGTGTGAGGTGAGGTGAGGACAGTGGGCGCCCAGGCTCAGAACATCCCTCTCCAAAGAAGGGAGGGAAAAACCCCATGCCCACCAAGCACACACACTGAGGGATGCACACACAGAGGGAAGGCTGGGAGAGGACACAAACAGAAAGGGACATCTGCAAGCCAGGGACTGGCACTCGCTAGAGCCCCACCATGCTGGCCTCCTGACCTCACACTTGGAGCCTCCAGAGCTGGGAAGCTAGAATTACTTTTAAGTCACAGGCTCTGTATGTTTTGCTGTGGCAGTCCTGGCAGATTGACATCAGTATGGGCCCCTATATCATCAGGCCTCTGTGAGTGCTGTGGAATGTACGCCAGTGGGTGAGTCATGACACTCGGACTGGCAAACTGCCCCTCTCAGAATGCTGCATAGACTCAGTAGAGGGGGGCGATTCCCAAACACTTCCCTGTTTGGCCCTGGGAAGCCCATCATCCACCCTCAGTGTCTGTTTCCTCTGTACTTTACGAGCCAGACTCAGCTCGGCTCTCCACTCTTTGACAGAAACAGAAAAACTGGCCCACAAGCGGGTGTGTTACTTGCCAAGGGCTGGGGCCTGAGGTGCTGGCTCTGAAGCCCGATCCTTGTACCCAGGTCACTCCTCCCTGTCTTAGTCACTCCTGACTAAGGGTGACAATTCATAGAAGAGACCAAGCAAACACTGCTTCCCTGTGGCTTGTTGTTGTTGTTGTTGTTGTTGTTGCTGTTGTGTTGTTTGCCGCCAGGGTCTCACTATGTAGCTCTTGCTAGCCTGGAACTCACTCTGTAGACCAGGCTGGCCACAAACTCACAGCGATCTGCCTGCCTCTGCCTCTTGAGTGCTAGGATTAAAGGCTTGAGCTGCCTCCTCCAGCTAAACCCACAGCTTTGCTCTAAGAAAACAGGTTGATAGGAATGCTGGTTCATGCTTTAATCTCAGGATTGTGGGAGGATTGCCATGAACTTGAGGCCAGTGTGGGCTCTGCAGTGAGTTCTAAACAAGCCTGGGCTGTGGTGTCAGACCTTATCTCAAAAATTAACCGTGATAAAACCAAAGGAACAAAACTGGACAGAAGGCTGAGTTCTTGCCTCGCCCTACGCCTCCAGCTGAGAGGAGCTGTCATCTCCAGCACATCCACAGGGGACTGGCTCTCAGTCCAGCCGTCAGCCAGCGCCGAGACAGCGAACACATTTCACTCGGGTACAAATGGAAAGCCTCTAATCCCTCTATTTATTTTTCAAGCAACCTTTGCACATTATATATGTATTTCACAATCTTTGACTCTTTCCACACAGAGAAATAAAAGTAATTTATGTAAGTGGACCATTTGTTTAGCCAGGAATATAAAGGAGCGGCCTAAGAGATTTGCTTAAGCCTTGTCCATTTGACAAAAGAGGAACCACCATCTCTCTTAATCCTTGGCCTGTCACTGCACAGACAGAAGCTTCCAGAAGGAAAAGAGGCCAGGGGAGGCCATGTTCATATGTGGGACAATGAGGAGCCCAGGAAATCCCTTTTCTGCTGGCAGCTGAAAGAGGACAGGCCAGTCTCATTAGGAGATACTGGTGCTCAGAGGAAGGGACCCATGCTGAACACCACATCTGAGCTAGGTAGGAAACATCACCCTGATGATACCTCACGGGTGTTAACCACCCATGGAGACCTGTCCCCAAGTCCTGCCAGGCTATGTTGAGAGGACCACGTTTTCTCCCCTTATCCAATCTCAGAACAATTAGATACCATAGGAAGATGGGCCCACTCACCCCACACTCACTGGGCTATAGAAGAACTAGCAAGAGACAATCTGGCTGACCCAGTGCTCATTAAACATGGGAAAGAGGGGGCATCCACAGACACACTGAGGGGGCATCTGCACCTGCCTTGAACTCCGATTCCTTGGACTGCCCAGGGCTTCCTGCATGGAGGGCTGCACTATGTGGAAAGAGGGGTCGCTAAGGGGAGGATGCTCAGCTCTCTGGTGGTCGTCAAGCCTCTGGCCCTGACCTTTGCTCTTTAGTAAGGGCAACTAGGCTTCTGCAGCTCGTAGAGCCCCCTCCCTCTCCTGTGTGACTGGTAGCCACTGTGTTACCCTGGGACCTGAATTCTAATTCTGCCTCACCCTCTTCCCAGCTGTATGATCTTAGGCAAGTCGCTAAGCATCTCAGAGAGAGAACCTGTGACGGTCCCTGTCATACCCTCCAATCTCAGGGGGGAGTGAGAAGCAAGGGACTTCAAGGGACAGTTTAGCATCCAGCCAGCATTGATTTCCCTCACTAGGATGGGGAGATTATGGAATCCGTGTCTCAGTGCTTTCTGTCCAGAGGGTTCTTGTGTCTTCTGACCACGCTGCCACTGTCCTCCAAGTTGGTGACAATATCATGGGTAGGGGAAGGAAGGGTCAATTTTTGCTGACCCTGGAACCTTCTGGCCTTGATCTGGAAACCTCTCCCATAAGTCGGAGTAAATCTCTACCATAGGTTTTTATGCTCCAGAAGGGACTAGTGGTAAGCCAGGAGGCCCCATACCCCATATCACAGAGCACAGTGAAGTTAAGCTTTCCTAATCCAAGTGCAAAGGCCTGTGTCACCCCAGGATGCTGGTCTAGTCTTCTCCTGGTCCAGAGACACTACTTGGTTAATAGCAGGGTTGGGAGGTCACCTTCAGTGGGACTCCAGGTTTGCTGTCCTTGAATAAAAAATGATCAGAGAAACACAGTTGCAACAGAAACGGATACAGTTTTGGGTTTGTTTTGAAAAGGATACCTTACAAGTGATGAAGCTGGTGGAGCACAAACCTAGACAACTGGTTCTAATGCACAAAGGATGGGGGAAAGTATCATGTTTCACAAGATCATTTTTTTTTCTCTCTCATCTGTATAGAATGAGCTTCTCGGAGCAAGTTCTACTGGGTGTAGTGCTATATACAGTAGCTTCTCACATCGCATTTCTTCAGCATCTATCCTGGTGAGCTTTACAACTTGATACAATGCAGACTTATCTGGGAAGGGAGACTCCACTGAGGAACTGCCTAGAGCCGATGAGCCTGTAAGCATGTCTAGGGGGATCGGCTGGATGGTTAATTGATGTAGCAGGCTCAGCCCACTATGGGTGGCATCATTCCCTAGGCAGGTGGTCCTGAACTAGGAAAGAAAATTAGCCGACAAGCCAGCTAGCAAGCAGCATCACCCATGGCTCCTGCTGTTCTTCATTGACTGTGAAGTGAGTTCCTTTGTCAGAGGTCATGTAGTATAGACTAGCAAGCCTTTAAGTTTCTGCCTCCATGGCGACCTGGAATTGCGAGTCACACGAACCCTTTCTTCCTCCTTGTTGCTTTAAGAATCACAGCAACGGAGATCAATTAGAACAGCATGGTGACTCTCCACCAGGGATGCACGTTTTTATATCATAATGAGCCACCGGCCACCTTGAGACATGAGAATGCCCCTGTATCCATGCCAGGGGTTGGATTTAGTGGGCCGCTGTTTACGTCTTCCAGCCTCCCTCTTTACCAACTGTTTTTTTTTTTTTATTGTTGTTTCCTACACTAATTTTTAAAGATCCCCGAAACCTCACCCTCTGCCTTACTCTCCTGCCTTGCTGTCGCCTGCTGCACCTGATGGAGGCACAGTGGGGGGGAAAAAGACAGGCTGCTTTTCCAGACAGAAAGAGATATTCCAGGAAGATCCGCCCCCTGAGGACTTCTCAGACATGCATACTCTGGGACTCCAGACCAGTCCCCCTGAGTCAAAACTCACAGCTAACTCTCCAGGGGATTCTGAGGGCACCCAGATGAGAGCCACTGCCAGAGGTTGAGAACCAAGTACAATCAGGCAGTTCAGAGAAACGGGGCCAAATCTCAGGAGCACCTCACAGAAATCCCCCAACACACAAATCATCACGGGAGGCAGTTGTTCTCCTTGAGGGTAGGATGCTGGGAACAGCAATCCTGAACGCCTTTGGAATCTGGGTCTGGTTATACCTGTGTGTCCAGCAATCTGCACACTAAATATGAGCACCATGAGTTAGTAGGTTAAGCTCACTAATATTTGCTTTAATATGAAAATGCTTAAGAGCATATGAGAGCTTCAGCATGCTTTCACCCCAAAACCTCGTCACACAGGGAGAACCTAGGATTTCCCTCACATGCTCCAGCAGCCTAAACGCTGGGCATTCTTTTATCCTTGGCTGGAGCGTTTTCACAAATTCAACCCAAAATGGCCTCAACACATGACAGGCCAGGCTGGCTAATTAAAACCAGAGAGAAGTTGTTGACCCACACAGTTCAAACGAATGCAGCCATTTTTGGTAAATGCGTCTGCTCTACTTCTGTGGTGAGGATACCATTTCCAGAGGAGGAGGTGCCTCATCCAGTCACCAAAGAGGGCGTTCAAAACCTTCATCCTAAAGGACCCCAGGAAGGCAGGATATAGAAAGAGAGGGAAGATCACCGGGAAGGGAGCCCTTCTCCATGAAGTCTGGTCGAAGCGTCTCACCAGCATTCCAGCACAGTTAATGACTGGACGCCTGCAATTTTCTAGAAACTTCACCAAAAAAACTCCGGGAGAAGGGAGAGTCCTAAATACCTTATACAAGTCTAGTGGCTCCTGGCATTACCTTATCAGACCATAACTCCATCGGCGCCATCTCTGGAGCCACCCTGTAATCTCCATTATCTGGAGAGAAAAGAAGGGAGAAGGAAGGATTTCCCAACACCTTTTCAGGTGAAGTTTGAGAGCCATCAATGCTGTTTGCCTACAGCTAATAGGAAGACAGTCACCCTTGCTTCCCTTGTGAGGAGCAGACTCAGGTAGGTCCTACATTCTTCTGGGTCGCTCTCTTTCTCCTGGCCCCCAGAAGGAAGCCTGTACTAAAGTCTCTGTCTAATAAAACTCTGCAACTCTGCTTCAAGGTGGCAAGGCCTAAAATAATTTTGTCTATCAGTCTCAAGACTTTGGCCCAAGAGAAACTCCCTAAAAGATCTGCGGGACTTGTCAGGCTGATGGAGGTGACAGCTCAGAGCTGTGACTGGGTCCCCTCAGTGTTGAACTGCGGAACATGCTTTATGTTAGTGCTGGGGCTGGGCTGGTGAAGAAGAACCTGGTGTCATGTGCTAGGGCTTTGTCAGGGGTTTGCGCACTACAGAATGGACTGTTTGTAGAACGAATTAGATTCGGATCTGCTTTTTATTTTATATTTGTGCTTGGGTCACATCTACCCCAGAATAACCTTGAATTCTTAATCCTCCTGCCTCTACCTCCTAGTGCTGAAACTGCAGGGGTGTAGATCCACCTTAAATTGCTCTTTTGAGGAAAATCTTGGCCCCTTTGGGGGCTCTGTCACCTTCTCCCATAGTCTGTTCAGATAGGCCCTCTGCACACACAGACAAGCCTCCTCTGTATACTTACTTAGGAGATTCATCCCAAGATAATCACCTCCAAACACTGGCCAAACACTCTAGCCCAGGGCAGATGAACACGCATCCATCCCTTCTTCCTGAACTCCTCCAAGAATGTCCCTGGAGCCGACCTTTATAAGCTTGCATCAATCCTAGACTCTGTTCCTCCATGATAATGGAGTATCAGGAGGCCCTAAGAGCATGCCACAGTGGGCTTTTGTAAGGGAGGTCAGTCAGAGGTGGGGGTGGCATTCCCTGGCTCCCACCTGTACCCTCAGTGCCACAGTCTGCTCTCAGTCCCTTGTACCACAAGACTTGAAACCACTAGATTCTTTCTTAAAAATGATTTGTATTTTGAAGAAACTCACATTTTAGTTCCTTCAGAACTTATTCGGGGGGATAATTTGAGGATTTAAATGGATTTTTTTTTTACAATTGTTTATCAGTGTTCTAAATTTTTGTTAGTATCTTTTTTTTCCTAAGTGACAACGTTATTGAGGTTCCGTGCAATGCACCCATTTAGAATGGACAATTCTTTGACTGTTGGATAGCACTCACCCACTTTCTGTCTCTATGGAGTCTCTTGTCATGGATACCTCATCTAAATGCAATCTATAATGCGTCGCCCTTTTGTGAATGGCTTCCTGCACCGGCAAACTGTGTTCAGGGATCACTCATGATACAGAGTGTATCAGCACGTAACTTTTCAAGGCTGAATAATATTCTACTATATAGGTGTACCATTCCTTATTTATTAGTCAGTTGGTAGGCATCTGGGGTATTTCTACCTTCCACAGAGATGATGCATACTGCTATAAACATTTGCATGTGACTTTTTGTGGAACTCCATACAATTTTTACATAATGACTGTCTGGATTTACTCTCGCCATCCACAAATAAAGGTTCATTTTCTTCATGCCCTCACTTACACGTTTGTCTCTTCCTAACGACCATAGTAACTGAGGTGCGCTGGCACCTGGCTGTGGTTTTGATTTGTGTTTTCCTGGTTATTAATAACTTTGAACACTTTTTCACACTTCTGTTGGCCATTTGTACATCTTCTTCTGAGAAATGGCTACTTAGTCCTTTGCTCACTGACTTAGTTAGGGTTTTATTGCTATGAAGAGACACTATGACCATGGCAACTCTTATAAGGGAAAACATTTAACTGGAACTGGCTTACAGTTCAGAGGTTTAGTCTATTGTTGTCATAGTGGGAAGAAGCATGGTCAAACATAAGCAGACTTGATACTGGAGAAGTATCTGAGAGTTCTACCTCTGGATCAGCAGGCAGCAGAAGAGAGAGAGAAAGAGAGAGAGAGAGAGAGAGAGAGAGAGAGAGAGAGAGAGAGAGAGAGAGAGAGACACTGGGTCTGCCTTGAGCATTTGCAACCTTGAAACCCACCCCACCCCCCAAGTGACACATTTCCTTCAACAAAGCCACACCTCCCAACAAGGCCACTCCTTATGAACCTATGGGAACCATTTTTATTCAAACTGTCACATCTGCTTTTAAAAATTGGGCTATTTGCCCTTATGTTGTAAGTGACTTGAGTTCCTTTTTTACTTAGAATAGCAACCCTCTGCAGTGTAGGGATACGGTGGTTTGAATGACCCCCATAAGGTTAGATACTTGACTGTCTGGTTCCCAGTTGGTGGACTATTTAGGAAGGATTAATAGGTGTGGCCTTGGAGGAGGTGCAGCATTGGTGGTTTCAAAGGACCACACCAGGCCCATTCTCCTCGCCCGCCCCACCACTCACCTGCAACATGTAGATCAGATGTGAGCTCTCAACGACTTCTCCAGCACCATGCCTGCCTGCCTGCCAGCATGCTTCCCATCACAATGATCAAGGAGCAACCCTCTGAAACTGTAAGCAAGCCACCAATTAATTAAATACTTTCTGTTAAAAGTAGCTTTGATCATGGTGTCTCCTCACAGCGACAAAACAGAAGCCAAGACAACAGCTAACGAAGAATCTCTTTGGGCGTGTTTCCTCTGCATTCTGCTGTTTGCTGCCTTTACTGGGGAAGAAACTAGTTAGTTGGACCAAATCCTATTTGTGTGTTTTTGCTTTTGTAACCAGTGTTTTTTTAAGGTCAGATCCAAAAGCTTCTTGTCCAGTTCAATGTCATGGCCCATTGCTCCTGTGTTTTCTTCTAGTATTTTCATAGTTCCAGATCTTCTTTCCAAGACTTTAATTTTCTTTTAGCTGATGGTTTGCAACCTATACTGAAAGACAGAATGCAGTTTCAGCTGCACATAGCTACCCAGTTTCTCTAGCTCCATCTCCTGAAAAGTTGCTCCCCTAAGTGTGTTCGTGGCACCGTTGTCAAAAACCAGACAGCTGTGATGCTAGCTTTAATTCCTGTTCCTTCTCTGTGACATCAGTCTGCTTGACTGCTTTTTATGTCAGTACTATGCTGTTATGGACACTATTGTTTGGTGGTGTATTTTGAAGTGAGATTGTACAATGTCTCCATCTTTATGTTCAAGATCGATTTGATTATTTGAGATATTTACTGTTATGTACAGATTTTTAGGATTTTTTCTGGTTTTGCTGATTTAGCAGAGATCACTGAATCTGTGCACTTTGAGAGGCATGTGCACTCCGACCATATCCATTCTTTCAATACATGAGCACAAATTATTTTCCACTTATCCATGTTTTCTTCAGCATCTCTCGTCAATGTTTTACTTTTTCTACTGCAGGGATTTTCTCTCTCTTTAGTTAAATTTCTTCCTGGATAATGGTTTTGGTAGATGTAAATGTTTTTTTTTCCTATTTTTTCAGATAGTGAAGTGTGCAGATATGTTTCTGGATCCTGTATGTTGATTTTGCAGTTTTTAACTTTAGCAAAATTATTTACTAGTTCTAACAGTTTTATGGCAGCATCTTTGGGGTGTTCTCTATGTAAGAGCAGATCCCCAACAAACAGGGACAATTTGGAGTCCTCAACCACCTCAGCTAGGACTTCCATCTCTAAGACAGATATGTTGAGAAATGGCACCCATGTTTTGCGCCGTCTCTTAGCAGAATTGCTTTCTATTTTACTCTCAAAACCACTAAAAGCTAGAACCACTCTGTGACCAAGAAAGCCTATGTCTGTGTATATGCACCAAAGAGATGAAATCAAAATACCAAAGGATTAACTTACAGCACTACTATTCACAAAAGCCAAGGTACGAACCAGCCTATGCACCCAGCAAAGAAGAGACAATAAGAACATCACAGGGAGTACAAGCATGGAGTGCTGTCCAGCATAGAAAGGGGGCCTTCATCATTATCAAAATTAGTTGAACATGGAGGATATTACGTGAAAAAATGTAACACAGAAAGGCAAGCATCTTGCATTTTTACTCACAGTTCACATGCTCTCTAGGTTTTTGTCAAGTTGACACAACCATAGTCGTCTTGGAAGAGGGAGCTTCAATTGAGAAAATTCCCCCGCTAGACTGACCTGCGGTGCACTTTCTTGACTGATGAGTGACATGGGGGGTGCGCATCTCTGTATGTGTGGCAGGTGGTCCTGGATGCTAAGAGATAGGAGGCTGAGAAAGCCATGAGGAACAAGCCAGTAAGCATCACCCTTTCATGGTTTCTGCATCAACGCCTGCCTCCAGGTTCCTGCCCTGTTTGAGTTCCTCCCTTCTTCACTCAGTGATGGACTTTCCTAAGCGCTGTAACTGGAAGCTGAAACTTTGCCCTGTGGTTTTTGGTCATGCTGTTTCATCAGAGCAACAGAATCCCTACTGAAGACCTGTAGGATCTTAAAAAGTTGAACTTTTAAAAGAATTAAGCCAGTTTTGAAAAGACAGACATTGCATGTTTTCTCTATGCAGTTGCTACATTTTATGTAGATGCACTCAATTGTGCAGTGTGTATGCATTGAAAGTAGAAACAAATACTGTCACAAGGGAAACTAACCGAAGTTAGGAGAGAGGCGTGGGACTGGTGGGACCGTACTCAGTATATAACACATACCTGTGTGGAATGTCATTTTGCAACACAGTATCAAGTATGATGGATACAGGGCAATGAATTTTTCAGAGGTAACCTCTCAGAAGTTGAGAGTATAATGATTGTAAGAGACTGAGATGGTTAAGGGATGCAGACACACTGGTTAGAGAAACGTTTCAAATGGCCTACTCGATAGCAGGGACAGCATTCCATTACTTAGGAAAATGTACAAAATATGATGCCTGGTGAGCCCACGACCCTCCAGCAAACAGAGTGTGATTGGCAGATCCTGGGGATGTTCCTGATCCTTCTAATAGACTTCTTTTCTAGTTTCATTTCCCGACTCCTGGCCTGCATTATCCTTTGGCCCTTTCTGCTTGCCACTACCGTATGCAAATACTAAACCCTCCAAATCCCAGATCCAGAACTTTCTAATCTCAAGCTCAGTGCCCTTCAGTCCTCTGGAGAGTTGGTTTCTAGAGTTCAACATCTGCCCCCTTTCTGTGAGCGCAACATTTCAAGTTGGCTGTTCAGAACGTTGTAGTCTGCAGCTGGTCTGCTGTGCCTCCTGCCTGCCAAGCCTGGAGGCTTCCTCACTCAGATCCCTTCTCCCATCTCTTCCTCCTCCTTCTCCCACACTGGCTCTGGGCCTCGGACCTCTGCAGTCCCAGCCCTACTCATGGCTCTATTCTTTTGCTAGCAGGACTCTCTGGTTTGTTCCTGCTCTCTGGCTTGTTCCTGCTGTCCCACGTCACTCCCACGTCTCAGTTCCTTCCTTCAGGTAGAAATCCATCTAATCTTTCTGTCCCAGCTCATCGGGAAAGAAGTGCTGTGTGCACATCACTTCTCATCCATGGCGATGTTCCCTCTGCTGCTGCTCCACTCCCTGTCCTATAGACGGACAGCAGCCAGGCAGTAGAAATGGGGGCTGCCAGAGTCTAGGGTCAGGATGTGGCTTGTTCTTAAACCTCAATGTTTTTAGTCTTCTCACCAGAAAGAGACATTGCTTGGGTTCCTAGGATTTGGGTTGCAATGTGGTTGGGGGATAGAGTACTTATAGAACAACTTCTGCCAAATGTGTCCTCCGCTTTTCCCTCCTTTCCTTCTCTCTCTCTCTCTCTCTCTCTCTCTCTCTCTCTCTCTCTCTGTCTCTGTCTCTGTCTCTCTCTCTCTCTCTCTCTGTCTCTCTCTCTTCTCTCTCCCTCCCTCCCCCTCCCTCCTTCTCTCACTCTCCCTCCCTCCTCCCTCTCTCTCTTTCCTCTCTCTCTCTCTCTCTCTACTCCCTCTCCCTGTCCTCACTCTGCTGAACATCCTCAGCAGTGTCCCTTCACTCCCCTCCTTCTGGAGTCAACAAGGCAACAAAGTTTCTCAGGTGTTCGTCCTTGGATGCCTCCCTGGCTTCCTTTCTCAGGTGCCTCCTTCCCAAGCCAGCAACCCCACCTCACATACCAGAGAGTCTCAGCTCCCTTCAAGCCTCAGGAAACACCTTCTGCCTTGGGCCTGGACTTGGTTCTGAAAGACCTGCTACCTCAGAGTCCACACCGAGCCAGATAGTTAGGGCTTTCTCCATAGCCAGAGCTGACTGGCTTCCAGGTCTTGCTCTGACCCCCGACCCCTACCCCCAATTTTTGTTCCCTTCCCTTTCCTACTGCTAGTACCCCAATTTCTAAACTTCAGTTTTTAACATTCCCAGAATATTCTCCTTTGGGTGTTTTATCCCCTTGTCTTTCCTGGAAGGGACTTTCAGCCTTATGGAAAAAGTCTCTTGCTTTTTCCTCTGCTGCCGAAAAGCTTCCTGTCAGGTTCTACACACTTTTGGTTCCCCACCCGCAAAGCCTTTGTTGCTGATAGCCCAGGAAAGCCCGCCTTTTACCTGAGGGGCAAACAACAGGAATGACATTTCTCTTTCTCGTGCCAGTCTCTCTCATTCTTGAAGGCCACATATGCCCCAGCACACCACTGCTACACACACACACACACACACACACACACACACACACCACACATACACACACACATACACACACACACACACACACACACACACACACACACCAGGTCTTCCTTGCGTGGTGTACGGAGACAGTTAGAATGGCTAACATCAGGAGGTGTCCCCGACCCGGGATCGTCCTCTGAGCTGTAGTCTCCCATGGCCTGCTTTTTACTGTAACTTCCCCTTGTAGCTGCTTGATCCTTCCGGTGATCTCTGTGAGCCTTGGAAGACAAGCCTCATCTTTTTGGCCTATCTTCCAGCAAAGCAGCCTACTGTGGAGCGGGTACCTATGTATCCTGTGTGGCTCTGCTGAAGGCCCTCCACTCTAGGGGGGCCCCCGTCCCCACCTCTTTACTCCCAGTTGAAGAGGTGGAAAGCTACACTAAAGCCAGCGCGAACTTCCAGCAGCCTGGCTGTGCCTCCCGCCTCCTCCTCCCTGCCCCAGCGCTCCTCGTCTCAGGACCTCCATTTGCCTCTGACCTGCGATGCTCCCCAGATCCAGTGAGTGTAGGGGCAATAGCACAGGCAGCTCACCCATTTGGCTTCTCAGTTCATCTTATCTGCTGCAAATACTGGACTTCTGTCCTCTAGGACCTTGCTTGAGGCTGACTTGATGGACATCACCTATCACAGATGCAGTCTTGACTCCCACCAGGACCTCTTATGACAGAATCTGGCTTTAAGCAAAATCCAAGGTGGTTTATGCACATGGCAGTCTGAAGCGATCTGGGTCAGGAACCTCTTCTATTCACTGGGCCTCCTCATCTCAAAAACTGGCTTCACACGCCTTGGCTGGGCCTGCAGCCAGCTCCCTGCCCCTCCTATAGCCTTCCCTCCAAGTGTCCCCATCTCCCAGGCCGCTGACTCACATAGGAGGCCCCTGGCCCATGGCCCAGCTCTGGGAGCCTTAACAGTCACTCTTGGCTCGTGTCCCCAAGCACCAAGGCACAAGGAGATGGCCACTCCTGCCTCTGACTCCCCCAGGCTGTGTGTGAACCACATTCTCCTCATCCATGAGTCAGACACATGGGGTGTGATCCTGGCCACACCACTTACCAATGGTGTGGCCTTGGGCACACCACTCGCGCTCTGGGGTTGCCGCTTCCTGGCTACACGGTGAGGTTAATGACTATAGACCTCACATGGTATTTGTGGGACATAACAAAGGTTTCTGTGCCCCCCCAAAGATGGTAGGAGCTGGGAATATATTTTCCCAAGGTTCACAGCCCCTGCTCTCTTAGAGAAACTGGTTGGAATGGTTTATGATCTGCCCCCCTCCATACACCTCCTCCTACTCCATGTTCTTGTCTTTCCACAAGGACCCACTGTGGCCTTTCCAGCTTCCCTAGATAACAGAACTTTAGCCAGAAGAGGTTGTAGAGGGTAGCACCCATACCCACCTCCACCCACACCCACCCACCCCACCCTATACCCACAAACACCGTGTCCTAGATAAGAAACTGACGCCTGACTTGCCCAAGGTTAAGGCAGCAGAGGTGGAGATTGGAATCCAGGTTGTGGGTCCTTGCTCAGATACCTTGGCTTCCACATAGCAGCCTGCAGTGACTACTGATGACCAACCCTGGACAGACAATGGTGGACAGACTTGAAAATATAGATCAACAGGATGAAGAAGTCTCCTGACACCCAGCTCTACCCCTATGGTCATCAGGAGCAGATGACCAGGAGGGAACCCTCACTGGCCATGGTCACCAGGGGCTGTGATGGGGTGTAAGGGACAAAGGAACTGTGTTTTGTTGGGGCATCCCATGACCTGTACACATTGGTCAACTCATAAAATACGGTCTAAAAACAGTCCAGTTTACTCTATGTAAATCTGTTTTCAATTTGTAAAAATGCAAGCTTAAAATGACAAGCCACTTCCCTGTCTGTGACAAAAGACCTGGAAAGCAGCAGTTTAAGGGGGAAGGGAAGTCACGGCAGCAGATGTGAGGGTGAAGGAGTTGGTTGGTCACAGCGCATCCGCCGACAGGAAGCAGAGAGTAGTGGATGCTGGTGCTCGGTCTACAACATCCATGGGACGGGACTGCCCATATTTAGGGTGGGCCTAAAAACCTTACCGATCTAATCTAGATAATCCCTCACAGACGTGCCCAGAGTTTTGTCTCTTCTGTGATTCTAGATCCTGTCACATCGACAGGTAAGATCAGCCATGACAGCGATGTGACTGTAACATGGTGGTTGAGTGTCCCAGGTCCCCAGTCTGCAGCAATACCTGGAGGTGGCAGAATCATTGTGAAATGTGGCCTGGGGGGAAGAAGCCTTAGAGGACATGCATTTAAAGGGAATGTTGGGGTCGCTGCCCCTTCCAGTCTTTTCCTTTTCAGCCGCCAATGGGTGAGCAGTTTCCTCCCCAAACTTTCTACAAGATCTTCTATTTTTTTTTCCTTTTATTTTTATTTTTCAAGATGGGGTTTCTCTGTGTAACATCCCTATTTGTCCTGAAACTTGCTTTGTAACCAGGCTGTCCTCAAACTCAGAGAGATCCACCTACCTCTGCCTCCCCAGTGCTGGGATTAAAGGCGTGAGCCACCAATGCCCAGCAGGTTCTTTTCTTTTCTTTTTTAGACTGGGTCTCACTAGGTAGCTATCCTGGATCTTGTCATATAACTCACTCTTGCCTTGAACTCACAAAGATTCACCTGCCTCTCTGGTGCCGGGATTAAAGGTGCGCAACATCACGCTCAGCTTTTGTAAAGTTCTTAATCTCCTATAGTTTGTTAACTATTGCAACAGTGAACATAATGACCTTGAAAACCAAAAGGCCCATGCTAAGGCCTCAGGTTGGGTCAGAGCAGAAAGATGGCAGCCACGCAGAGTCAGTCAGCTCCTATCAGCTGTTCCTGCTGTGGACTCTCCTCAACTTGACACCCTGAAACGAGCATGCCCTAACCCAAAACCAGCCCCACCCACATCTCTGAGGGGTCTCTCGTCAGCCTGTAGGCCTGACCAACACCTCGGAGCTCTGGCTGCTCTTTCACCGTGAGTCACCACACTGGATTCCTCACATTCCTTCCTCTCTCAGGCCCAGGTATCTATTCGCTTGCCACACCTGTATGACGCCGGGCACACCCTGCCACACCTCAGCATGGTCCTTGTGTCCCTAGACTTAGTATCCTGACACCTGTTGGATCATTCTCTTCAAGGGTCTACAAACTTCACATCGGCCTCCACACAGTGGGGCCGGGCCCGTATACCACGCCTCTTCCCTCCCTGGGGACCCCTCCTTCCTGTCTTAGATCTAGCACTGAGCTAAGCACAGAGTCTCTGTGGAAGAGTTGGTGTGAGGTGAGTGTTGGTGTTTAGACGTCTGTACTGGCTGCCAAGATACGTCCTCAGCCGCAGCCACCGAGAGCAAGCACCTCCTGTGTGCATTCACTACGTTCCCTCCTCCTGTCTCTCTCTCTCTCTCTCTCTCTCTCTCCCCCCCCCCCTCCCTCTCTCTTTCTCATCTACCACCCTTGTCCCCAGAAACCGGTCTCCTCTGCCCTCCTCTCTGGGCCTCCTTTCTCCTCTTCCAATAAACCTCCCGTGTGAGCCCTGCTGCATGGCGTGACTTCTCCTCGCAGCGCTTTTTAAATGACCACAGTGAGAAGCAGAGCCCGCAGAAGAAGAGAGATGTCAGGGTAGGTGGGGATCCCTGAGTCCTCAGATCTCAAACGCTCTCCTTCTTTCAGTGAGTAGGGTCTTTGTCCCCACGCAGCTACTCCACCTGGTGAGAGCTCTGAACTGCCAAGGTCCTGCCTTGTATTTAGTTGTGGTTTTCATTCCAGCCTCCTTTTCTCCCCGCAGAAGACAGAGAGATCCAGCTGTTCCTGATTCACCGATTCCTCTTTCGCTGTCCCTGTGGCCAGTTATTCTCTGCTGCGGAGCCAGGGCAGGGTCCCCTGCTCGTCTGGCTGGGACAGACACCTCTTTAGTTCTTGTCTTTGGCTCAGGGACACTTTAGCTTAACTACAGTCACCACCCCTGTTGACTCAGGCAGAACTCGTGGTTACAAGGAACCTCCCATGGTGCTGCCGGGGCTGGGGCTCCTCAGCACATTTATAAATGTCATCCTTTCTGGGAGCTCTTAGAAGGGATGGGACATTAACAATCCGACCTCAATATGGTCTTTTGGCCACTGAAGGTGTTCTTTGGACACCCAAGCATTATACTTTGCTGGACAGGGACCTCACAGATCACACAGTATTTTCATGGATCAGGAAACGATGCGTTCTAGGACAGCCAGAGCTATGTAGAGAACCCTATCTCAAAAAGTCAACACAAAACAATATTTGTTGTTGTTGTTTTAAGCCAAGTATAGTGATGCACACCTCTAATCCCAGCACTTGGAAAGCAGAGTCAGGCAGATCTCTGTGAGTTCAAGGCCAGCCTGGTCTGCATAACAAGTTCCAGGACAGCTGCAGTTACTTACACAGTGTGAGACCCTGTCTTGAAAACAAAGCTAACACAAAGTAAAAGAAATGGTGACCAGGGTGGAAGTGGGAGCCTCCCAATCCCACAAACTCAGGTAGCACTCCAATGCCTGGCCATATTGCTCTGAGGTAGGCCCTTTCTCAGTGAGTCCCTGCCTCGTAAGTCCTTCATGCAACTTGCTATATATATATGCAAGCCTGCTTGTGTAATGCAAGCAGATCTGCAGACAGGTAGGAAAAAGCCGCTGTCCCTCGGCATGCGCCATGGGGGTGACTCTGGCATGTGGGTAGCAGGCCTCAAACCCTGCCTTGCACAAAGCCGCTCTCCACCTCCAGGGAACCCTCAGCTGAGCGGCTACCCTGAGAACAAGGTGTGCAACTGTACTGGAGAGGTGTGAGGGCCCTGTGCACAGTTCCCACTGTCTGTCTTAGAGAAGGTATAAAACTGCTGAAGTGTGCCTGAGTCTCTGACCCATAGAGAGAGCAATGACAGCTCTGACCCATGACCCAGAAAACAGCTTCCATATACACAACATCTATGCATGACTTTTGCAACCATAAAGACTCCATGGCTTCACCACCCAGAACACTGTCCCGCCAGTGTGGCAATCATTCTCAAAAGACCCCTCCGGTTCCTCACTACCTCAGAGCCCCATCTTGGAAGGAGGTCCATTTCAGAGTTGTCCTGGAGGGAGATAACCCTATGTGACTCCAGGCCATGGGACAAAGCTTCGTATATAAAGAGACCACTGATTCAGCTGGACTTGGTCTCTAGATGGTGGAAGAGCTTTGACGTGGAGGTCAAGTTTGCTTGGATGTAAATGGACCCCTGTGAGACACGCCAGTGCCAACACCCTTTCCCCGTGCCCTACAGCCTGCCCTTCCCTTCCCCCTGCTCTCCTAGGCTTCTCTCGCAATTTGGTGCTCTTCTCTAGAGTTATTCAGGAAATATTTACTCACGAGCTAGTTGTACAAACCACTTTAAGCATTTTCCTTAAAGTGCTGCCTATGAATAGGACAAATAAGCTTCAACTACACAACGCCACACGACTGCCTCCAAATGAGCGGTTTGCGCTGCAGCTCTTGTTGGCAAAGATGCGACTGGTGGGGTGTGTGGGCTATCCCAAATCTCATCAAACCTGAATGGGAAAGGATTCCATGCTCTGAATGGACCCCTTAGCCCAACAGTTCTGACAATTCTTCTCTGTCTGTTTTAAAGCCCTGAAGACTGATGAAGTCAGGGAGGTTACTGACCCCAGCCGCCCTGCTGAGAAACCATTAGGCCCGTTGCCATGGAGACCAAAGACTCTGAAGACTGGGAACAACCTCAGAGGAAATCAGTGAGCCGTTTGTGGAAAAGCAATCATGGTCCCGCTGACATGAGGCCTGAGTTCCTTCCAGAGTCCAGGGAGGAGGCACCCGAGGCTGGTGAGCAGTCTAATGATGAAGAGCCCCGCTGCCTCATCCCAATCCAGAGGAATTCCATCTTCAACCGTGCCATGAGGCACAAACGCAAGTCCGGAGGCAAGTCTGAGCAGAGCGCCAGTCGCCAAGCAGGTCAGTACCGGGGACACCTGCCACGTGAGCTACTGATGTTCAGAGTCTCTTGACATGAAAGGAGACCCAAAGGCACTGATAATGGTCAGGGGTGGGTCCAGTGAGGTGGAACACTTGAGGTCATTTTCCCATGAAGAATTCACTTCCCCATAGTAGGACATCGTGTCCTCTTCAGAGAAAGGGTCACCTTAGGTCATACGACATGACAGGCTTCTCCTGAAGGGAGACAATGAAGTCATATATGTATGTCTTCTTGTAGGGAGATGGCAGTGTCCGCATCCTGGGTCATTTGGGAACACAAATTTCCTTATTGGTGTCAGTCTAACCTGCCTTGTGCTGTTCCTGCCAGTGTCGGGGTTTCTGTTGCCATGAATATACGTGAGATTAAAACCTTGGGAGGGGGGGGGCCTTTGGGGGTGAGACCCCTGACGCTCTTGCATTGGTTCTGGTACATTTCATCTGCTCAAAATATACACTTGTTGAGCAGAATAAAGTTCAGAAACTTCTGTCAGTAGGGCCTGACACAGCAGTGGACACCGTTCCGTGGGGCTGTCCCCAGGACTCTGAAGGGGCTGTATTGGGACTACAGAGTGTGGGATGGTTTCCCAAAGCCTGGGCATGGCAGCTCTCCTCAGAAAGCGTGTCATCCCTAGTGAGCTGGAGGTCCAGCTCAGCATCAGGACCAGGGGATTTGCTGACTATTCAAAAACAGCCATTAAACCCCACATTGTAGTGGTTCTCAACCTTTCTAATGCAGCAGCTGTTTAATCCAGTTTCTCACGTTGTGGTGACCCCAACCATAAAACTGTTTTTGTGGCTACTTCATAATTGTAATTTTGCTACTGATATGAATCACAATGCAAATATCTGTTTTCCAATGGCCTTAAGGAACCCATGTGCAAGCCCTCAAAGGGGTCACAACCCACAGGTTAAGAACCACTGCTAGGCCGGTTATTTCGAAGCGTAAAGTCAAACTACCCCCAATACAGAGAGACATACTGCCATTTCTCTTGATTGTGCGGTGCCTGGGGGCCTCCCCTCACCAACACAGTGTCCCTGGTCTCCACAGCCTGCTGGTGGCTTATGGGACTGAGAAGTGGGCCTTGTCCAACCGTCTAGTCGTTTCAGTCTAGGGGTCTCAGTTAGAAGGCTCCCTTGCAGCCCACATGCATCTCATCTTCCCACAGACTAGACACTGGTTTTCACGCAAGAGAGGATCTTGGAGAGACAGGGCAGAAGCCTCCAAACCTTGGGAGGGCTAGACTCAGCTTCATGTGGTCATCACAGCACACATGGACAGTCCAGGGGGGTAAAGGGGGGTGAGGGAGACCCTGACTCTACCGCTTGAAGGTGGGAATATTTGTGTCTGCAATCTATCACAGACACTGAGAGAGTCCTACATCCAGATAGAATGGATACAGAGACGCAATACCTAAAATACCACCATTGCAGAAGCTGGTATTCAAAGTCATTTTAAACCTTTCAGTGGCCATATTAAAAATTACCAAGAGGGGCTGGAGAAATGGCTCAGTGGTTAAGAGCACTTGCGGCTCTTGAAGAGGACCCAGGGTTCAGTTCCCTACACCTTTGTGGTGGCTCACAACCATCCATAACTCCAGATCCAGGGAACCTGATGACCTTTTGTGACCTTTGTGGGCATAGGCATTCATGTGGTGTATGTACCTACATGCAGCCAAACACTCATACACATAATATAAGTAAATCTAAAAGGTTTTTAATAACAAAGAAATGAATAAGGTTTATTGTAATAATATGTCTTATTAAATATAATAATATGCTGGGTGATGGTGGCACACACCTTTAGTCCCAGCACTCAGGAGGCAGAGGCAGGTGGATCTCTGAGTTCAAGGCCAGCCTGGTCTACAGAGCCAGTTCCAGGACAGCCATGGATACACAGAGAAATTAAAAACAAAAACAATCATTTCCAAAATATTATCCTATGTCCTATAGTTAATAATAGTATAAAAAGTATCAGTGACCCAGGCACAACATATATGTATATAAACGTGCATGTATATATATAAATGTACATATATGTACATAAATGTACATGTGTGTATAAATGTGCATGTGTGTATGTAAATGTACATGTGTGTATGTAAATGTACATACATGTATAAGATGTACGTGTGTGTATAAATGTATATGTATGTAAAACCACACATATATAATCCCACACATCTATAATCCCAATAATAGACAGGAGGACTGGGAGTTTGAGACATGTCTGACTGCATAATGAGACTGGTCTTTATAAAAATGACTTATCAGTGAGCCAGGTCCTTTGTGTACACTGTCTCTGAAACCTGTTGAGCGTTTTATAGCACAGCCCTTTGTGTTCGCTCGCCAAATCCTCACGGGAAATAAATACTTGATCTGGATTTAGATCTCATAAAATGTACAGTCAAAAAAGTAAATTTACATACCCAAATTGTTCCAAATATTCTTAGTTTTCCCATCATCAAACCGCCGCTCTGTTTTCACATTTGGATTTAAGTCGAAGGAAATGGAAAATGCATTTCTCCAGCCACATCAACCATATCTCAAGTATGTAAGAGCCAATCGTGGACAGTGGCTGTCCTATTGGATAGAGCAGGCGTGTAGGGTATAGAAAAATACATGTAGCTGCCAGATCTGGGACCACAGGGTCCTTCTGTGGTGTGAGGCAAGGCGGGTTATTCATTAGCTTTCCACTGTTGACAAAATACTCAAGAGATATCAACTGGATGGATGAAAGTGTCCTGGGGCTCACGGCTGCAAGAGGGTTCAGTCAGGGCTTCTCAGGCTGTCCTGCTTTGGCCAGAGATGAGCAGGGTATCTAGATGGTGGCCAGTATGTTGGGAAAGAGAGGAAGAACCAGTCAGAGAGAGAAGGAGGGTCTAAGAAAAGATAAGCCCTCTAGCAGATAACCCAATGACCGGCTTCTTTCCCACGCCCCACCTCCTCCTGTGTCCAGCAGCTCCCAACAGCACCACCAGCTGGAGACAAAACTTGTAACAGGTCAGCCTAGGTACATTTCATCCACCTGAAGGTGGCAGAGGGCTGTGTCCCGGAGGAGGGTGAAGAGGGTCACAGAGGAATAAGAAGAGAGCCCGTAGCTTCCCTTAGCCAAACCCAAGAACACAAATGGAGTCTAGAGCAGGGTCACCCGCTTCCCTGTCACCTACAACAGTGTGGCCGGTGTTCAGCCCACAGGTAAGTCAGCTTCATTAGAGACAGTCTGGTGGCTAAAGTGACTCCTCACTCCTCTTTGGAGTTAACTGCCCAGGACCACCCCGGCTCTGCTCCACTGCGCAGGATGGCTGGGGCACTAGGAGCAGACAACACACTCTCGGCCCTCAGGTGTCTCTGACCTGTGCCCCGAGGACAGAAGAAGACAGCAGGCACTCTGGGTTCACCACGTGCAGATTGGAGCTCCAAGGCACGGGACTTTCCCCCATGTCATCTGCTGAGAATGTGCCCCTTGTGAACCCTCCCACAGCGGCAGCATCTCTTGCCCACTGGGCTGATGGGGCAGTCTAGGCCTGCTGTGATTGCCCACTGATTAGGACTCAGAGGTTGAGATTAGATGTGAAGGTGTTGACAAGCTACAAATGTTTGTCCAGGAGGAGTGAGCTCACAATGGAAGCTTTGTGGTCCCCGAAATACCAGCCAGGCTCATACGTGAGCTTGCTATTATGTTTCCAGTGCCCACCCCACACTGTGTGTTAAGTATGTGTGTACACATATATGAAGATGCTGGTATCTTAGTTAAAATGTCCATGACAATGACATCCCAGATCATCAAATACCACACAAGGCATAGCAAATATCCCTTTGGAGAGTGAGGAGAGAGGCCATCCTTACTCTTGGGGTGACAGTAGGACCACCCTCACTCTATCTTCTTCTTGCAGTGACGGTGACAGTCACTACTATCACTCATGGATTTTCCTGAAAGGGGAGAGATGCATATTTTCTAACTTGCTCCATTTTTTAAACGCCACAGATTCGTCAGAAAGTGGGAAATCAGTAAACGAACCCTTGGCCTTGAATCTGCCCCAGGGAGGAGTGTCTCCCTGGAGAACACCAACACAGAGGGTCACAGGAGCCCAGGAAGCCAGGTGAGCCATGCAAGCTTAGGAGGGTCTGGGACTGAAGGGCACGGCAGACACCCACACTACCGAGTCCTCTCAGAGCTACAGGGAGCTGTTTGTCATTTTTGTTATTTTGTTTTGATTTGAGACAGGATCTCATATAGCCCAGGCTGCCCTCCAAAAATCACTAGATAGCCAGAGATTATTTTGCTGTGTGTGTGTGTGCATGCGTGTGCACACGTGCATGCACACACAAACACTCCTGCAAAAGTGACTTGCACAAGTCAGTCCTCGCCTTCCTCTGTGGGTCCCAGGCATTAAACTCAAGTTGTATGGCTTGCAAGGCAAGCGCTTTTACCTGTGGAATCAGGACTTGAACTCCTGATCTTCCTGCCACTGTCTCCCTAGTGCTGGGATTACAGACAGGATGCACTCCCACACCAGGTTCACGTGGCGCTGGGGTTGAAATCCAGGGCTCCTACATGCCAGATGGCCACTCTACCACCTGAACCGCACTCCCAACTGCTTGCTTTAATTTCCCTTACAATGACTTGGCTGCTTGTGTGTAGTTTGTTTTTAAACTCACAACTTTCTTCTGTAAAAAAAACTATTCTATCACAAAATGGGAATTTGGGGATATTATGCACACTGGGGATTAGAAAAGGAATATTATGGTTCCACCACCTTAGAGAGGCTTTAATAGACTTTGCCTGGGTTTGGTCTTTTTCCTGTGCATTTTATGCGTCTTATGCATGCTTTCTCTCCATCATCCAGCTTCTACTGTTCGTTCTGCTTTCTGTCTACTCATTTATCACAAACACCAGTGTTTTAAATCATTTCTACACATATGTGGTCCAGCCAGCCATACCGTGCTGTAGGGTGATGGGACTTCGATGTATTCATTGCACTCTTATTTGTAGGGTATTTGCATATTGTACCCGTTAGAACTGAATTTAGCTCTTGCCGTAGTTAGGGTTACTATGGCTGTGATGAAACATCATGACCGAAATCAATTTAGGGAGGAAAGGGTTTATTTGGCTTACACTTCCATGCTGTTTGCCATCCAAGGAAGTCAGGATCGGAACTCCAACAGGTTAGGAACCTAGAGGCAGGAACTAATGCAGAGGTCATGGAGGGGTGCTGCTTACTGGCTTGCTCACATGGCTTGCTCAGCCTGCTCTTGTAGAACCCAGGACCAGCAGGCCAGGGATGGCACCATTCACCATGGGTCACTAAGTGACCACTAATTAAGTGCCATATAGACTCACCTGCAATCAGATATTATGGATTTATTTTTCTCCTATTTTTTAAATTTTATTTTATGGTCATTGGCATTTTGTCTGTGTATATGTCTGTGTGAGGGTCTCAGAAGTCCTGGAACTGGAATTACAGACAGATGTGAGCTGCCAGGTGGGTGCTGGGAATTGAACCTGAGTCCTCTAGAAGAGTAGCCAGTGCTCTTAACCACCTAGCCATCTCCCCAGCTCTGGAGACATTTTCTTAATTAAGGTTTCTGCCTCTCAAATGACTTCAGTTTGTGCCCAGTTAACACAAAACTATTTAGCACACTCCTTATAAGCAAATACCTCACGACCCAGTTCACCACAGTGGGTGTCTACTGAAGATCATGACTGAAGCTGCTTCCTGCCTTCAGGGATCTGGGCTCTCTCTGGTATCTACTCTGCCATCCATTAAGATGACTCCAGAGCTCCAGCCATCATGGCTACAGTTCAGGAGGGAAAACGGGAGGGGTGAAGGGTTCCTGCCAGCTCTCCGCCTTTGTTTCAAGAGGTTTCCTTACATCTTACACTGCTTACATCTCATTGGCGAAAACCATGTTGAGTGACACTTCCGCTAGTGTCAGGGACACTGGGAAAGGCATCTTTTCATGTCAGGTCTGTTTCTGTCCCTCGCTGTCCTGGTTGTCACTCTAACTCATTGCAGCTTCTCAGTTCTGCTCTAACGCATGATGCCCCTGATGACCATGAAGGTGAGCGGTCTCGTTGACTCTCCATTTGCTTTCGGGTGGTGCTCATTCAGGTCATTTGCCCATCCTTCTTTCTATGTTTGTAATTCTTACATGTTAAATAAAAGAATCCATGGCCAAGCCAGGCATGGTGATCATATCTGTAATCTCAGTACGCAGGATGCAGAGGCAGGAGCATCACAGTGGATTCAAAGCCACCCTGACCTACAGAGTGAGTTCCAAGGCAATCTGAGCTAAGAGTGAGACCTGACTCAAAAAAAAATCCAAAATGAAACAAAGAACCTTGTCCTGAGATGTGCATCGCACACATTTATACCCACATATCACCATTTTCTTGTCTTTCCGTGAGCATAGATTTTTAATTTTGTTGACAGTAGCTTATCAATATTGTTGTCTCGTTGCTCATCGCTGTATTTGCTGTCTAACAAAATCTAACTTCCACAGGCCGTCAAACCTTGAGCTCTGCACTTCCGTCTTGCAGTCCATATGGCCATGCAGCTGCTTTAGCGCTGTTTCCATAAACTGCCTTCGGCTCCTGTCGATGAACGACATCTGTGCCTTGCCATACTTTTAGTTTTTTTTCTTTCTTTTATGTGTGTTTCATTTTCTGAGACAGATAGAACCCATGCTGACCTTGAATTCACTACATAGTCTAGCCTGACCTTAGAACTCATGGAGCTCCTGCTTCAGCCCGCTAACAGCTGGGATTGGAAGTGATGAGTCACTAGGGCCAGTTCGTTGATCCCTTTTTAAAAAGCTACCGTAGTGTGCGCACCCAGGTGGGTTTGTCGCTAGACTTTCCATTGATCTTGTCGATTCTCCTTATGCCCGTACCACACTGTCTTAAATTCTGTAGCTTTATGCTTAAAATCTAGTAGTGTGGGCCCTCCTACATCATTCTTTTTAAAGACAAGCCTATTTTCGGTTTTGTGTTCCCATATACACTTTAGAATCAGGATGTCAATTTCTACTCTCAAAAATACGTCTGTTGGGCTCTGCAGTTGAAATTGCATGATCCTTACAGATAAATTTGGGGATCCTTGACTCCCTAAATTGTTCAGACCATGAATACATCCCAACTCATTTAGTGATGAATATATCCCCTCTATTTAGATGTTTTAAAACTAAGCCAGTGATGATGCATATTTTAAATCCTTGTGCGTGTTGTTCATATGTGCATGGGTATTCTTGGGCAGATGCGTGTTCATGCGTGTGACTATGGGTGTGTACACTACGGTGTTCCTGTGGAGGACAGGTGACAAGCTGGGGTGTCAGTCCTCACCTTCTACCTTGTGTGAGGCAGGGTCTCTTGTTCACCACTATGTAAGCTGGGCTAGCTGGCCTGCTCACTGGCATGCAGAGATGGCTTGCAGTGATGATGGCTTACGGTGATGATGGCTTACAGTGATGATGGCTTACGGTGATGATGGCTTACAGTGATGGCTTGCAAGGATTCTCCTGTCTCTGTCTCCCATCTCCATGGAGACACTGAGACTACAGATGTGCATTAGTGTATCTGGCTTTACATGGATTCTGGGGACCTGAACTCAACTCCTCAAGCTTGAGTGGAAGGTGCTTTATCCACTGAGCCATCCTCCTGCCTAGTTTTATATGTATTTTAATTAAATTTGTCCCTGTTTCTTTGCTTATTTTTTTATTTATTGCTCTAGCTATTTTATATGCTAGTCTTTTGTATGTCTGTTTTTACCTTATTTTTCAATGAACAGAACACATTGGTAGTGCACAAAATGCAATTAGTTTGGTTAAATGGGAGATGTGATATAAGTTTATCTAGTACTCTGTGATCCTGACAGAGTTGCTTATTTGCTCTATTTGTATTACCCCTTACCCACAGATCATACTCACTGTGAATACAGTCTTGTTTCTTTCTTTTCAACCTCTGAGGCTCTTGTTTTTCCTGCCATACAATACTAGCAAGGCAGTCATTGGTGGAAAAGTTGAATGGAAATAGCCACAGTAGACATCCATGTTTCATTCCCTGGCACAGGCTGCTTCAGTTGAGAAGATCAGAAACCCATTCACTTGCTCAAGTGATTAATTATAGAAAACTCCTGAGATTCCAAAGAATCTAAGAAACGAAACCTATCTTCACAGGAGCTGAAACAGTGGCAGGAACCAGAAACACTCGATCAGTTTCTCTAGGGTCCTTCCTCCCTGCTTTTCTTGTGATCTGTTCTGTTTCTGCCCAGCTTCTTCTCCCTGTTTGTCCATAATCAAAAGAGCAGCCATGCCAACATGGCCCTCCACAGCCAATTAGAACATCCTTCACATTTCTTAGAGAACAAAGACCTGTGAAGGGAAAGAATTTTATTGACCACCTTTGGGTGAGGTATCTACCTCTATGATGATTAACTAAATGAAGAGAGGGCAAGATTAATGGGCCATTCACAGTCAGTGGGACCTACGTTTGCAAGACCTAAAGTGAGGGGCTAGAGAGATGTCTCAGTGGTAAAGATATGGTTCGGTTTCAAGCAGCTACAAACAGTGGCTTACCACTACCTATAACTGTAGCTCCAGGGTATATCTGATGGCCTATTCCTGCATCTGCAGGTACCCACACATGGTATATATTCACACAGACACAAAAAGTGATATTTTAAGAAAGAGAAAAGAAAGTCAAGGAGAGTCAGGCAACCCTCGGTCTCATCAGTTAGGCCCTGGGTCTCGCACCAGAGTACACTGATGGCAGTGTGTACAAGGTGAAAAGTCACAGATGGAGGTAGGAACAGGAGGAACCAGAGTCTGCAGACGAGAGGGCTGGGGTCTTCAGAATGGCTGCAAGAACCACAGGCCTCTAGTTTCTGAGCAGACTGGGTGGTGTTGATATGGGACATATATCACATTGTCATGGTTAGTACCTATCCCCCAGGTTCTAGAATCGTCTGCAGCTTACCTGAGCATGTTTCCCAAGCACTCTTCTGTGTACCATAGAGCAGTGGGGGTTACAATGGTGCTGAGCAAGGTGGCAGGTGGGAGGCTCCAGCACGGCAGAGCACCGCGCTTTCCAGAGGGGCGCGGGAAGGTGCTTCTGTTTGCTGAGCCAATTACAGCACATCATAATTAGAGTCTGTGTGGTCTTTCCAGGAGAGCATGTTTCTAGTCTCCTGAGGTACAGAGGGCAAAGGCGTACCAAAGAAATGATTCTGCCAAGTCCGGGGTGGTGGTCCAATGAGTTTACTGGGGTTTCCTACAGGAGCAAGGGTAGGGATGCTTACAAGAACACAAGAGCATCACAGCAAATCCTGTCCCCAGCATGGGCGACAACTCACAAAACTGCATCACTGGAGACCCCCAGACAAGCTGCTAAACCAGCGAAGAGTCCCACCCTTCCTGCCCGCTCCCAGCAATGGCCTATTGCTTATGTAACTTAACTAGGTGGAGAGGTTATTAAGCACCGTGACTACCGCCCGCTGACCCATCTTCAACATGGCCACAACCGTGAACTCTCCGGTGCCACACCAAAGGCTCAAGTGTGCCATCGTGAGTGTGGATTGCTGAAGCTGGGCAGGGACCAGGTTCCATATTCGAAATTGTGTTTCCATGGAAACACACAAACGGCACAAACAGTTCCCCCAGGGGCAGCCTGTTCATTGGTGCTTGTTTGGGTTGTTGCTACAAGCGAGCCTTACAGTAAGAAAGTTTCTTAAAATAAAATACAACGGAAGTGTAAACAAACCCCGAGAGACGCGAGAAGTAGTATTAACCAATTGCAACATAGAAACCCTTTCAAAATTCCCTTTTTCAGCCAACACACAGCGGATTCAGGAGTGGGGGTAGGGGGAACATTGGGAGTAGGGGGTGGAACTTCAAGCGTTCAAAGACGAGAAATTTTGGACGCAGGTCAAATGTTTCATGACACTAGGAAATGATTGTTTATTTCCTCGGACAGTCTCATGGCACGACAGTTATTCTTTAGCCATGTGTAAATCTTTGCATCTTTCAGAGAGACAGTCTGGAATATTTTGGCTGCGGCAAGATGATGTCCAACATTTGCTCCAAAATAATCCAGGCCGAGGAGGGAGTGGGCGGGAGAGTGGAGATAAAACATGGGCCCTGAGCTGAGAACTGCTGGGCTTGGGGTGCAGGCTTGAGTTCCTCATACTCTATTCGAGTGCATTTGAAATTTTCCATAATAAAAAGGATCTTTTTTAAAAAAAAAATTAGGCTCATTTTTGAAAGATTTTTAAAATGTTGTTTATTTGTTTATTGGTCATGCTGGGCTAGAACTCAGGACCTGGTGCAAGTTCAGGGCACTGAACTACATGCTACATCCTGGAACTTATTTAAAAAACAAAACCAACTAAAAAGGAAAAGGGATGATCATCAGAAGTGGCCATATCTGATGTTTCGAGGAGCTTGGGAGAACCATCAGTTCTCACTGTCCACCAAGGCCACCCAAGGCCACCCAAGGCCACCCAAGGCCACCCAAGGCCACCCAGAGGGCGTTGACTATATAAGCCTGAAGGTAGGCCAGGCCAGGTTCTGTTCCTACCTCATGGGTCTTGCACATGATTCCTGTACACATGCACACTCCAACAGAGTCCGGGACCTGGAACCCTCCATCCCTGGATTCCCAGAGACACGCCTGTGCCAACTGATTAGTAATACCTCAAGACTGGGTAGCTCAGGATTCCCACAGAGCCCTGTCACAGTGTCCCTAGACCCGAGCAATGGCCAAGTGGCTGCCATAGGGGTGTAGCATTCTGAGTAACAGGGTGTCTTAGTTAAGGGTTCTATTTTTGTGAAAAAACACCATGCCCAAAAGCCCTTTGGAGAGGAAAGGGCTAGCTGGCTTACATGTCCTCATCTTTTGTTCATCAAGAGAAGTCAGGGCAGGAACTCGAACAGGACAGAAACCTGGAGGCAGGAGCTGATACAGAAGTCATGCGGGGAGGCTGCTCACTGACTTGCTCTCTTGCCTGCTTTCTTAAAGAACCCAGGACCACCAGTCTAGGGATGGCACCACCTACAATGGGCTGGGTCCTTACCCATAAACCACTCAGGAAATGTCCTACATACAAGCTTGCTCACAGTCAGATCTTATGAAGGCATTTTTTTAAAAAAAAAAAAAATTGAGGTTCCTGCCTTTCAGATGAATTTAGCGTGTGTCAAGCTGTCATAAACTATCCGGCACACAGGACGTCCTGGCCTCTAATAGCCCGTGCTTCTACTGCCAGCTGAGGTGAAGAAAACATGCCCAGCAAGAGGCACACAAATCAGTCTTCTCCACGCCAGGCGTCCAGATGGACTGTCCCATTCTGTGGCCTTCAGTGAAGGGACCAGAGCGTCAGAAGATTCCAGGCCCTCGGCTGTGCAGTCTCTGGGGAGGCTGGGTGTCACCTCTGAACATTTTCCTATTTTTAGACAGTCTGTGACTTCCATCTTACAGCTCTCAAGCCTTTGACAGCTGTGTCTTCTTTACAGAATTTCTAATCTTTCCCCCTCTTCCTGATGCTGAAGAGACAAGCTTGTCCTCTTCAGAACGTCATACACATCTCTGAGATGTGACCCCGGGGATGAACGAGGCTCTCTGACTGTCTCTACCTTAAGACAGGCATGGCAGGTAAACAGACAGGGGCCGAGAGCAGCAACGGCTCTAATGGAAAAGGCTGGAGGGCCCAGGCCATAGGCTTACTTATTCCTTTGACGTTTAGTAATAATTATACAGGTCTGGTAGAAGCTAAGTGGTAGAGAATTTGTCTGGCAAGCAAAAATACTGCATAAACCGGGCCTGCTGGAGCAACCCTGCAGTCCTAGCACACCAGAGGTAGAGGGGTGGGCAAGAGTTCAAGGCCATCCTTGACAGACTACCTAGTGTGTTGGGAAGAAGCTGACCTCAGCTACAGCAAGATTCCCCTTTCAAAAAGAAAAGCTTGAGCCGGGAGGTGGTCTTGTGAGGGTAAAGAGTAAAAGGGCCAAAGCAGTTTCTTTATTGATTAACTAATGAAAGCAACACAAAGACAGAAGGACCTCCTACGCCATTTCCCCTTTTCCTTTTAAACAAAAAGGAAGGCTTTAACTTTAACATAGTAAAATTACATACAACAAAACAGTTATCAAGCAAGAATTACAGTTACGATATTTATATCTATTTTATCTTTTGTCATAACTAAGGAAAACTATATCTATTTTTCAACTCCATCAAAGACTCCAGAAGGACATAATATTACCTAAATAAACAGGAAGTATATTGTAAGCAACTTCCAAAGTTCTAGAATTGACAGAGACATCGCGCTACCTGGACAGTCACCCAAAGTTCTTTTGTACCATTGGGGCATCCATCTTTAGCCTACAGGCCCATAGCATCCAGCAGACTTTTTCACGAAGCAGGACTTTTCAAAGACAGTTTTGCCTATACTGGCAGTTTGTCAGTCATTTTCTTCTGTGTCCTGCAGAATGTTTAGCAGACTCTTTCATGAAGCAGGAATCCTGAAGGACTGTCTCACCTTTAGGCAAGTTCAGCAGCCATTTCTCTGTGGGTTCTGCAAGTCCAGTGAAGCAGTTCAGGCAAGAGCAGTTTCTTGCCCAAATGGTTAACCAACTCCATGAGGAGCCTCTTCGATCTTGAAGTAGCTTGGTGCTGCAAGGAGCAGATGTGTCTCATTGTCATGAAAAGTCCTAAATTTTTGAACATTTTAAATGCCATATTCTGAAGGTCTCTGAAAGATTTGAATAATACCTATCTAACTGAAACATCTATCTATACATCTAGAAAAATCTAAGATGAATGCCTATTAACCTATATTTCTTATTTATACATTACATTTTTAAATGAGCTACACAAACACAATATCTTAATCAAGATTAGAAATACATATACATATAACAAAATTGATCTTAAATTTGTATCAATAAACCAAGATCCATACCAATGCAAATTATTCATATCTGTATCATCTTCCTTAATCTCTCTCTATCGACTCTCTTTGAAGTGGAGCTGACTGACTCAGCTAGACTCCGGAAATCCTCCTGTCACCGTCTCCCCAACACTGGGATTTTAGGCATGTGCTGGCATACCCAACTCTTTTAGGGGGGTCTGGAGGTTTGAACTCAAGTCCTCATACTTGCTCAGCAAGCACCTAAGACACCGGTCAGCACTACTTACTGTTGGCTTTGTTTACAACTTAAAATAAGGTCTCACTGTTTGGCCTTGGTTTATCTGGAACTCCCTACATAGACCAGGTTGGCCTTGAACTCATAGATGTCTGCTTGCTTTTATCTGGAATTGAAGGTGTGCACCACCACAACCAGCTACTAGTCATATTTTTAAAGATCTCCCCTAATCACCAGGCAAGCAATCCTGAGGCTTCAGCCACATCTCATCACCTCTGCACCCCCCCCCACGCCCTATCCCTCCATTTCCCCTCCCTGCACCAGAACCCTGCTATCCTTCAAGGCTTCATAGCCTACATCTTGGAGAACTTGGATTCTCTTCCCATGCTGCACCACATCTGGGCTACATATACAGACCCGATCCTTTGCTCTTTCCCACAAGCCGTCTCCCCTTGTGGAAGTGTGGACAAGGAGCTGCGTTTCTAGCTTGTGCCCTGGGCCTGTGGTGAGAAACTCATTGAAACACTGCCACTCAAGAGTTCCCTGTTGCGTTGGCTGCAGCAATGCACCAAAAGTCGCAGTCTTCCTGCGTAAGAACCTATGGGAGAATTCCTTCCTTCACCCTTGAACAATGTCTCGGGATTGCCATCCTGTGTTAGAGAGTCGGGGAAGTGCTTTAGAAACCAAAAGGGGCACCAAATGTGGTCCTTGGCATCCTGGTGGTTCCAGAGTTCAGCCTGCACCCTGAGCCCTGGGAGGAAATAGGAACTCTTCTGCTTTTGTTTGTCTCCTCTGAGTCGGGTAATTGGTGCCGTCAGTGCTGGATCCCGGCCCTGCCGGTCATGCCATCGTTGAACCTCTAAATTAAGACCTGGACTCTGCGGTGTAGAATAATAGCATGCTCTATTTTGACCCAGTGTAATGACTGTGCCAGGATCCAAGTCTTGCCAGGTTGCAAGGTCACGTGTGTGCTAGAAAATCGGCCTTGCTCTGGCTTGGAGAGAGCTAATTGTGTATAAGAAAAAGAAATGAGTTGGGACTCGCTCAAGACAGACCATCAAGTAGCAGAGGACCCTAGGAGGAACCTGGCAGCAAAGCTCACACCTCCTCCAAGTGGGGTAAAGAGACAGCCTGCTCCCGGGAGTGTTAACTCTGTGGCCTTCATTACTTTTCTGGCTAAAACTAAAGAATCATGCAGGAGCCCAGCACAGATTGGCTCCCAAGCACCTCCCAGCCCAGTATTTACACCCAAGAGCAGCTGACCATAAGAGTGGACGGAGCTTAGTGTTCTGATAACAGAAAGATCTGAAATCTATCAATCCTGCACAGATTGCCAACACAGCAAGGCAATGTGTGTGCTCCCGTGGCAGTCCAGGGCAGGGCTTGCTTGGTGGTGAGGAAGGCTGAGGCAGCAGAGACTTCCTGCCAGTGGCAGGAGCCATGAACTTGGAAGATGAGCCTGCAGACCTAGCCAGTGCTTGCCCGCAAGCTTGAACCGCCAGCCCAGAACCACCAGCTTCATCGTCCATAGAAGCTAACGGAAAGAATAAATGTAAGTCTTCGGGCTATTTTTACACGGCAACCAATAAGCAATATAAGATTAGCATTTTCTAGAAATGAGAAATAGAAGGTAATTCCTTACATGCCGATGATGCTGGGTAGAATTCCGGCACCGTGTCTCTCAGAGACCGCTTTCTCCTGGTCCCTGTCAATGGGATCCTGCAGCTGACTTTTCTGGCCCAGTTCCTCACAGCCCTTAGAGAGGAGCTAGCTTGCTGTCTACATCTTCGAAGAAGGCAGGGATGAACTCTGATGGAGAGTCTGTGTTCTCCTGAGGGCAGCTAAGACCAGGACATCAAGATGACATGCAAGAAGCCTGGCTTCTTCCTTATCCCATGCCTGCTTCAGCACCCTCATGGGCTTCTCAGAGCTTGCCTTACTCTCTTATGCCTGGCTCTCCCAGGAACTTGAATCAAGACACCCATATTGAACTCTGCTACCTTCAAATTAAAAAAAAAAGCATCATCAGGTTCTAAAAGACCTTCTTCCATTCCCATAATCAACAAAGATGATTCTTAAACCAAGAAAATAGAAGCAGATAAATTCAAACATGTGATTGATCTAATGACTTTTCAAAAGCATTTGCCAGGGCACAGACAGGAGTGTCTACAAAGCAAATTCTTTAGAGACCTTTCCAGAAGGACCTGGCAGGACCATCAGCCTCTCTCCGAATCAGACTCTTAGGGCCTACTGTATAGCGGGCCTCTGACGTCAGCCATAGTCACATGTGGGGCTTGGAGCCTGGCCTTCTGCTGGGGCTTCACAGAGGATGGGTGACGGCCACTTGGTTAATAATAACTTCATCGCCGAGCAGCTAGCAATACAAATCCGTCAGCTGTTGCCCCTTTCTTGTTTCTCTGAAGCTTGTGGAGTTAATCACATATTCATGAAAACGAGGCTGAGCTGACAGACAAGGTCGAGGCTTCTTAGCAACAGTTGCAGGTCACATGGTCTCTGAGTCCGGGAGAGAGGCAGGGATGATGTGAGTTCCCTCCCCCAACCCTAGCCACTGGACCTGCCACAGTGAGCAGAGCTCTCTGGAACTCAACTGTCCTGCCAGGACATAGGCAAGGGCTGGACCACAAGACCTGTGAGGCTCACTTCTCCCAATCTTCACCTTCAGGAAGAGCGGGAGCCATGAAGGACAGATGTTTCATCGCTGGCCTGCAGCCTATGCTCAGCACACAGCAGCTCCCAGCACTGCCTTCTCCTTGTTTGCCTGTGCATCTCAGCTAGACTTGAATTGACTATGAAGCCCAGGCTGGCCCTGACTTTGTGATGTGCCTGCCTCAGCCTCCCAAGTGCTGGCAGAACAGCCATGGGCCACCATCCCTGGCCCTCTTTGCTGTCTTGATTCACACAGCCTTAGATGCTAGTTCCTTTCATGGAAATGGGTCATGTTAAAAATATATATGTAAAATATTCATGGAAACAACGCTATGTTTACAAACCCATTAGAAAAACCATAAACATCCAAAACTTGGAAGCAGAAAAAGACATGAAAAGATTATTCACCAGACTACAAAGCCACTTAAAAACCAACTCACAAATAAAAGAAAAAAGACATTGATTTCACTGAGAAAATTGACACTTCAGAAACAAATCTCTGATATTGGAAAGAGCACTGAGGAGACACTGGCGACTGAGTACAAACTGACTTGACTTCCCTGACATCCGAACATAGAAACACAATAAAAACTGCTCCTAATCCTCAACTAAAAGAAGCCAGATGTGGAGGCTCAGCCCTGAGATGCTCCAGTTGGCCCAGCCATTCGCCTTGAGCAGCCATTGTGATCCCAGCTTTGTAGAACACTGCAGACATAGCAGGGACTCAACGAGACAGAGAGCCCCGCTTTGAGGGGCTCATGTTGCAGCTGGCATTGGTACCCAGAGTTTATGAGTTACTCTGGGGAACTGGCAAAGCTCTTCACCCCTCATCCCTGTATTGTCTAGACTCAGCATCTTCACCCCTCATCCCTGTACTGTCTAGACTCAGCATCTTCACCCTTCAAATCACCGCACCTGGAAATTGGGTCTCTACATCAAAGGTGCCATTTCTCTACATCACACCTCCAACCCCCAAATTTGAGTTTTGAGGTGATGGAATGGAAGAACCCACTGAGCCACACTCCATGCCCTTCCTTGACCTTTCAAAAATGTTATATTTTATTTGTGTGTGTGTGTGTGTGCGCGCGTGCGCGCGCGCGTGTTCATGCATGCATACATATATGTATCTCAGGGATCGAACTCAAGACATTAGGCTGGCAGTAAGCCGCTTTACTCACTGAGCACACTCACTGACCCCTATTGGTCTATTTTTATCACTGGGTGTCAACTATATAGCTCAGTCTGGCTTCAAACTTATGATTTCTAAATGCTCGGGCTACAGAAATATATCACTGCAAAGGAAGGCAGCCCTCTTGGAATTGGTCCAGGGCACACCCAGACACCAAATTCTCAGCATAAAAGAGATTTACTACCCTAGAGGGGCAAGTGGAGTGGAGGGAAGCCTGCAAATGTGGTGGTGGCGGTGGTGACAGCGGCAGCAAGCGTTTTCTGCAGAAGTGGGTTTTTAAAGAGAAAAGGGGTGTGTGTGTCTGTGCTAGGGCGAGTTGGTAAAATCCTGGTTGGACATATTAGCCAAATAATTTTGGTTGCTGGGTCTTGATGTTTATTCTCAGGGATGAGCCAGTGGCCCAATAAGAGAATGGTCTTTGGGGGCTGCTTTAGAAAGGTAATCTAACGATTTTTAGAAAGGGAGAAGGGAAAGTGAAGAGCAAAACCTGTCTGTGCCATGTTTGTCAAGCTCAGCCTGTGCTTTCTGTGCTCAGGCTTGCTAGGGCCCTTTAATCACCATGTCAAGCTTCTCCAGACTTTATAAAGAAGAGTTTTTAAGAAGAATGGGTTTGGTAATACAGACCTGCAATCTCATATCACAAATTCAAGACCTGAGCGGGCTACAAGCAAGTTCAAGGCCAGACTAGATAGCTTAGAGAAACCCTGTTTCAAAATAAATAGTGGCAAAAAAAAAAAGTCTGGGGCTGTTAGCTCAGCAGTGGACCACAGAGGACCACCCGTATACTGTGTACGAAACCTTGAATATAACCCCCAGTTCTGAAGGAAGAAAGGGAAGGAGGGATGTATTAAACATGGCACATGGAACTCTTGTGTGTTCTCAGTTCAGACTCAAAAGATGGCAGCTCCTTGCATATTTGGATTCTATCTCCATTCTCTGTTTCCTGAGTTGTGTGAAAGTGAACAAGACTCTCAAGTCTTCACCCCGAAATACCTGGTACGCAGCTCCTAAGAACAAGGAGGTTCCACACATAGGCGGAGATCCACCATGCTCCCCTCCGTAGTAAGGCCAATGCCTGGCTCTGCACAAATGCTTCTGATGGCCCAGTTCTTCACAGCTGGGATTGTGATTTGAGATGTAACCAAGTCTCTTCCTCACCCCCTCCCTTCCTCCTTTCTTCCCTGCCTCCCTCCCTCCCTCTCTGTGTGAATATTCAAAATACTTGCAAGTCAAAAAGTATACTCAGGAAAATCTTAGTCCCTGTCCCTGCTCTGGAAGTAGTTGTTTTATTAGTTATACCGTTTGGGGGAGTCAGTGAAGATATACGTGTCTAAAAGGTGTAGCCAACATTTGCTTATGTGTGTGTACATGCATATGTCAGTGTGCATGTGGAGGTCAGAGGGACAACATGCATGGCTCAGTTATCACCTTCTACAGTGTGGGTCTGGGGATTGAACTCAGATCCTTAGTCTTGTCAGCAAGTGCGTTTACTACTACACCATCTTGTCACTTAAAATCTTCTGTCTCCGTTCTGTGGCAATAGCAGCTGCACACTCCTTCCAACCTTGCGTCTTCAGCTCAGCCCTGACATCACTTGAGTTTGGTGCCCCCTCTCTCAAGCTTATTCCCACAGCTGCCTCTCACTGACTGGTATAAAGCTATTGTGACGTGTCCAGCCAGTCTTCTTCGGTGGGGATACAGGTTGTTTCCGACAGAGAACTCTGAGAAATGGTGCCACGATTAACTAACTTTGTGTGTGTCTTGTTCCGTATTCTAGGGCACATTCTAGACTAGAACTGCTGTTTGCATGCATGCAAGCGTGCATTTGGAAGTTTTTGCTTGATTCCCCTCCAGAGGGGCTGGAATGACTTTGTCCTCCCAACAGAAGCGTGTGTCATTGAATACTTCTCTGACTTAGGTTTTATAATCACAACAGATTTTAATGAAGAAAATCCATATTGTTTTATCATCTTTAAGAGACGGGAGTGATGGCCACCCACAAGGAGCATGGGGTGTGGCTGGATCCAGGGCTTGGCTGGAGAGGGGACAGGCATGCTCCAAGGTGCTCTTCCAGGGAAGGGAATTTTCCATTCTATGCTGTCATTCTTCTGACTCACACCCATGGAGCAGACTTGCCCGTCTCCTGGGAAGAGCCCATCACTTCTTAGAGGACAATAGCTACTGACAACTGAGGTCCCTTTCTCGGGAACAGATGTCAATTCCATTTGGAAGCCTGTGCTGCTCCCAAGTCAAGGACCCTCCTCTGAGACCCCCACAAAAAACGAAGGGAAAGGAGCTCTCTATGGGTCATCGTTTTAGCCTGAGCTAAGCAGAGAGAGTGGCCAGGCCAGGAGAGCCCACTCACTGTGACAAATCAAAGCCACTCCATGGGCTGAACAGCATTTTAGAAACAGCAAAAAAAAAAAAAAAAAAAGGGGGGGGAAGTGTAACATGCTGCATGGAAAAAATGAGGCATGACTTTAAAAGTACAAAAAGCGGCAGCCACTGGTCAGTCCCAGGAAGGCACGAACAGGCAGCAGGGAGAAAAACAGGAGTGAAGTAACAGCTCTTGCTGGCAAACAGACCTCGTCCCTGCAAAATAATAGCGTGTAAGCTGAGGGGACTCTTCTTTCAAGGGAGCTGGAAAGAGAGATTCATATGAATAGGCTAGAAGAAAATGGGTTTGATGGCATTCGTGGCTGCGTTTTGCTGAAGGGTGCTAGGAGGGTCGTGCCCCCCCACGCTCCCCGTCCCGGTTTGTTTCGATCAGCAGATGTACAAGGAACCTCAGGCGTGTGCCAGACACCCTGCTTGGAAGCCCAGGAAGGAAGCAGAACCAGTCCGGCCATTCTTCCTCTCTAAGCAGAGTGCAGTAGGCTAGCAAATCAACTCTCGAATCAAGGGAGATCAGATCCTAAGAGGCCCCCAGCTCTGAGCAGGAGACAGGGGCTTTCTAAGAGGGGAGGCATCTGCCAAGTGGGTGGCATAGAGCTGAGCCAGGGGTGCTGGAGGATCCCACCTCCAATGAGAGGTAGTGAGTGCCCATAACTACAGCTCTGGCTGAAATGGAAGCAGCATTCTGATTACAACGCCTACGCCGTAATTTTTGGAAAGAAAAGGGCAATTTCTGGAAAAGGGACTATTTATTTTTTAACGGACAGATCAGAGTATCTGCTAAGTGCCTTAATGCTAACGGTGCCAGGAAATAGCACTGTCAACTTTGACTTCAGGATTCTCTGGAAACTGAAGGGTTCCCCCCGCCCCCCAGAGATTGATAGATGTGACAGATTGAGATATTTTCCCCAGGTAAATTGAGAGACTGCAGAAGCAGCCCCACCCTTTCCCGGTTCATCGTGATCTCCCATAGTTACAGCGCACTTTCAACTCAGGCTCTAAATTTATGCACATCAAAAGATTGATGTTGTTTTTAAAGTAACTTTCCCCCTTATTATGTAAGTGACACATTTATTGTAGAAAAAAATTAAACACATGAGTACAAAGAAGAAAGTTCCCGCAGAACCCAGCCAGCCAGCTACAAGTACAGTACAATACTTTTGGTAATTGTTCTTGTAGCTTTCCCCTCCCCCCTCCCCAGTTATTTCTTTATTATCACATGTGTGCACATGTCACGTGCAGGGGAAGGGCCACATGCCACAGCACTAGTGGGGAGCTGGTCCTCTCCTTCACCATTCATACTCTGTCTTTAGGCTCCTGCAGGAAGTGCCCTTACCCACTGAGACATCTCCTTGACCCCTCTACCAGTCCTTTAACTTAAAAACTTAAAATTCCACGCTTAAAAGTTGACTTATAAGCAAAATAAATTGGATGTAGTGGTTTGTGCTTATAATCCAGCACTTGGGGGTTGAAGCAGAAAAACCCCAAGTTCAAGTCCAGCAGGAACTACATAGTGAATTCCAGGCCAGCACGGGCAACAGAGTACGAGCCTATCTCTGAAAACAAAAATTAAACCAAGCCAGATGTCATAATATTTGTTTTTAAACTATAAAATCATATAGACATCTATATAATTTATTAAGCTACATAGGCATATTTTCAGATTCTTAAATATTATTCTAAAAGCATTCTAACAGTTCAGTATCCCATGGGAGAAATATGTCACTGTTTAAAGTCAACTGGGGCAGAGGACAGTGGGTAAAGTGCTTGCCACACAAGCATGGGGATGTGGGTTCTGATCCTCAGCAGCCATGTGAAAACTGACTTCGGCAGCACTGAGCAGACAATAGGATCCCTAGGCCTGGCTCACCCATCCAGTGCAGCCTAATCTGCAAGTTCCAGGTTCAAAGAGACTGTCAGAGAGAGAGAGAGAGAGAGAGAGAGAGAGAGAGAGAGAGAGAGCAATTCAAGAAGACACCTGTCACTGACTTCTAGCTTTCACACACACATGGATGGGCTCATGCATGCACATGCACACACACGTGCACACACAGTCAATCTTCAGTAACTGGATATTTACATGACTCTAAGTGCTACAGTTATAAATAGTGCATCCTTGCAGCGATTTCTTTCTGCACAGACATAATAGTTGGCTGGATAGATTCCTAGAAGTAGATTGTCTTCTCTGGAGAGCAGGAACAATCACAGAGTTACCAGGATGCCCTCAGGAAAGCTAGACCAGTCCACACTCCCACCCTCTCAGGGGCCGGACCCTTCTGGGTCTTCATGCAGCCCAGGTGACCACCTGCTCTGCATTTAAAAAACCTTTGTTGGGTTTCTGATTTTTGTTTTGAGCTGTCACACTTTTCCTTTGAAACATCTGCCTACAAAGCTTTGCATTCCAGGAAAGAAAACCATTTTCTAAGCCTCATGAGAGACAGGCAAGGACTTGGGACTGGGCATTTTGATGGCACACCTCACTGTGTCTCTAACATGGCTCATTTCCTTCAAAACCATACTAATCTTTCTGCGAGATCCTCAGCCCTTAGGCAGCCACTGCTAATAAGCCAAGGCCAACAAGACAGTAAGGGCAAGGTGGTTGTTTCCAAATGAAATTAAAAGCTACCCCAGAGCTTATGGCCCGTTTTCTAAAATTCAGTTATGATTCCTAATGATTAATTTTCTTTCCTAATGATTAATTTTCTTAACTACATGCCATCCTTTCAAGTTTACTTTATGGTTTACTTTATGGATGCACAATTTTTTCTTTCATGTCTTACATGTTAGAGTGTAGCTCGGTATATATAGTGCTTACTTAGCGAGCATGAAGCGCTGGGCTTAAATCACAGCACCAAATAAAACTCAAATGTGGTGGTACACGCCTGGGATCCCAATATTTGGAGTGTGGAGGCAGAAGGATTGGGAATTCAAGGTCCTCCTTGACTACATAGCAAGTTGGAGGCCCAGAGACCCATGTACCAGGCTTTTTCTTTTGGGTCACCAACCAGCTCTGATATCATGGCATGGAGCCTTATTATTATTAGTTTTGTATACTTAGCCTAGCATAGGCATATTTCTGGCTAGCTTTTTAAACTTAAATTAGCCTGTTTCTCTTTATCTACCTTTGCCTCAGGACTTATTACCTTTCTTCCTTCTGTATAGATTACTGTTTCTCTATGTCTGCCCAGCTGGTGGATGCCTGGCTTCTTGCCCCGGGTGTGTCTCTCGTTCTCTCATTTCTTTTTCCTTCTTGAGTCTGTATTTCTATTTATTCTCTCTACCTGGCAGCCCTACCTACCCTTTCTCTGCCTAGATATTGGCTGTTCAACTCCTTATTAGACCAATCAGGAGCCTTAGACAGGCAAGGTGAAACAGATACAACACATCTTTACATAATTAAACAGGCATTCTTACATCGTTAAACAGTTGCAGTCATAAATGAAAGTAACACACCTTTACACAGTGAAAGTAATATTCTACAGCATAAACAAATGTAACACGTCTTTGTCCAGTTAAGAAAATAGCATGTTTTCCTGTACTATGTGAATCTTTCTGGTAACACCATCTCCTTCTCAGCGAATTATGCGTTCTCCCACTGAGCGACGTGTACTGGGAGGTAGCTTGCGGAGTACTCTCAGCAGTGTGGGTCTACCTCCTTTTAGCTGGGGGCTCTCATTGCAGGAGCTGCGAACTCCCTCCCAGGAAAGTCAACTGAAGGAGGCTTTAGACAAAGAATACCCAAGATGCAATGCGAGTACCACTGCTGCTGTGCCACCGAAGAGGAACATCTAAAGCCAGGCTCTACAGTACATGCCTAGTGGTGTTTCTTGTATTTACTGACAGTCTCCCTCAGGGGCCCCAAGATGTGCAGGAGGCTGGGATTGAGGAGATAAGTGGCATAGTCACAGCTCACAATGATACCCAAGAAGTCAGGGGTGACAGAGGTAAAGGCCCAGCTATGGGAGCTGTCAGACATTACCCCACTGCCCTTAGCCTCCCTGGGCATTGACACCAACACACAGTGAATTGCCAGGAAGGCGCTGAGGGTAACAGGTGTGTGGGAAGAGCGAGCTGGGGGAAACCCACCTGGTGGGTGATAGGAGAGGAAAGAACAGCAGAGGAGGCTGGGAGGCAGGGGTGGCTGCCGTGCTTTGTGCTTTAATACAAACTGAGGGACAACCACAAGCCTATCGGGGGTCTGTGAGGTCACCCTCAGCTCGAACAATCTGCTGGGAGTACTCATAGACTCCACAGATGGCTATTAAACTCCCACTGTAGTGGTTACCAGGAAAGGACATTCAAATCAACAGAGGGATGGAGTGAGCAGGGCGGAGCCAAGGGACTTCCACATAGAGATAAACACCCAAGGTCTTCTCCTCTCCCATGAACCCTGGGACAGTGCTTTCTTAGGCCCAGAGTGGCAATGTGCATACAGAAGGGAGGGAGGAAGGGAGGAAGGGAGGGAGGGAGGGAGGGAGAGAGGAAGGAAGGGAGAGGGAGGGAGGGAGGAAGGGAGAGAGAGAGGGAAGGAGGAAGGAAGGAAGAGAGAGAGGGAGGGAGGGAGGAAGGAAGAGAGAGAGGGAGGGAGGGAGAGAGGAAGGAAGGGAGAGGGAGGGAGGGAGGAAGGGAGAGAGAGAGGGAGGGAGGGAGAGAGGAAGGAAGGGAGGAAGAGAGGAAGGAAGGAAGGAAGGAAGGAAGGAAGGAAGGAAGGAAGGAAGGAAGGAAGGAAGGAAGGAAACAGCCAACCAGAGGACCTCACCTGATCCTCGGTGTTCAGTTTTTGAGTAGGGAGGGTTCATGGGAACTTGATAGCTACTCAGCTGATCTTGGTCGTCAGCTCTGAAGTCTGAGCCCATACCTTGTGCTCCAAAGCCCCCAAGGAAGCAAGCATACTCCTTAGCCACGCCCTCCCGCAGCTAAGAATTCACTTCCCAGAGGAGTCAGGCGAAGGCTAGACCTCTTTTGAGGTCCACTGAATTCTCTCCACAGAACCTGGATTTTGTTTAGACCACTTCTGTGACACATGACAATCTCAAATGTACAGGCTATCCCATGAAGCAACAGAAATAAACAATTGTGCTTATAGATGAAGGATACAGACAAATGCTCTGGGGAGTTTGGAGGTTTGCAATGTATAATGAAGGATGTCTTAGGGTTTCTGCTGCTGTAAAGAGACACTATGACCCCAGCAACCTTTATAAGGAAAACATTTAATTGATGGGAAGTTTACTGTTTCAGAGATTCAGTCCATTATCATCGTGGTGGGAGCATGGCAGCGTGCAGACAGATGTGGTGCTGGAGGAGTAGTTGAGAGTCCTACATTTCATAGGCAACAGGAAGTCAACTGAGACACTGGGCAGTATCTTGAGCATAGGAAGCCTCAAAGCCCGCCCCCACAGTGGCACACTTCTTCCAACAGGGTCATACCCACTCTGTATGGGATTATGGAGGCCAATTACGTTCAAACTACCATAGAGGAATACAATTATATTTAAAAACATATCTTTATCTTTTATATAAACACACACACATAAGAAATTTTTCCTATGAGATAGGCTAGCCTGACAGCATACAATGTGATTCTGAAAATAGAATGGGTAGGTAGAAAGCATAGGTCAGGGGTACAGGGCTTACTTGCTTACCACGCAAAGGACTCTGGGCTTAATCCCCTATTTAGAAAAGTAAACTGTGGTTCCTTATCCACAAAAGTCATAGTGACTATGCTGTGTGGCACAGTTACCTTTCTGTTGCCATGTTAAACACTCTGACAAAGAGCAACTTAGGGGAGAAGGGGTTTATTCACGGTCCATCACTGTGGGAATGTGTGAGCATTAGCAGCTTGAAACAGTGGCCACAGCACATCCACAGCCAAGAGCAGAGGAACCCACCAGGCTCAGCACTCAGCCAGCTTTCTCTACTTTTATACAACTCAAGATCCAAACCAAAGAGTAGGGCATCCACTTTCAGGCTGGCTTATCCCACACCGATTAGTCAATCAACCCTGCCCCCCAAGATGTGCCCACAGGCCAAACCCTTCTAGACCATCCCTGCTTAAGATGCTCTTTCTGGGTGATTCTCAGCTGGGTCGAGTTGAGAGTTCATCTAACTGCTCTAGATTCATCTCAGTTGCTGTGATAAAACTCCAACAAAAGTAACTCGAGGGAGAGAGGATTCATTATTATTATTATTATTATTATTTTGCTTACACATCCAAGTAATGCTCCATCACTGATGACAAGAATCCATGAAGGAACGCTGCTTGCTAACTGGCTCTCTATCTCCCTCCCTCCCTCATACTTAACTAGTTTCTAAGGACCAGAACCACCTGCCTGAGAAACCCTACTGACCACAGTGGGCTGGGCCCTCCTCCATCAATTTATAATCAATACAGTTTCCCACAGATCTGCCCACAGACAAGCCTGTTGGAGGCAATTCCTCAGTTGAGGATTTTCCTCTCAGAGGACTCCAGGTTGTGTCAAGTTGACAATTAGGACACTAGCCCTCACAATCTGCATCCAAATGTGCCACGAGTCGCCTACAAGACCTAGGGCTCAAGAAGCATAAACAAAGATACCTAAAGACTGGGGTTTGCCATACAAAGAAAAGGCCAATACTTATGACCTAAAAGAAAACATAATCCTTAGACAAACTATCAGAAAAAAATGTTGTTTTTAAAAAACATTATTAGATTATTCATATATGTGTATAGAGAGCCTACTGTGTGTCAGCCAGGTAGAAATATCTCCTAGCATTTTACTTTCTGAATGATTCAGAGAAAAATGTCAGGGAAGCAGAGATTTTAATAATAGCCTGCCTAATAAGCCCTAAATATGACGGGAATTAGAACATGGGGAATTTAGCTTAAGGTTACATGTCTCAGAACTCAGTGAGTCTCTAAACTGATTTTATAATTAGGAGCATATTTTTAGCTTATTTTTCAACTGGAAGATTTTATTATATTCATGTTAATGTATGTAATTTCACCGTGGTATTTTTGGGTTTTTATTCTTCGGTGCGGGAGAGTGTGAAGGTGACAGCTTCCATTTAGTGCCACATCAGCTTTAAGGGACAGAGCCATGCAAACCAGCAGGCTCTGCTCACTGCCCGTGAAATGCTCTTCCCAGGAATGCCTGGTTCACAGAGCATCCCAGTGCCAAGTGGCCGCTGCTGGGGATAAAGGGAAGGGGGCTGGGTGGGGACCACTTTCCAGACGGAAGATATCACCAAGGCAGCAAGGTCCTAGAAGAGTTAATGGTTCTTAGAAAGCCTAGGAAAGTAAGCACAGGTCAAAACCTCAGTAGAGGGAGGGGATGTATCCTTCTGCCTGGAGAGAGCTGGGGACGCTGGGAGGCTCGGGAGGTTCGGACTGCAGGAGGGCGCTGGGCTTTGCCTTCATGTCGCCGAGCTCCAAGGGCAGTGCTTAAAATCAAGCCCACAGCTTAGGAAGAGGGCAGAAAGGGAAGACTAATTGAGAAAAGATAGTTTAAACGTATTTTTATGTATGTATGTGAATAAGTGGTATGTGCGTGCGTTGTATGTATATGGGGGAGTGATCATGCCTGTGCACCTGTACATGGAGATCAAAGGAGGACATGGGGGTCCAGCTGTATCACTTTCTTCTGCTCCGTTCCTTTGAGACAGGTCTCTTGCTGAACCTGGAGTTAGGCAGGCAAATAGCAAGGCCCAAAAATCCTGAGAGGAAAGTTCAGATAGCAAGGAAAAAGAGATTGCTCTGAGGGGTTTGGGCAGATCTATGGAGCTTAGTAAGAACTTAGCATGTGCTAGAAGGCACAGGAGTCGAGGCTAGCCCTCAGGCTGACCCTGGACTAGTGACAACAGAGTGTCCAGGCTGGGGCAGAGCTGCCTCTACTCCAGGGTTTCTCAACCTGTGGGTTGCAACCCCTTTGGGTCAGATGTTCTGTGATCAGATATTTACACTACAACTAATAACAGTAGCAAATTTACAATTACAAACTAGCAATGAACAATTTTATGGCTGGGGTCACCACACATGAGGAACTGTATTAAAGGGTTGCAGTATTAGGAAGGTTGAGAACTACTGGCCTCTTCTCACCTTTAAGGACCACAGATAGAGTTGTGGCCCGGACATTGCAAACCCTGGTTGGGCACCAGCGCAGACCATAGAGAGCTGCAGCATGAGCCAACCCAACAAGCAGCAAGGCAACATTGCCCACTAGGTGATCTCTTAAGGCCCTCCCGCAGCACCGTGGGCTCGTACTTCAGCGACTATTGGCTGAAGGAGCAGAAGGTACTCCCGCAGCAGGACTGGACCACCTCTCCAGTGATATGCAAGGCAGGGCCACAGTCCTGAGAGATCCATGCCCAAGCCGCATGGAATTTGCTTGAGCAGGTGTTTTAGCTGCCGCTCTTGCTTCCAAAACAAAATTCCCCGCAAATACAACTTTGGGAAGAAAGGCTTTACTCTATTTGCCTCAGAGTTGGAGGGTGCCGTCCATCGAGCGAAGTCACAGCACTGACAGGAGAATGGAGCAGTTGATCACCCACAGGCTGGAAACATGGATGAATGAAACTCCTCACCTAGCTTTTTCTTTTCACTGAGCCTGGGACTTCAGTTCATCGATGGTGCTACCCATACTCAGGGTGGGTCTACTTCATTTCTGGAAGCCCAAAGGTGTGTGCTCATGATGATTCTAGACCTAGTCAAGGTGACAATGAAGATGGATCATCACACCAGGATTCTTCCTTGGGACCTGTCACCTCTTTCTTCAATCTTATTACTCCCATCTAGAACTGCAACATCAATTCCCACCTGTAACGTCTGTGCTACTATGTATTATGCCTGTAGTGTGGTGCCTGCGCTACGGGATGTTCACAAGCCAGGAAAGGGGCCTGGAGACACACAAACACACAAAGACACACAGACAGAGACACAGGTCATTCTTGAAACAAGAATGCCAAGAGTGCCAACTTTATTGTGTTCAGGGGCAGCTTCTATAGTGCCCTGGCCACGCCCCAGCTCTCCTGATCCAATTTTTCAGCTGCAGTCACCAAAAACCACTCCCCTGTCTCGTGCTCAGAGCAAACACAGGAAAACAAGTTGTTTTGCTCAGAGCAGCTGCAAGCAAGTTGTTTACAAGAAATTCAGGGTCTGGGGGTTTACAGCCCCCAACACCTACCTGTTCAAATACTGTATTTAGGAGGGCATTTTCATGTTTGATTTTGAATGTTCACAACTGGCGAGAAATGTTACCTGAGGGTAAATCAGACCTTGGGTCTGAGCCATAGTTAACTTGTTATTGTTGGGTTTTCTTTTTCCTGGGGAATGGGCATCCGACCCAGGTTCTTGCACTATACCACGGAATCATCCTGCCCACTTGATTCTGGTGATTCTTTAGGACTGTTGCTGCAAGAAGTTAGGATTGTTGTGTTATTTGGATGAATGAAATGTAGTTTGAGTATGTGGAAATAAGTTCGGGGTAGGAAGTTCCAGTGGAAGAATACTATGGACTGAATATATTCTCCAAATTCACGTGTTGAAATAATCCCCAAAATATGGTGTTATTAGGACATGTGGCCTTTGGGAAGCTACCACATGAGGGTGGATCCCTCATAAACGGGATTTTAAATCCCCGGAGAACACCCTCCCTCTCTTTCTGCCAGAATGCAGTGAGAAAGCAGAGCTCCGCAGTACCAGAGCCTACCCGTTCCCAACCTCAGACATCAGCCTCCAGAGCTGTAAAGACTCGCACTGTACAGAAGCTGCTCTCTGTCTCTGATGGCTCATGGCAGCCAGAGCAGAGCCTGGGATGGAAGTGATGGGGCCGGCCATGGAGCAAATAGGATTGTAGAAGGAAGAGGCTGAATGAGCAGTGTCCAGGAGGCAGAATCATGAAGGCAGGTACAGGACTGGGGAAGAAGACCCGGAGGTTGTCTCTCAACTCCCATAAGGCCTTGGGAGAACCATGAATCACAGGGAATTAGGGATGAGTTGCAGCTTCAAGATTCAGGGAGCTTCGTGCCACCTCTAATCCCCCTTCACTGTGTCAGGGAGAAACAGGGTCTTCTGGACTCCTGCAACCTGGGAAGGGCAGAGCCCTCCTGCCGAGCCGTCATATTTTTGTTGTTGTTGTTGTTGTTGTTGTTGCTGCTGTGCTGGAACACTCAGACCAAGAGTAACCAAGGAGAGAAAGGGTTTATTTGATTCAGGTCAAGGCAGGAACTTGATGCAGCTCGTCACATCACACCCAAGGTCAACAGCAGAGAGATGCGGATGCCTGCGCGCTTGGACCACTTAGCTTAGGTTTGTTTGTTTGTTTGTTTGTTTGTTTGTTTTCCACTCTTACACAGTCCATGACCCAAACAGGGAATGGTACAGTCAAAGGTAGACTGGGGTTGCCCACTTCTGTTAACCTAACAAGACCATCCCTCCACAGACATGGCTGAGTAGTTAATCCCTCACTCAGACTCTGCCTGCTGGTGCGAGGCTGTGTCAAACGACAATGAAAATTAACCACCACCCCCCCCAGCAAAATAGCCTTCCCCTCACTTAAATGTCCCTGTTTCTCTTGCTTGTCCAGCCCTGCCTCCCATTCGCTTATCCAAGACTGAGCAAAGCTTGGGGCTGGAGCAACTCAGTGGTTAAGAGGACTTGTTACTCTGGCAGAGGACCGGGGCTTGGGTTCCCAGGCTCTACGTGGTGGCTCAAAATCATCTGTAATTCCAGTCCCAGGGGATCCAATGCCCCTTTCTAATTTCCAAGCACACCAGGCAAACACGTTAGTCACATATATGCATTCAGGCAAAATACTCACACACAAAAGGGGGCAAAGCAGCCATTAGTATGTTTGCCCCAAACCCTCAGGAACCGGTTCGGTAAAGCCACGTATAGGAAGACTAGACCCCACCCTCACTCTCAGGTACCTACAGAACTGCTTCAGACAAAGAAAGGCAGCTGTCGTCTGGACACCGACCAAGAGGAGTAGGCTGGCCTCCCGCTAAGGAGACCAGGCAGCAGGCCCTCCAGATTCCCATGTCACACCAGACCTGGCAGCCGTGCCTTGGCCCCCGCTCCCCTTCTCTCTGAGTGGATCTGAGCTTGTGCTACACCGCCGCCGCTCATCTACTTCTCTCACTTATCTGCGCTTTCTGAGCCCCGCACTAGCTCACATACAGTAGGAGCAGATCTTAAAGACCAAGGGGCAGGAAATCCTACAAGCGGTTTCAGGGAACTTCAGTCTTTTTCTTTAATTACGGTCTGCCATCCTCTGGGGTCGCTGGGAGAGATTGCTCCAGCAGACAGACTCATTCAAGAGAGACTTCTGCACTGGGGTCCCCCTGTAGCCCCCCCCCCCCCACACACACACACCGTGAGGGTCAAGAGCAGGAGCGCAGGGAGCACCACTGTTTCTCCTCCAACTGGGATTAGAGAGTATGCCTTCTCTAGGCCGAGAGACAGAGACTCAGCTGTAATGGGAACTGCCAAGGGTCCCCGCTGTGGGCAAGGCGCGCAGATCTAGGGATGGGACCAAGGGTCGCCTTGCCCGCGCCTTCCAGGAACCCGGGCGGAGCTGCCGCAACACCGGCATGGTAAGAGTAGGAGACTGGAGGAAGCAGCTCGCAGTCCCTCTGTCCCCGCGTCTCCCGGCACCCAGAGGCCGCGGGGGAGGCAGGCGCCGCGGGGCTCCGGTCCATGTGGGGAGTCACCGCCCCCTGGTCCGGGTGCATTGGGCTCCAGCGCCCCCACCCCGCCGCCGCTGGCCTCGCCCCCGCCGCGCGCGCCCGGCCCGCCTCCCCCGTTGCCGTGGCAACTCTGGGAGCCTCCAGGCGCGTTCTCGTCCACGGGAGCGCTCGACAGTGGCGGCGGCGGCGGCAGCTCCGGCTCGAGCCGCGCGCGCTGCGACCTCTCTCCGGAGCCCGCGCGTTGCCTCCGGCCGGGTCCTGGGCCTCCCGCGTGGCCCCCCACTGGCCTCTACACCTGTCCCGTCGCCTGTCCCCATGGAGCTGCTGGCTGCAGCCTTCAGCGCTGCCTGCGCCGTGGACCACGACAGCTCCACTTCGGAGAGCGACACTCGCGACTCGGTGGCGGGACACCTGCCCGGCAGGTGAGGACCGGTAGCATCCCGGCCCCCTCACGTCTTCCCTGCGTACTTCCTCCCACTCGCGTCCCGGGCGATGTTCACGGACCCCTATGGCCTATTCGGGTTCCTGGCCCCCGGGCTCCTGCTGTCCCCCAGTAACTCTAACCCGTCGGACCTGCATTCCCCCAAGAAGAGCAGTGCGTCCTGGTCCAGGTTACTAGCACCCAGCTTCTGCGTGGGGCGGCCTCCTGCACCCTCTCCCTGGACGCCCAGAGCGCGCGTATCCTGCCCTGCGCCCTTCTCTGCGCTCCGAGTCTCTGGGAGTGGAGGATCAGAGCCCCGAGTGGGACCAGGGGGCGCGCGACGGATAAGGGCGTAGGGTGGCAGCCGGCTAGCAGGACCCGTTGGGGCGGTCTTCCGCGCTGCCGGCGGCCAGGGTACGCCAAGTTTCCGATGCCTGCCCGCGAGCTCGAAAAACATGAAGGTTTGGGCGGACTGGTGTGGGAGTGAATCACCCCGTCGCAACCTGGTATGGTGACAAAAAGGGTTTGTAGGGCTCGCCCGGCCCCAGACACGTGGCGGCCACTGTGGCCCCCTCGACTTGGACGCGCTCAGGGCAGTACCCCTGGCTAGCAGCCGCTTGTGCCCACGGAGAGTCGCCTCTTGCGATCTAGCCAAGGTGTGTCGTTGCTTGAAAATAAACGGCCCTCGTTCTCCTCCCTCTCTTACAGCGAGTCATCCTCCACCCCTGGAAATGGGACCACGCCCGAGGAGTGCCCGGCCCTCACCGACAGCCCCACCACGCTCACTGAGGCCCTGCAGATGATCCATCCCATTCCCGCCGACTCCTGGAGAAACCTTATTGAACAAATAGGTGAGAGTCCCGGGCCGGCAGCAGCTCATTTGGGCCATGAGAGTCTGGGGGATTCTGGGCGTCCCTGGTTGCCAGGCAGGCACGCGGCTTTTGACATGAGTTGTTCTAATGGTTTCCTAGGCAGAACTGCTGTGTTTTATTAGTGCTGCACCACTGAGTTAATTTAGTCGGGGATTGCGCTTTATTTGTGAGACTGTTTCACATGGCAGCCCTGGCTGGCCTGGAATTTACTCAGTAGGTCAGTCTAGCCTGGACCTCGAGCAGGGCCCCTGCCTCAAGAGCTTGAGTGCTAGGGTTCCAAGCTTGAGACGCTGGACTGTAGCAGTGGGTTTTGATCCTGGTGTCTCTTAGAGAACCCTTTCTTGCAGCCCTTTCCTGCAGTAAACGCTGTTTCTGGTCACTTCTGCCCCCAGTCAGGGAATGGAGTAGCCTGGCTGAAGAGAGAGGATGGAGCCGTTCTTGGCCTCATCAGGGAGGTTCTGAGAGGACGTGGCAAGGTGGTCATGAGTTGAAGTTGTACTCAGGAGCTCTGGGAAGAGCCAGGCTGGCGGTGCCCTCTTTGCACGAGGGGAAATGATAGAGGCAGGGGTACCACTGGCTCCCAGAAGACAAAGAGACTCTTTCCAGAAGGTTGCCCAGGATGGACCCAAGGGAACAGCGCTTTTGGGGGTCCTACTCCTCAGAGATGGGAGGGAGCCCTGGGAGTGCTCAGAGAATTGAGGTGTCCCAAGAGCTGAAGCATTTGCACTTGAAAAAAAAACAAACGTAGTAACAATGCTACTGAAAAAAAAAAAAAGCTACTGATTCTTCTGTTACCACCAGGGTCACCTGTGAATGGTTCCCATGAATCAGAAAACGATGCTTTGAAAATAGTCTGGGATGTTGTCAAAGCCATCAACTGTCTATTCTCTTAAATATACTTTTTATATTTTGAATATTCTTATACTCAATATATATCATATATAGGAAATGTAATGATTATCTTCCATTGCCAAACCCTGGGAGGTCTCCAGGAAGGATGGGGAGCAAATCCAGCTGTAGAAGACTTCTTAGGGAGGCCGCTACTCTTTTGTGCTCAGAGCTTCCTACCAGGGCCCTGGGAGGAGCGAGCAGCAGGCTAGAGGGATTGCTGCCTGAGGGTAAACCACACCAACCCTGGTTTTATCTCTGTGGTTCTCTACCAGTCAGGCGGAGGGTACCGGGGATGCGAGTGTGTTTGCGCATTGTCTCTGGCACTGAACATGGTGCTTGGCATGTAGACATTACATGTTAAATAATGAGTGAGTAGCTTGCCCTTTAAAAGTAGGCTTGGAAGCTTTGAAGGAAAAAAAAATGCTTTCTCTTCAGGAAGAGAGATTTTTGAATGGTGGGGTGGGGTGGGGTATTTTGGTCAGGAGAACTGGGGACTCCCCTCTAGCAGAACATGGCCAACCCAGTACAGACCATTTCAGTAAGAGACGGGAGTGAAGCCTTTCTGCTCTGCCTGCAGATCATGTAAGTCTGAGCTTTGACAGGGAAAGTTAACACCCAAGGGGACACTTACGGGAGGCACAAACAGGGAAAACCAAACCACAAAGCATTAACAGTACATCGAGGACAAAGGTTGTACGAGAGAAACCAGTTCTATTTATGTGGAAATTAGAATTTAAGAGAAAGACTTTAAGGTAAAAATGAAAGATTATGAAAAATGGTGTGTTCGAGACAATAGTAATCACGGTAACCCCAGAAAGGCGGGAGCTGGAGTGCACCTCGGAAAAGTGTGGAGCCCTCTGAAACACACGAGACTTGTATTGAGTGTTTGGCTGGAAGTAACAATAACCAGAAGCAAAGGGTTTTCAGCCATGGAGGTGGCCTATCTCGTTTAATGAGTCGGGAGGTGAAAGGTTCAATAGTTGTTTCTTCACCTCACACGGTCACCCAGCTGTGCTGTCTACATCCCCTCCTTTATTTGGGTCTTTGTTAGGAAGTGGCTGTTCCAACTCTAGGAACCACACCCTTAAACCAAGGTGTGTAATGTCAGGGAGGGCAGTTTGTCTTCACGTGCCTACTGGGGGTGGAGACTGTCTTAGTCAGTGTGCTGTTGCTGTGAAGAGACGCCACTTTATAAAGGAAAGCGTTTAATTGGGGCTTCCTTAAAGTTTCAGAGGGCCAGTATCAACATGGTGGGGAGCATGGCATGGAGCTGTAGGAATAGCTTAGAGGTGCATTGCAGGCAGGCAGGCAGGCAGGCAGGCAGGCAGGCAGGCAGGCGAGAGAGAGAGAGAGAGAGAGAGAGAGAGAGAGAGAGAGAGAGAGACTGGGCCTGGCGTGGGCTTTTGAAAGTGACACACCTTCTCCAATAGGGACGCACCTACTCCAGTAAAGCCACACCTCCTAATCCTTCCCAACAGTCCACCAACTGATAACAAAGCTTTCAAATATATGAGCCTATGGGGACCATTCTTATTCAAGGACGACAGGTGGTATTTTAAAGAACTCTTAGAAGATATTCCCTTTTTCTGTCTCATTGGCTAGATTGTTAATTCATACCTTAGACTGGTTGTCTTGGTATATTTTGTGTTGCTCTGACAAAATTCTTGAGGCTAGGACCCTTATCCGCTTTTTTAGGCACCATTTAGGGCACCAGTTTCCCTTGGCCCTGGTGAGGGCCATGGCACACGCAGGAAATGGTAGCAAGGCGAGATTATGAGAGGGAAGCTGGAGAGGTCCAGGGCCAGACAGTCGATTGTAGAAGGACCAGCTCTTGATCTAAAGTTCAGATGGACCCTTCCAGGGGAGATGCCTGTGTTACTTAATTACCTTCAGCGAGTCTTCACCATTGCTACAATGGAGACCAATTAGACAAGCAGGAGCACATGAATGAGCCTGTGGGGGGAAATGCTACATCCAAATCTTAGCTCGGGGGTAATTTATAATGTTTTAGATGCTTTCCCTCAGAGTTCTGCTGCAAGTCAGTCACCCCGGCCCCCAGGAGACTGTGTCTGGTGAGGGCTGCTTTCTCTGTTTTGTGGATCATCTAAGAGCCCCACATGGCAGAAGGAACAGTGTGGCACCCTCCAGCCTGGAGCTCTACCCAGGGGACCCATTTCCCAAAAGGCCCTTCCTCCTAAAAACGATTACACTGGGCTCCAGATCCCAGCATAGGCATGGAGCGGGGAGGGAGGTGGGGACCGGGTTGGGAGGGGGGAGAAGCAGCAGGACTTAGACCTCAGTCCTCCAGTGGTGCAAATGCAGATACTGAGACCCACTGGTGATGGAGGTGAGAGCCTCCATCAGTCCCCATCCACTTCCCTGAGCACAGAATGTCCAGACCAGCCCTCCCCTCTCCAGTGGAAAGCAGCGGTGGGAGGGACCGGGAAGAGGCGGCGTCCACTGTGAAGCTCTTTCAGAAATGCCATTTTCAACACAGCTACCCACAGTGCTGGTATTTTTGTCTCCTGTCAGTACATGCGCCACCGAGAAGTCTGGGGTAGTGTTTGCCCGCAGTGTGCTGGCTGTGGCGTGTGTTTTTTGAGTCTTTAAAACATGCTAAGCTAGATGCTTTCCGGAAGCTTAGAAATGGTGATTTCGAAAGGTGTTCAGCCATGACTAAGCACCCCCTCTGCTAAGTCATCTGGAGGTAGTCCCAGCAAACATGGTCAGAATCTCTGCGTGATGGTTAGTGTGGAGGGCTGAGAGAGAAATAAAACACTGGCCAGACAACTATGAGGACTCGGGTTCAACCTCCAGGACACACTGAAAGGCAGGCATGCCAGCACATGTTTGTAATCGTAGTGCTGAGAGACCGCTAAAGGGTACCCCTGGGGTTCACTGGATGAGCCCCGGCCATTAAAAGACCCTGTCTCAAAAGAAAAATAATTCAAGGTTCTCAGAACCTGAAGAATGATGCATGCCTCCTACATGCATGCATACATATATATACATGCACATACATGTGCATCCCAGCATTCACAAAACCAGCACACATGTGTGTATGGTGTGCGTATGTTAAGCTGGTTTCTGAGGTGACATCAGACCGTCCTTGGAGAGCATAACCTAAGGGGGGTTCAGCATGGACTTTGCTGCTCCTTAGCATCCCTCTGGCCAATGAACTCCATGTTGAATTCTGCGACTAGGAGAACCGTAAAATCACGGGATCTTAATCCTCTGAAATCAGAGCTGTCCTGCCTTGTTGTAGAGGCTTCATAATGTGCAGCCACAGAGTCACCAAGTGTCAGAAGCAAATAATTTAATTCACAGAATGGATTTATGCCCGACTCACCCCTGCTAGTGAATGCTATTTATCCCGCTGCTGTCAGGATTCCCACGGTGAGCCACTTCTCATTTTCCCCTTTCTGCTGTTTAGACGTAATTCCGAGCCACGTGTAGAAGTCCTCCATGGCAAGGACTTTCCAAGTGTCTGACTTACTGGGTCTTACCTTTTCCAGGGCACACCAAATATACCTGCATCTCTCTGTCACCTTAGCCCTCTGCCCCCTGCCTCCACCAATGAAGCTATCAGACCTCATGCCAAACTGGTGACTTTAATATTGTTCATGATCCAGTGCCAGCTAACTGCCAGGGCTCATCTTCTACCTTGTAACCTTGCCGTGACTCTGCCCTGCCCCCGCTTAATTGATGCCCTTGTCCTTATAGTCCTGGGAGGTGCCATGGGCCCTCTCCTCCCTGCCGCGCATGCAGATACATCAACATGCCTGTCTGGGGTCTGCGCAGGCTCTCAAGGCAGAGTTCTGTCTCTGTAGCATGACCCACAAGACTCTTGGAGTAAACCCCTCCTACTGCCTCTTGGCAGGCAGTATCCCACACCTTGTCCCTGCCAGCCTGTGAGGAGGGACTATCACTTTGTTCTGTAGCCAGAATATCCCAAATGTTCATCTCATTTCTTCTCCGTGAGGTGCTGAGTTTACACTGATCCGTCAACACCCCTAGCATCCTCCCTGAGATTTGGGTCACATTTGTTTTTAAATGTGGTTGGTCAGGGAATACGCCTCAAGGGTGAGTAGCGGAGACAGCAGTTGACTTTGGGCTCAGTTGATGAGACATTGATTCAACATGAAAACTCATAGCCACTCCTGGTTCAGAGGATGTACAGACTGCACGTCTTAATACTGAAACACTTAAAGCTGGAGAAAGGAACCTGGTGGGAGACTGAAACATAATTGGGACATTTCCATCAATTTTGTATGCCTACTTATTAACACATCAAGGTCTGTATTCTTATGGTTTTTTTTTCCAGCATGCGTGGGAAAAGCGATTTTGAGTCTACTCAGGGATTTCTTTACTTGTCAGAGGAAACCTACATATGCTGCTCTTCCACGGAGATGAAGGCGATGGGTGGTCTCTCCTACAGGGCCAGAGCTGCTGCTGGGGCCTAGGGAGTGCTACCTTCCTCTGTGTGTGCCTAGGGCTTCGAAAGGACCTTCCCTGACCTCCTGTTCTTGTCTTTGTTGTAACTCTGATTTCAGGGCTCCTGTACCAGGAGTATAGAGACAAATCGACCCTCCAAGAAATCGAAACCCGGAGGCAACAGGATGCAGAAATACAAAGCAACTCAGATGAGTCCCAGGCTGGGGAAGATACACCAGAGGAGGAAGAGGAAGAGGAGGAGGAGGAACTGGCCAGTCCACCTGAGAGGAGGGCTCTGCCTCAGATCTGCCTGCTCAGCAACCCCCACTCCAGGTTCAACCTCTGGCAAGACCTCCCTGAGATTCAGAGCAGCGGCATACTGGACATTCTCCAGCCTGAGGAGGTCAAGCTGCAGGAGGTAAGGAAGGTTTCCAGAGCCAGTCTGGAGGTACAGGGAGTCTGTGGGATCCTCTGCAGAGCTGAGGTTCCCAGTTGGCTCGCTAAAGCATTCAGGGCTGAATGTGTCTATCTACCACAGATAGGAAAAGAAACATTTCACAGGTCACAGACCACCCAGCCACTTTCTGGTCTGGCTCAGTGCCCGTGCTGAAGGTTACAAGCCCTGATTTTTTTTTTTGCTAGACAGGGTGACTGCCTTTCTGTATGGCGACATTGAAACCCTTGGTAGTACAGAACGGATGTCTGCGAAATGGCTCCTGTCCTCTGCAGGTGACAATCAGCCATGCTTCTTTTCACATTTGGGGGCTGTGTGGATTCTGGATGGGTGAGGGTCCAAGAGACCCTTGGTGTGATGGTCCTGGACAGTCTCCCAGAGGTCAAGGACGTAGAGGCAGCCTGTGAGTGGTACAATGGTTGGTTGCTAGCAGTGAGCAAAAATCAATGGGAAAGTATCAGTAACAGAAACATGTAACAAGTGTTTGTTTTTGTGATCTATCTTTTAAGGGCCCGGAAAGTATGTTAGAGAGGAGAGGATAGTCCATGGGAGAAAGGGTGGTCAATGGAAACAGAGAGAGAGAGAAAGAGAGAGAGAGAGAGAGAGAGAGAGAGAGAGAGAGAGAGAGAGAGAGAGAGAGATTTGCAACTTGCTTGTGTGGTTGTTTGTATGAACTTTGTAGAAGAAAGCAATAATGTCACAATGCCTAAAGGGCTAATGCCCAACACAGAGCCCAGCTCCTGCCCGTGTCACCCAGTTCAATTCAGGCTGTGCTACTGGGGAAGGAAGCAGTTTTGAAGGATCATCTAGGTTCCACAGGTGTGTCCTGTCTGGCAGAATCAAGTAGAAATATATTTAAACTTTGACATCCTACCTAGCATGGGACTACATCAAGACCTTATTTGGGTGGTGGTTGTTGTCATTAAGTAAAACTTAGAGATCAATTCATATATTTAAAACTTTGAAACACAGTATAAACCTTTTCCAGCACTTTGGAATGGAGCTACACACAGAGGAGTGTGCCCTTTATATATCACACAGGAAGGAACAAGCAAAGAAGAAGAGGGGCTGGATGTATGGTGCATGCCTGTAATTCCAGTGCACCATGGCCAGAGGCAGGAAGATTGGGAGTTCAGAGTCATCCTCACCCACACTGGCAATTAGAAGCCAATCTAGGCTACATGACAGCCTGCTGCGAAAACTAAAACAGAAGCAAAAACTAAATACCATATGGTGGCCGCACTCACACACACCTCAGCTATGAAGGTAAATGAACACTGGGGAGCTCTCTAGTGTGTTAGAAACCAAGCCACCATATGTAGTAGGAGGTTACTTGTTTGTTTCCGGCTGTCCAGACTCCAAATAACCACTCAGAAACTGTATTATTTAAATCACCGCTTGGCCAATCCCTTAAGCATATTGCTAGCTGGCTCTTACCTCTAGTATTAACCTGTTTCCATTATTTTATATTTTACCATGAGGCTCGTGGCCGACCAACAAGGTTCAAGCTGGAACTCGCATATTCCCCCTCTGGCGGCTACAGGGCATCTCGCGACTCTGCCTTCTTTCTCCCAGCATTCAGTTTAGTTTTCCCTGCCTAGCTGTACTCTGCCCTATGACAGGCCAAGCCACTTCTTTATTCATTAACCAATGAAAGCAACACATATACAGAAGGACTTCCCACACAAACTGTATTATCAGACATAGAAAGCACTGTCGAAGGCCCTTCGGGTGGATAAAGGTGCCACTCACTTCTAAATGTTTTGAAATTCCATAAGTAGCCCACCAGCCACCCTTTCATTATGTTTTCAAAAGCAGACAATACCAGAGCCTTCATGGGCCCCTCGTAGCCTTCAGCTGAGTTTTTATGAAAATAATCTCTGCTCTGTTAGGCCTGAGAGCACAGGCCACTGATCCCTTCCCAGCTAGAAGGCAGACTTCCAGACTGCACATGGAAACCTTGTCTCAAGACAACAACCCCCTTCCCTCAGCATCTGCACCTGCTTGCTTCTTAGTGTTAGACACAACTGCGTCAAATAATGCGTTGAATGAGGATGGGGGCGCACAAATGACCATGGGGTCAGCAGTGCTCGCTGGCTGGCCAGGGTGCTCTGTGGACACGGTGCAGGGGTGGCATTGGGCAGTGTGGGCTCAAGAGAACTCAGTCATGTGTGGTCCACCCTTTTACTCTTGCAAGACTGTGGGCACCTCGCAGCAGTGAAAGAAATCTCACACCAGATCCCAACACAGGGCATTCATCAGGCAGTATAGGCTTAGCAGCCCCAGTCTGAAAAACACTAAACCTAAAATAAAACGCTCAAAACCCAGAAATTTTTTAGTATAGATGTGATGCCACAGGCCGACAACTCTACACCAGTCAGCTATTTCACATGTAAAACTGTCGGAAATGTTTTATGTAAAATTACTTTTAGGGAACTGGAAAGATGGCTCAGAGGTTAAGAGTGCTCGCTGCTCTTCTAAAGAACTGGAATTTGGCTCTCATCGCCCATGGTGATCCGCTCACAACCACTTGCAAACTCCAGCTCCAGGGGATCAACACACTCTCTGTCCTCTGTGTACACACACACACACACACACACACACACACATTCCATTTAAATTACTTTTAAGTTGTGCACATAAAATGCTTATAAGATAAATGAGTTCCATAGTTAAACCAGGTCTTGCTTCCAACATTGCTCATTAATTTTGTGCAAATAGCCTCAAACCCAAAAATGAAAATCTGAAGTCAGAAACTCTGCTGGTCGCAAGTGTTGGGGTAAAGATACTAGAATTTCATCTTGTTACCAACTGTGGAAAAGGCTGTTGTCACCCACATCTCTAGCCCCAGTCCCAAACCACCACTTGCTCTTTGATCTATTGAATGAAGAGTGTGTCTTATTCTTGCCCTCTTTTCTCTTCTTTTCTTTCCTCCTCCTCCTCTTCTTTTTTTCTTCTTCTTTCTTCTAGGTTTCATGTAGCCCAGGTTGGCCTCAAACTCACTAGGTATCCGAGAATGGCCTTGGTCATTTTAAAAATAGTGTCTTTTTCTTATTTATCTGTAAATATTTGTTTTATGTTTATATTTTTGCTTGTGTGTATGTCTGTGCACCTCGTGTATCTGAATAAGGTGTTTAGGTCCCATGGGACTGTAGTTGGGTGACTGTGAGTTGCCACATGGGTGGTGGGACCCCAAACCACATCCTCTGCAGGGACTGTATGTGCTCTTAACTACTGAGCCACCTCTCAAGCCCCAGCCTTGTGTTTTCGATCCTCCTGCCTCTACTTCCTGAGTACTGGGATTTCAGGCATATGCCACTGTGCCATATTTAGCTGGTACTGAGGATGGAATTCAGGACACATACTAGACAAACACTCTACCCACTGAACTGTATGTATTCCAGCCTCATTGCCCCCCTTTTCTGTCAGGTTTCTGTATTAAGGTTCTTGATCGATTAGCAGCTTTTTATATATTCTGGATATTAATTCTGCTGACACTTTTAGTGTCTTCCCCACAGTATAGCAGGGAGGAAGGGATAGAACTCGCACCTGTGCCGACACCCACTTGCCTGGGTTTTGATTCTCCACTCTGTTCCTTCTTAGCTGGGCAACACTGGCTTCTCCGTAAAATGTCAATATCTGGATCTACTTTCTATTGCCATACTAGTACAGAGACTGGGTCATTTATAAAGAACAGATGTGTGTTCAGCTTGAGCTTCTGGAATTGAGGAGGTCAAATGAAGGAGCTTTGACTGATGGAAGGCGCCATGCTGCTTCCACTCACAGTGGGAGGCCAAATGCTATCAGGCCTGTACAAGGAGAGCTAGAGGTGCGGAATCCCCCAGTAGCTTCCCTGTTCCCAAGAGGAAAGCATCACCAACTCACAAGGGCACCTTCTCTGCAACCCAAGCATCTCCTGCACTGAGAGTCAGGCCTCATGTGAGCTTTAGGGGGACACAGGTCATAGCAGGGTTCTCCTGGTTGCTGCCATTGCTCTGCGCAGATCAAGAGAATTTCCAAGTTCAAGATCATCGTCCCCGGGTTTCTTCCTCTGTGACAGCTGTCCTCCTTCATGGAATTCCTCTCTTCCTATTCTTAGAAAATCTTCTGGCCTGCTTAGGTGTTTCTTCCTCTTTGTCTGTGTGTGGTGATGGTGGTGGTGGGTGAGGAGGAAGAGAGGCAGGCTTCAGTGGGTGGAGCCACGGTGAATCTGGCCCTAGGGTTCCGGTAGGATGCTGCACACCATGCCGTGCTGTAGGAAAGAGACAACGGGGACACAGGAGCCTGAAGAAGAATCCTAGGGTATTTTGTGCCAAACACCGTAGTCCAAAGATGGCGCACTGAAAGAGAATGTAAGCCACTTCCTTCAAAATCTTTAGAGCCAGTATGGTGGTTTGTGCCTGTAATCCCAGCACTCAAGAGGCTGAGGAAGGAGAATTGCTGGAGACTTGTGTATCTTTTTTTAAAACATAGTTTCAAGTTTACTATTGTTGTGTGTACATGCATACTCGGCATGTGTGTGGGTGTGTATGCCACCTAGTCATAAGGAGGTCAAAGGACAACTTTGTAGCATTACTTCTTTCCTTTCCTTCCACCTCTGCAAGAGTTCTGGGGATCACACTCAAGTCACAGGCTTATGCCGCAAGGACTCCTATTTCCGCCCTAAAGGGAAGTGGCGTTTATTTCCAGGGACCATAAATACCACCAAAAATGCCTCAGTGGGTCAGAGCACTGGCTTCTCATTCCAGGGGACCCGAGTTCAATTCTTGACACCTGCATGGCAATGGCAATGCACAGCCATCAGCAGCCCCAGTTTCAGGGGATCCAACTCAATCTTCTGGCACACACATAGTGCACGGACATGCATGCAATCAAAACACACACACACACACACACACACACACACACATAATAAAACTTTAATTTTAAAAAAAAATGATGCCACTTTGGTTTGGATTTTTTTGATTATCAGTGAATTTATTATATTTGTTACTATTATCTACTGAAATTGTACAAATCATAACATCTTGCTACACAGTCTATCACAGACTTCAAATGGAGCCAGGTGTGGCAGTACACATCTGTAAATCTGTATCCCAGCATCCAGGAGTCTGAGGCAAGAGACTCCCCAGCTCAAGGCCAGCTGTGGGCATATACTGTGTATGAGCTAGCTTAATAACTTCAGTCTATTTCTATTTCACTGGCAGTGGTGAGGGCGCTACACTGAGAGTCCTGTGAACTCATGGTGCCTGAGCTGCATTCGGGGAGCACTCACAACACCCCATAGTCTACTGTCAAACAGTGGAGGGCTGGAGCAATGGTTCACAGGGTAACATACTTACTTCTCGAGTGTGAGAACCTGACTTCGGGCCCCCAGAACCCACATAAAGGCCAGACACAGTGGTATAGCTGTCATACCATCAACAGTGAGAGGGGAGGTAGAGACAAGCAGATCCCTGGAAGCCCTCTGATAAGCTGGCCTAAGTTCCAGGCCATTGAGAGACCCTATCTTAAACAAGAGGTTGGATGGGAAGTGAAGTTTTAAAAAAATGTCCTATTTTCATATGGGTTGGTGAACCCAGATTCCAGTCAGCTATGGAGCTCCATCAACAGTGATAAGATGAGCCACTCAAGAGAAAAATGACCAAAGCGTTCACCTAGAAGAACAGGGCTGGAGAGGGGGCTCAAGGGTTAGGAGTGTGCATTCCCGTTGAAGAGGACCTGAGTTTGGGTCTCAGCATCCATATCAGATAGCTCACAACTGCCTATAACGTTAGCTCCAGGGGCATCCAATGCCTCTGACTTCTGTGGGTACCCACTCATATGTGCACATATACACAGACACAAACACACATACACATGCGCACACACATATATACAAACACACAAACACACATGATTTTTAAAAACACTACAAATGGCCACTAAGTAAATGGGAGAAGTGAAAGTCAAATTTACTGATAATCCAAAAAAAAAAAAAAAATCCGAACCAAAGTGGCATCCAGATTGTTTTCTGCACTTCAGAGTGATATAGGAAGACCTTGAATTTCTTTTCCTTCTGCTTCCACTTCTAAAATCCTGGGGTTATAGGCTTGTTCACCCCTGGCAGTTTACAGAATGCTGGGGGTTAAACCCAGGACGTCGTGCATGCAGGCAAGTCCTCTGCCACCGAAGCTACATCCTCTGCTCCAGCCATGTATTTACACCTAAAATTTAGTTTGGGAGAATACTTATATGAGCATTGCCAGCACCGGCAATAAGGATAGGGCAATATTTTTACCGAGACCAAGAAAGAATATATTTGCATGGTTCCCAGTCTTTCTTAACCTGGAACTCTGCATTGTAGAATAATCAGGCACGTGCACAAGTATCTGCTTATTAGGGTGTCTAGCCCCATAAAAATTAGAAAAGTGAGGGGAGAAGCCTAAATGCTCAAAGATGAAGGAATTGTCTAGTAAGATTGAACTGCAGATAGTTAAAAATGTGTTTTCAACAACCAGGGTGCTGTTCAATATGGAGGACTTGCAGAGTATGTGCAAGGCCCCTGGGTCCTATCCTCAGCAGAGAGAGAGAGAGAGAGAGAGAGAGAGAGAGAGAGAGAGAGAGAGAGTTAAAAACAGGTTTTCAAAGAATTAAGTAGTGGAGGGCTGGAGAGATGGCTCCGCGGTTAAAAGCACTGCCTGCTCTTCCAAAGATCCTGAGTTCAATTCCCAGCAACCACATGGTGGCTCACAACCATCTGTAATGAGATCTGGTGCCTTCTTCTGGCCTGCAGGCATACATGCAGTCAGGATACTGAGAATACTGTACACATAATAAATAAATCTTTAAAAAAAGAAACTTTATATAAAAAAAGAATTAAGTAGTGGATATTCACAACCTACAGTGTTTCCAAAGAGTCGAGCATCACATCGATAGCAGTATAGCAGACTGTCAGCTGAGATGGCCCAGTGCGGGTAAAGATGCTTGCTGCCAAGCCTGACAACCTGACTTCCATGTGGTGGAAGGAAAGGACCAACTTCAGGATCATCCTCTGCCTGCCTCACACATGTGCAACATACACAAACCCACACACAAATTAATAAAATGTAATTTTTAAAAAGAAAATACTTCTTTTACACATTTTTGCAATTTCCCATGGATCAGAATGATATATCTAAAACTCGATGAGTCCAAGCTGATATGCACTGTATTCAGCAGCACACACACACACACACACACACACACACACACACACACACAAGAGCCTGGCTTTACAGATTGATTTTAAAAATTTTAATGTGTGATTTCTATTTTGACAATGGACCCTGAGATGTTCAGGTTTTATTCTTTGAATCAGTGACAAAGATCTATATTTATGTGGCTGCTGGGATTTCAATTCAGGTACTCATGATTTTGTAGTAAACACTCTTCCCCACTAAGCCATCACTCCAGGCCCCTAAGACCTCTTTTTCAGTCTATATTGCTGTGAGACAGGCAGCCTCAGGGTCCCACCAAGTCAGCGTGCAGCCAGAGCATCTCTGGCCCCTTAGCTACATAAGTGGCAAGTGTCTGTGACCCTCTTCATCCCTGTGACAACCTTGGGTAAGCCTGAGTCTGACTTGGTTCTAGAAGAATCAGTATTTAAAGTAAAGGTGTGTGCTTCCCTCTACTTTAAGTACAGCTACCGTGGGGGGATTTCTCCATTCGTTTTTAGTTGCTAGCTTGCTCAGAAGCCCTTGGTTTTTGAGTCACTGTTTAAAAGCAGGGCAGTTTGAAAAAAAATCATTAGAACTGATTCAAATTAAAAGACCAGAAGGAAGGTGTGTATAAAAGGTGTCTGGAGGTGGTGGCTCCAAGCTGCTATGAGGTTCATCTGGGTCTGTCCGTCCTGCTGAGCCCTGACTCAGAAGACAGAACTGCCTTTTTGCTTCCCTGCCTCTTTCTTTCAGATGTCCAGAGCCTCCGTATACTTCCGGTGCTCTAGGCTTTCTCACTCTTTCTTTAAAGCTCCCTCCCCACCATGTAATGTCTTGCCTACAGTGTGGCCTGTGCCTCACGCTGACCTAGCTGAATTGGCGTGTCTCCTCACCCCCCTCTTTTATCTCCATCTTTTTTCTCCCAGCACCTTCAGAGACTTATAGTTTATTGCCCGAGGGTTTTTCCTTTAAACTCAAATAAAACTGTCCTTGAGGTTCAAAAGAAAAAAGTTGTGGGATATCTTTACAGGGAGGGCAGGGGGCTTATCTAGAAGGTGGCAGGAAGGAATGGAAGGAGACTACAGATCAGGAAGGAGGCATGGACAGGGAGGGTGGGGCTCTCCACCCAGCAAAACCTCAACCTGCTTGACAATGCATGCCTGCCAGCTGGCACGAAAAGAAATAAAGAAGCCAGAGTCCTGGAATGGCTGTTGATTTGGCTGCGGTGGCCTGTGTCCCAACTCTGTTCAGGACCCTACCTCTGCAAAGGAGCTTCTTTGATCTAGGGGTCAGGCCAGACAGAACTGGGGACATGAACAGGTAGTGGTGTTTGAGCATCTCCAGGGCACAGAGACACGCAAGCACACAGGTGGAGTGGCCAACAGGCTGGCAATGGGACTGGCAGCAAGGCCCAGCATGCCCAGACAGGAATGGGCCTCGTTTTTCAGGGGAAGGAGATGGGAGGGAACCCTACAGTCAACCACAGTCTGAGTCTACTGAGGCTGAAATAAGACTTGTAATTTATTGTTTTCACCCTCTTTTTATACCTCAGAGCAGCCATTTCCACCACCACCCCCGCAAACAGTGAAACTATTTTAGAAGGAAAGTACTTCCTGTTATTGTATGGCAGACTTCTAACAAAAACTCAAATTATTGACTATGTGTAGCTCAATGATAAAGCGCTTACCTAGGACATGAGAAGTGTTGGGTTGGATTCCTAGTACTACAAACATACACTTAAATTATGATTATTAGGTTATTTCCCAACCCCAGTTGAATTACTTGGAGCTTTAAAGACTTGTTTGGTTTTTAATTATATGTGCGTGCGTGCGTGCGTGCGTGTGTGTGTGTGTGTGTGTGTGTGTGTGTGTATGCCTTGAAGGACAGAAGAGGGTGTCAGATATCCCAGAACTAAAGTTATAGTCAGTTGTGAGCAGCAAGTTTTCTTAGTCATGATACCATATGATATCATCTTATCAGATCCCTGAATCAAGAAAACCTTATCAACACTGCAAATAAGTCCTAAATAAATGGAGAGGGGTGGGAAGTTTGGCCCCTTGCTCTAAGGTAGGCAGTAGCTATCACCTAAAACATCACATTTCTGGTCTGTTTGCTACAGAAAGCAGGCAGAAAAGGCTCCAGCAAAGCAGTTTGTGTATTTAATATAGAGCCCCAAAATGACAAAATTATCTCTGCTCCGGAGAGATGACTCAGAAATTAAGAACAGTGGCCACTCTTACAGAGGACCAAGATTCAATCCCCGGTACCCACGTGATGGCTCACAACCATGTGTAACTCCAGTCCTAGGGCATCTGATGTCTTCTCCTGGCCTTCACAAGCATTGTGTGTATGTGGTACACAGACAAACATTCAGGCAAACACTCATACACATGAGCTAAAAATAAGGTCTCAAACAAAATAAAGCAAAGTATCAAGTATCTCTTACTCCTGAACATCACAGGTTCCTGTGTCCCCTGAGACACATGTTCAAAGTGGAAGGAAGTGAGGAGGGATGGGGACAGGGTTGCAGTGTAAATGGTAGACGATCATTCTGCACCTCTCGTTTCTTGTCACTTAGCAGGCTGTTTATCACTTCGCTCCGTATTGACTCTTCTCCCTGCCCCGGATTTATGGGACTTACTGTGCAGCTGTCCCATAGCGTGGCCAGTCCCTGGGGATGAACGACTGCACTGGACGTTGTTGTATACGCCGTGTATCATGAGAAATAGCACATGTGCGCATCTCAGTCCCGAGGGTGTCGTGGCTGCTCTGTAGAATTCCTGGTTACAGCTGAGGGATCTTAAAGTTTGTGGACGATACTCCCCCACCTCAGCCACGTGTGAGTGCACCAGCTCCTCATTATCTCGCTGCTTCTCCTGACTTGCGAGTGGGGTGGAAATGGCTTCTCCTTACAGCTTCTGTCTATACACTTCTGACAGCCGGGTCTTTTCATGGTCCTGTAACCTGAAAGCCTTTGTGAGCTGTTCTGTTAGCCAGATCTTGCAGATACTTGGTCAGTGGCTCTGTGACACGGGACACTTGTTGAGGGTTGGGTTTGGTGTTCTGGACCAGGGAACCTCAGACCCTCGGCTCTTGCACAGTATGGCTGCTACGTGGGAAGGCACTGTGGCCCAGGCAGCTGTCAGTGGTGCCCCTGCTGGGTCCAGCTCTTTTGGCAGGCCCCGTGCTCACAAGATTTCAGCCACGGGGGCTCAGTCTTGAGCCTGGATTCCCCTTAACACCTTCCTCCTGCCAGAGGTTCTGCTTGACTAGAGGAGGCTCTCCAAACCCTGTATACACTCTCAAGCCTATGGTGTGTGCCAGTCACAGGCTCTGGCTCTTCAGGCCAGTTACCCTAGAGATGAGGAATGTCTGGCAGAGTGAGGTGTGGACCATCCCACACCCCTGGCTGCCCTGTGTGGCTGCTCTGAGGGACTTCTCTGTTCCTGTGACACCCTGCTGAGAGGAGCTGTGGAGTTGTCCCGATACAGTCACTCACCCAAGCCACTGCCCTGACCCAAGACAGTACCCACAGGCCCTCAGAGTGTCTGGGGAGCCAAGTGCTTGGCACTTGAAGCTCAGGCTAATCCTTGGCAGTGTTCAGAGGCCCTGTAACCCCTGATGGTATATACTGAGTATACCATGTATATGGTATACTCCATATACATGGAGACTGGCTGGTGGGTCTGAACGATGGCATCAGTGGGTAAGGTTCCCACAGCCTCTAAGGACACCCAAAGCTAAGGACACCCCAAGGCCTCTGATGCTATGGTTCATGGTTTCTCTGTCCTGCACCTGCCTCCAGACATAAGCAAATGGGCTAACAGCAAAACCATGGTTAGAGCTTCAATGTGTCCCGAGTTGGGGACTAGAAAGTTAATCCCCAAGTAAAATGTTGAGAGGAGTTTTAAGGGGGGGCGCTAGGCCTTGAGGACTCTGTTGCTATGGTGGGGATGGGTTCATTATCAATAGAGGGGATTCTGTCTTCCAAATGAGACAGACCCCGCTTCTCTGGTGCAGGTGAACATGCCCCTGGCTCTTCCCAGGCAGCAGCATGTTGACCTTGGACCTCCAGTGGCAGAACCATTAGAAATCTTCTGCCTCTGTATTCCCACTTGAGTTCCTGCCCTGACTTCCCTTAATGATGGGCCGTGATGTGGGAGTGGAAGTGAAATAAATCCTTTCCTCCCCAGGTTGTTTTTTGGTCATGGTGTTTTTATCACAGCAATAGAAACCCCCACTAAGACAGAGGGAGGTGATTCAGTCTCTAACCAGTGGAGAAACACAGGCTGCTCTCCCCTGTGGGGTTCAGATGCAGACTCAGCACAGACCCCTGAGATGATCCTTTGTCGGAGAAAACCCAGCTCTCCCTTGAGAGGCGTGAAAGGGACCTTCCGGAACCCTGAGGTGGGGCTTTTGTTTCATGTGAGGGAGGTAGGAGGCGGGAAGAAGATTTCTATCTTCAGTCTCTGGTCTGTAGGCCCCTGGTGCTGAATCCCACAGAGGTCACCCTGGAGATTCGAGCATCAAAGAGTCAGGGAGCTTGAGGAGCCAACCTGACAACCAGATCTGGGTGAAGTGCAGAGTCTGAGTTTTAAGACAAGTAAGGTAACAGCTGCAGAGAAATGGCTCAGCCTTGAGTCTGCTGACAAAGGAGACAGATCTCACAGGGAGAGTAGGAGCAGACATGGAGGGCAGTGAGGTAGCAAGGACCCTCTCTGACGGGACAAGTGCATTAGTGAGCCTCATCAGAGAAACAGAACTTACAGAATGAATATATGTGGGATTATTATTATAATTATTAATTGACCTACCAATGGAAGGTCCAAGAATCCAGTGGCTATTCAGTCCACAAGGCTGGGTGTCTCCGCTTGTCTTGTCTTCAGTATATACCAGCATCCCAAAGAAGTAGGCTCAAATGCCCACGAAAGAACGGACTTGCTAGTGAGAGCAAGAGCAAGCAGGCAAAGAGCGGACACTTCCTTCTCTCGTGTCCTTTATGTAGCTGCCAGCCGAAGATATGGTCGATTAAAGGTGTCTCTCCCACCTCAAAGATCCAGATTAGAAGTGGGTCTTCCTCCTTTAATTATGAGAAATTCCCTCACAGTGCCCAACCATTTAGGTTTTAGGTAATTCCAGATGTAGTCAAGTTGACCACCAAGAATAGCCGCCACAAGTGTCTAAGACTCTAGGCTCTGTTCCTCCACCTGCCTCCCCTGTTTCTTGCCCCTTCTCTAAGTGTCTCTGGTTCTTTTTCATATCCCCGTGTTGATGGTTAGGGGTTCCTCTGCTTCTGAAACTGCTTAATCAAGGCAGTCCCAATAGACCTCACCTAACGCTCAGCCAGTCGCGAGGCCACATGCAGTTCTGTAGGCAGGACTGCAGCCACGCTGCATTAGTGGGGAGTCTTGCAATAAAAGCAATGTAAGAAGAACTAACAGGGTCGTGGTGGCTTTAATCCCAGCACTTGGGATGCAGAGGCAGTCGGATCTCTGTGAGTTCGAGACCAGTCTATTCTACAAAGCAAGTTCCAGGACAGCCAGGGCTATGTAGAGGGATCCTTTCTCAAAAAACAAACAAGCAAACGAAAGAGTTTAATTTGGATTACAGTGTGAAAATATATATTTCATGTGGTAGGGAAGGCACAATGGCAGGAAAATAAAGTGGCTGGCCACAGTGTGTCCACAGTCAGGCAGCAGAGAAAGATGGAGGCTGGGGTTCAGATTGTTTCTCACCCTTTTATTCAGTTCAGCCCTCCAACCCTGGAGTAACCCTAGCCCCATCAGGATGACTCTTTCTGTTTCAATCAACCCAGTTAGGAATTTTGCCACAGATTTGTCCCTAGGCGATTCTAGATTCTGTCAAGTTGGTGACATGAACCACCACCCTTGGCCTCTGGCCCTGGTCCTACCACCTCTCCCTGAGGCAAGTCGACTCTGAGCACGTCCACAGGTGTCCTGAGGGGTGCAGTGCTGACTCGGCGTCTCCTTTCCCTGGAGGACAAAGAAAAGTCTACATCTATGCTACGGGGTGGTGAACATGCTTCAGAGGACTCAGGGCATGGCTGCTCCTCACAGCCTGGCAGGGAAAGCTGGTGTGTGTGAGTGAGTGTGTGTGTGTGTGTGTGTGTGTGTGTGTGTGCGCGCGTGCGCGCGTGCGCGCGCGCTCTCCAGAACAGGTGCACACTTTCCTTCACTCTCTCCAGGAATCTCTTCAGAGGGGCCCTAGCACTTGGAGAGTCACCACCTTCCTATGTCCTGACCCTCCTTCAGCGCCATCCTACCCCCTCCCTGTCCCGCGTGCCCAGTGTCGGGCATCGGCATCCCTGAGAACGGGGACTTCTTGTTATCCTTTGCCCCCCAGCGCCAACTTCACCTCCTGGGACAGACCCACCTTGCCATTCTGGCCAGAGTGCCTTTCTACCCGAGGTAAGGCAGTGCCCAGGTAGTGGGCAGTTATGCCCGGGTTGTCTGTCCGCTGCTCTGTGGCACGCTGGACCCTGAGCCATGCTTTCTTCCTGAGCCTCCCTCCTCACAGCCACCCGAGGAGCCCAACCTGCCATTCTCACTTCGGAAGATTAGGCAGTTATCGCCGACCTCCCAAAGCCAGTGCATTATTGGCAGCCCAGCTGCTCACAACAAGCAGACTTGTCATAGTCGTCACCAATGGCAGGCTACCTGCACTGGCCTTCCAGCAAACAGCAACTGTGAGCCAGCTCTTAGCTTGCACAAAGAATCCAGGCAGGGCGTCCTGTGATTCTCATGGTTCTTGGCAGCTAACAAATGGAAGAGTTGAGATCTAAGAGCACCACTGGCAGACCGAGCTGTGATTCATAAAACTGGGGTCAGTCTAATTGAGTGACTGAGCATCCCATCCGCGGTCAGGTCCACAGAGCAGCTGCCAGGGAGGAAGCTACCGTGTTGCTAACTCATGAAGTATAGCAATGGCCGCTAAAAAGTTTTGTAGTTTCCCTCCCTCTCTCCTTCATTCCCTTCCTCCCTCCCTCCTTTCCTCCCTCCCTCCCTTCATCTCTCCTTCCCTCCCTCCCTCCCACCCTTTCTCACTCTCTCTTTCTCTCACACACACACATTATACATACTCATAAACACATCCATACATATACTCATTCACACACTCAGACTCAGCTACTCACTCATACACATTCTCACACATTCACATGAACACACATTCATGTGTGCGTGTGTGTGAACAAACATGCACACACGGAGTCATTTTTTCTTCAATGCGTTGGGATAGCTGAGACTAAAGAATCCAGCTTAGTGGCGCGTGCCTTTAGTCCCAGCACTTGGGAAGAAGAGGCAGGAGGATGTCTCTGAGTTTGAAGCCAGCCTGGTCTACAGAGAAACTTCCAGAACGGCCAGTGCTATAGAGAGAGGTCCTGTCTCAAAGAGGAGGAGGAGGGATTTATTTTGACTCTGTTTCAGAGGTTCTGGCCCATACTCCACTGGCTCTGTTGCTATGAACTAGGCATCAGACTGAATCCCATGGCAGGAAGCAGCTCACCTCATCACAGAAAGCAGGGAGACACAGGAAGAGTCTAGGACAGGAGCTACCACCCCCAGTGACCTACTTCCTCCAGCTAAGCCCATGTCCTGAAGTTTCTACCAAATAGCAGCTGGGGACCAGGCTTTCAACATGGGAGCCTGGGGGTGGAGTGGAAATCTCATATTCAAACCACATCTATATATACTCGTGTGTGTGTGTGTGTGTGTGTGTGTGTGTGTGTGTGTGTGTGTTTTGGTTTTTGGAAACAGGGTTTCTCTGTGTAGCCCTGACTGTCCTGGAACTCCCTCTGTAGACCAGGCTGGTCTTGAACTCAGAGTCACCTGCCTTTCCCTCCCAAGGTGCCACCACCGCCTGGCCTACATACACTCTTTAAACCCACATTCAGGCACACCTTACTACCTGATGTTGCCTGAGAGGTGCCACCCAGTGTGCCCTTCTCTGCTCCCTTGGGATGCAGCTGCATCCGTGGTGTGATAATCACCCCTAGTGCCTGGTGCTGCACCAACGCAGCAGGTGCCCAGTGAGTGTGTGGCACCGATGGATGGCTGAATGCCTAAGTGAGGAACACACGGGGCCTGGGTCCTTCATCTCTCATTTCTTTGAAGGGGTTTTGTTTGCACTGGGGATCAAATTGAGGACCTTTCACATGGTGGGCAAAACCCCTACCACGGATGCACGTGCCCGAACCCCTTGTCTCTCCTGTGTAACCATGTAAAGGCTTGAGTGTCTGAGAGTCAAAGGAAGATTGATGAGGAAAAGACAGCTGCATTAATGTAGCAAGTAATGCAGCCTGCTAAATAAAAATAAACATCCTGGCCAAGGAAAATTCACAGATGACTAACCACCTATAAATGGATAAGGCGGGGAAGGGTGAGTGAATGGGCTCAGCCAGCATCAGTAGTGATTCAGGACAAGGCTTGCTGGGTGTCAACCACAGCATAGCCAGTCGCGAAGTGTCCCCAAACCCTGGTCCTCATTGTCACTGGGACAAAAGCTGTTATCAGCAGGGTGCACTTGCGAACATAGTCCCCGGTGTCTCGGACAGTGTCCTTAGAGCCATGCCATCTGAAGGACGTGCCTCTTGTGTTACTGTCGGGGGGTGGATCCCTCAGTCTGTGATAGGGTTGTCTGCAGTCAGTTGGGTCAGTTACACATGTGAGCTTGGAGCTTGGCTGCTCAGTTATCTCGGCATTCTTTTGAGAAATTAAACTTAACAGCAGGAAGGTGAGTTACTAATGCGTTTGTAGCAGAGAAGCTTCCAGAAAACGTCATGTCCAATGTGACCTTTTGGTCTGAGCTGCATACAGGCAGTTACAAAAACCAAAGATGAATTTTCAGCCAGCATTTGGTCCCAGGGCCGCAACTCATGGCATCTCAACCCTATCGGCACTGTCTCGAGTCAGATGTAGACCGGGGACCTGGGGTCTGGTGTGGCTGTGATATCTCTGTAGATTTTTTATTGTTGCTGCAGAACATCTCCAGCTTACAAATGCATCCCCTGTCTCAAAGGGCCTCACCACACCTACTGACTGAAAGGGCTTCACAGGGAGAAGTGGCTGGAAACACCCAGTTAACCCTGCTTTGCTGGGACCCAGCTTGGCAGGAGCCATACCAGAGCCCAGGACATGGGAAACCCTTTGATTGAATCTGGGTTGTCTCATCATCAAGTCACATGACTTTGAGGGTGTTGGTCACCACTCTGCATCTGTGCTCTTCTGGTGAGACAGGAGTTTCTACATCTCCCTTCTGGAAGACCCTGAGGATTAAGAAGACAGCGCGGGAAACCCATCGCCCACCTCAGCCACACCCAGGTGTGCATGTTCTGGGGACAGACAGCAGCCCCTCCCTCCCTTCCACCAATTCCTGAAGCTGGAACCTGCACTGCCGGACCCCTGACCATTGCTGCTCTCTGTCCTCCGTCTGATGGATTTGTCTCTGAGGACGGCTATTGCTTACTAGCTGACATGAAATGATGGAATTTACCCCACACCCACCCAAGAAATGAAGCAGAGCTGTCAGCAGGGCCGTTCTCCCTCCTGAGCTCCAAGGAGAGCCTTCCTTCCTCTTCCAGTCTCTGGATACAGCCCGGTCCCCACTGTTGTAATTTTTTTTAAAGCAGCACACAAAAGCAAGATGCCATGTGATAGAGCTCAGGTGGGGAGGTTTTCTTATTGAGGGAAAGTGAATAGGAAAGGGGGGAAGGGAAAGGAGAGACCAGTCTCTGGGGACAGGAGAGGCAGAAGAGAAGAGGGAGGCTGAGGGAGAGAGGGAGAGAGGAAGAGAAGGAGAGAGGGAGAGAAGTACCCATCCTTCATGTATCTGTGTCTCCATTTTTCTCCTTTTCCTTTCTAGACATGAAGGTGTCTAGAATGATGGTTAGTTTTTAATGTCAGTTGATATAATCTAGATCAGGTTGGCCTGTTGGTCTGCCTTGAGGGGGGGGTTGTTTTATCTGGATTGTCTAAATCAGGTTGGTCTGTTGGTCTGCCTGTGGGGGGTTGTTTTATCTGGATTGTCTAGATCAAGTTGGCCTGTTGGTCTGTCTGTGGGGGGTTGTTTTATCTGGATTGTCTAGATCAGGTTGGCCTGTTGGTCTGTCTGTGAGGGTTTGTTTTATCTGGATTGTCTAGATCAGGTTGGCCTGTTGGTCTGTCTGTGAGGGTTTGTTTTATCTGGATTGTCTAGATCAGGCTGGCCTGTTGGTCTGTCTGTGAGGGTTTGTTTTATTGCCTATCAACACAGGAAGATCCAGACTAAAAGCTGATGCTCCCATAGCCTGAGCTTGGGTCCCAGGCTGTATAAAAGAGGAGTGAGCTGAGTAAGCGGATGTGATTCATTCTCTCTGCCCTTGACTGTGGGGGTGACTGGCTGCTTCAGGTTCCTGCCACGACTTAACTCTAAATGATGGGGTGAACCTGGAAGTGTGAGCTGACTACACTTTTCTTAAAGTTACTTTGGTTGGGATGTTCCATCACAGCGACAGAAACCAAACTGAACACCTAGCATTGGGGGTAGGACCCACCCTGACTCCGGAAAGGTCTCACCGCAAGACATTCAACTTAAGCACAGCTGCCAAGACCCATTTCACTCCAGGGCCCAGGTGCTGATCCCAGAGAACAGGGTGTGAACAGAGATTTTTCAGGGGTCAACAGCTTTACCTGCCACCTGTCCCTTCAGGCATCTGAACCAGTCCTGGGAGAGCGATTAGGAGAGACGGTGGGCCTGGCTCCCATTGGTTTCAGGGGAGGTTGTTTGTAAGGACTAAAGACAAGCTATCCAGGCCTGCTGCTGGGGAGTTTTGAATCTATCACTTCAGTAGGACAATAATAGTGCTGATAGGTGCCCCTGAAAGGTGAAGGAGATTTTGTGTTTCTTTTTCTCTTTTTCAAAATGAAAATGGTTTTCTTGATTACACTATAAAATCAGATGCTAAAAGAAATAATAGAGGCTTATTTAGGATTTTTCAGGTAATTTAAAAAAAAAAGTGAAAAAGTTACCCCAAATCACACCCTTCCTGATTGGCATCTTGGTCTGTTTTCTGTAGAACGGGGGCAGGCAGGGTCCTGCTACCTGCTGATTGTCCCACCCGTCTCTACACCAACGATCACGGGCAAGAGCCATCTTTGCCACTGTCTGGCTCTGTCATAGCTTGTTACTAAGTGTCCTGGTGGCAGGCTATGACACCGTGCTTCCCACGGATGGAGGGCTTTCTCCTTTGCACTGGCGTGGGTTGGCTTCTGCCACACATCGGCCACCGCGGGCCTCAGTAGCTCTGCAGCTAAGAGCATCCTCAGCTCGTCTTAGCAGCAACCACAAGGTCTCTCCTGTGTCTGCACAGGCCATGTTTGAGCTGGTTACCTCCGAGGCTTCCTACTACAAGAGCCTGAACCTGCTGGTGTCACACTTCATGGAGAATGAGCGGCTGAAGAAGATCCTGCACCCGTCCGAGGCTCACATCCTCTTCTCCAATGTCCTGGATGTCATGGCTGTCAGTGAGCGGTAAGCCCTGGAGGGCCACCTCCCTCCATCTCTCCCCCATGCCAGGGCGTGTTTTGAAGGCTTTGGATTTTATGTAAAGAAATAGGATAAAGTTGTAAATCTAGGCACTGAGACGATGGCTCATTGGGTAAAGTGCTTGTCTTGAAAGTACAAGTTTGATCCCCAGAGCCCACGTGGGTGCAGTGGGATACATTTGTAATTCCAGTGTTAGTTATGTGGAGTCGGGAGAGTCACTGGGTCTGGCTGATCAACTAGCCAGTCTAGCCTAATTGGTGAGCTTCCAGGTTCAATGAGCGATTGTCTCCAAAAAACTAGGCAGATGGCTCCTGAGGAGTGACCTCTGACCTCCTCACACAAGTCTGCACACACCCAGATGTAAGCCCAAAGGCCCACCATTCAACCATTCAGGTTGGCTAGTGGTACCTCCTCCCCTGGTCTCATCCCCTCAGCCTCAGGGACCTGTGCCTCCTTAAGATGCTGTGAGTTAGAGGACTCTCCCACACTAGTTGGAGTGATGTTGAGTTAAATCTTAGGCAGGAAACCCGCAGGCAAGTCTGTAGGGTCTCAGGACAATGTCCAAGGTCATCTGGGAGTGGCTGCTTACCCAGAAGTGCCAAAGCCTAAATCCCCCTGCAGGCCAATGTCAATGAAGCCCAGATTGCTACTTCCCTTTCCCCTCCCATGAGGCATCAGCCATCCAGGAAAGGATGTGAGATCTGTGTTTCCTGTGGAGGAGGAGAAAAATTAAGATGAAGGACTCACTTGGCAATACCCCAGTAACCTGGGCAGCCAACTTTCCCGTTCAGATGAGGCAAGAAATGGCAGAGGCGGCCTTCCCCTGTGGGGGGGGGGGGGAGGGGAAGGTCCCTCCATGTCACATGTGAAAGCCCAGCTGTTCTTGTTGTCTGCGGGGAGGGGGGGCTGTTACCCCCTTTGCACTGACACCTGCCTTTTCTTTGTAGTCTGCCCCTGCTGGTGGCCATCCTATGGCTCATCCTATGGCTCGGTGAGGCCAGAGTAACCCAGAGGTTACAAGGCTCAGAGGTCTCTGAGCTTGCTGTTTACTTATCAATTCGAATTTTAACTTGAAAAATCCCAGAATACAGAAGTAGAGACACCACGTGTTGGCTGCTGGCTTAATTAGTGATGGGCATGAGGTCAGCCTAGGGTCATCCGATCCCTGCCTTTCCCAGTACCCAGGGGACCGTTGTGAGGCACCAGCTTGACTTCTGTTCTGTTACCTCAGGACACACTGGTACACGTGTAGGAGCTAATGATGAGCCTCGTGCCTCCTCCCTCTCCATGTGCTCCTGATGGCGTTATCCACCTAAAAACACAGTCTGTTCCCGACTGTGCTCAGGTGCGCCACCAGGACGCAGAGACCCACTCACCTTGTCAGCGAGCGTGCTGGTTTGTTTATCCAGACAGGCTGATTTGCAGGTGCCTTCAGCCCAGGATCTGCCTCTTGCAGGTTTTTGCTGGAGCTGGAACACCGCATGGAGGAGAACATTGTCATCTCGGACGTGTGCGACATCGTGTACCGCTATGCGGCTGACCACTTCTCAGTCTATATCACCTATGTCAGTAACCAGACCTACCAGGAGAGGACGTACAAGCAACTCCTGTGAGTGTTGCTGGGGCTCAGCCATCCTTGTCTGGGAACTCACCAGAATTTGGCCAGGCTGGTGATGGCATCCAAATCTCTGTGCATCACGGTATCACTAGAAAACCTCAGGTCCACCTGTACTCCGGGAGAGTCATCTGAAGTCCCCAGTACCTGTGTCTAGAACAGCCAGTAAAGCCTTGTAGGAAAGAATATGTAGCCCCAGAAGTGATCCAAGGTCCAGAACATTGGAAATGTGTGTGTGAAGCCGTGGGAAAGGCAAAAGTGGACAGGAAGGCTAGTGATACCTGGGAACTGGGAGCCAGTCTCCCATTTCATGAGCTTGCTCTGCACCACGGTGAAGGGCTTCCCTTGTGGTACCCACCCATGTTAGAAATAAAAGACTCTCTAGTAAGGGCACGGGGGAAGCAAGACCGGGTTTGCAGTTCCAGTCACAGGCATAGGGGTCTCTGGAATGTCCTGAGAACAAAGACAAGGTTGGGGACCTCATTGGGACAGCCAAATCTATACAAGTTGCCCGAGGGGCCTGGCAAGCTCTGCTTGTCACGTGGCGGCAGCTACTATGTTGAGAAGTCACTAAGAAACAGTACTGCAGCGGCCCCACGGGAGAGTTTTTAGGGCAGTCATTTGTGACAGAGAGATCCCTATGGCTTCTAGGATCTGTTGGAGCTGCTGTGCCAGGAAGGTTTCTGTGTGCTGTGTGCCCACTGTTCACACAGCATCTAGGTTTTGATGACTTTTCTACCAAATCACACGGTTAAAGCGGACATTTTAATGTCTGAGTATCCAGGCATTTGGGTGCTTTCCAGCAACTGTTTGGAGAGTGGAGGGAATCAGTGCTACTTCTCAGGTCAAAAGACAAGCAGAATAGGGGTTCGCGTCTTGCAGTTCCCAAAAATCCCCAAGTTAGCTGGTCACTATGTCACGTTACCCTGTGAGTGCAGTTCCCCCGGCCCCACTAGAAGCAGGTACCGTGTGCTGCCCTGATGTCTGCTGCTGCCCTGCAGTGAGTCTCTGGCAGTCATCCTCCTGGCCTTCAGCAGCACTGTGCCACGTGCCCAAGCCCACCTGTCAAAAATAGCCCAGGCTCTCCTGGCAGGTGCCTCGTGCCTGGTGCGGTTTCCATCTCTGCATCACTACGTGGGTTTACCTTGCCACGGCTTCCTGCCGGGTGAAGTCATCTAATTGTATGTCTGATTCATAACCTTGACTACAATGGGATTCTTACCCCTCCCACACAAATCATGTTTTGCCAAGTCTTCATGGCCTGGCATATGAAGCCACTATTGTTATTTGACGTTTACATGAACGGTTTATTTTCCATTAAAAAGAAATGAGGTGGAGGGGGTGGAGAGAAGAAGAGGGAGATAGATCTCAGCATGTGCCTGTGGTTTGTCTGGTCTCTGGGAGGCTGTATGTGGGGAAGGGGAGCATCTCCTATTCATACCTCCAGGGCCTGAGCTCAGAGACAGTCCCCTGTGTCTGGATCTTCAGACAGGAGAAGGCAGCTTTCCGGGAGCTGATCGCACAGCTGGAGCTGGACCCCAAGTGCAAGGGCCTGCCCTTTTCCTCCTTCCTCATCTTGCCCTTCCAGAGGATCACAAGACTCAAGCTGCTGGTCCAGGTGTGACCCCTAACAGTGCCCTGGGCTCTGCAGCCCTCCCCTGCCCAGGCCTTCACTCCTTCCAGCTCCCTGCTAGTATTTTGGGGAATCTATTTGTTAAACTTAGACCTGCCTGATTGACCAGGGTCCCCTGCTGCTTCTCACTGCCTCTGTGATTTGCTCTTAATGGGCCGGTGGCTCTGTGTTGGCAGAGAGTATCTATAGGCCCTCAGGACCCCATCCTATGAGGCTTGAACTGCCTGTTATCATCCTGGGCCAAGACATCCATCCCTGGCCTGGCTGAGGGTCCTGTGCCCTCGGTCCATTCGGTGCAGGGTTGTGTGTGTTGCCTCTGTTAAAACTGTGCTTGAGAAACCGCTGCCAGGGAGGGAGTAGGAGGGGAAGTGTGACGGGACGGGAGTAATGAAGCTCCACCCTGCCTTCAGAACATACTGAAGAGAGTAGAAGAAAGATCTGACCGCGAAGGCACTGCCTTGGATGCCCACAAGGAGCTAGAGATGGTGAGTTGTTCCCTCCTGTGTGTCCCAGGGACCATTTCCCCTCTAAACCACCGTCCCTAGTGGCTTCCTCTATCACTGTGTCCTCTTGGCATTCTATTTATTCTGAGATTGACTTCTGCAATCCTGAAGAGTCACTGGGGCTGGGAAAAAAAATCACACCCAATGTGGCTCCATCAGATCCTTCTCTACACCACCCTACCCCTTCACTGCTCTCTCTGTTCATGTGCCCAGGGTGGCTATGGAGGCACTTCCTGGCACTCTTTACCAACATAGAACTCTGTTGTAATCCCCATGCCTGTCACGGTCCACTGTGTCAAACCATCCTCCAGGATCCAGCATGTACTGGTGTAGACCCTGACCCAGAGCCCTGCCCAGGAGCGTCACCCCATCCCTGGTCCTTGGAGAAGATTCCTTGGTAGGGATAGGTTGTGTGGACATCAGCAGCTTTCTCTAGCCTTGGGTGCCCTTCAAGTGCTGTCCTGGGCATTTGGCTCATATCAATGATCCACATGCATTCTTTCAGAAAATGAGCGTAAGCAAAATAAAGATAGCAAAACTGTCTGACTGCCCATACTCCCTGCCAACAATGCTTTGACCAGCACTCCTGAGCAGATGCCTGCATGCACATACACATCCATACAGTTATATCACACACATGCGCACACACGCACGCGCACACACATGCACACATGCATGCATGCACGCATACATGCACATACAAGCATACACGTATACATCCATATGGATACATCACACGCACACATGCACACACACATGCACGCACACATGCACGCATGCGCACACACACACACAAGCATGCACATATACATCCATACAGATACATCACACACATGCACGCACACACACACGCACACACACACACACACACATGCACACACAAGCATGCACATACATACTGCCACCATGCTCTTTACAAACACATGCTGTCTCTAAAGTACAGCCTTTGCTCTTCAGTTGAGAACATGTAAATGATTTCAGAGCCCTTGAGTACACAGATATATTGTGCTTCAGTCATTGCTATTTCAAGGACAATTTAAGTTGACAGATTTTCTTTTCTAAGCAACACTGCAAGGAACCTCCTTGTAGTTGCTTCTTTGGGCTCTGCACTTATTCACAAATACTGACCAAGCACCTGCAGCAGACCAGGCTCTTCCCTAGCTGGAGGCCCAGAAGTCTAGGGAATGGCAGCATTATTGGTTCCTGACTGCCTTCCAGGGAGGTAGAGAGCCTGTGCATCCCCAGTGTGTGAGAGGTCAACCTGGAGGAACCTTTCCTTTTCCAGTCTAGCTGAAAAGAAAGGCCACTTCCTCTTGGTCTGGGATGTGTCCCACTTGGTTCCAGACTGTGTTGAAGAAAGAACTAGAACCTCTATGTGGCTGGACGTACTGGTCACAGTGGTAGCTGGAAATACTTGGCAGGCTGACCTGATGTGTCCTCCCTGTCCCAGGTGGTAAAGGCATGCAACGAGGGCGTCCGGAAGATGAGCCGCACCGAACAGATGATTAGCATCCAGAAGAAGATGGAGTTTAAGATCAAGGTAAGTCTGCAAGATCTGGGTCAGCCTCTGCCCAGCCATGATGGTCACACCCTACTCTGAAGCACAGGTGGTCCAGTCTGCACCCCACCACCCTCCCTAGTGGTGGAAGCCAGTCATCATGCACTATCTGCCTAGGTTTACCCTCTCAGAGCTGGGCAGGGCACAGCTTCCTGCCTGTGTTTGCAAAGGTTTCTGTCCCACCCAGTCCCACAAAAAACACACAGAAACTATATTATTTGCAATATTGTTTGACCAATAGCTTAAGCGTATTGTTAGCTAGCTCTTACATCACGAATTAACCCATTTCCATTATTTTATATTTTATCATGAGGCTCGTAGCCTACCAGCAAGGTTCTGGCTGGCAGCTCACTTCTTTCTCCTCTGGTAACTCCATGTCAGCTCCCTGACTCCGCCTTCTTTCTCCCAGCATTCAGTTTAGTTTTCCCTGCCTAGGTCTATTCTGCTACACCACTGGCTGAAACAGCTTCTTTATTCATTAGCCAATAAAGGTAACACATATACAGAAGGACTTCCCACACCATATCCCCTTTCTGTTTAAATAAAAAAGGAAGGTTTTAGCTTTAACATAACAAGATTACATATAACAAAACAGGTATCATGCAAGAAGTACAGTTACAATATTTATATCTACTTTATCTTTTATCATAACTAAGGAAAACTATAACTATCTATTCTTCAACTACATCAAAGACCTCAGAAGATTATAATGTTACCTAAGTAAAGAGGAAGTGTATTGTAAGCAACTTTCAAAATTCTAGAAATAACAGAGACATCTCACTGCCTGAACAGTCACCCAAAGTTGTTCTGTACTGTTGGGGCATCCATCTTCAGCCTCCGGGCCCATAGTGTCCGATAGACTCTTCCATGAAGGAGGAAATTTCAAAGACAGTTCCACCTATATTGGCAGTTTGTCAGTCCCTAGTGGTATGATGTGCTCTCTCTCTCTCTCTCTCTCTCTCTCTCTCTCACACACACACACACACACACACACACACACAGGCATGCATATGTGCGCTCTCTCTCTCTCTCTCTCTCACACACACACACACACACAGGCATGCATGCACTAGCACACACAGACACACACACACCAAAGCACAGACATGAGCACAGAAGCCCAAATGTAAGTACTGGACATCATAATACACAAAGAAACACAGCACACATGCACAGCAGCACATGTGCAGAAATGCACACTACACACACGAGAAATACATGTCTTCAGAAGCAAATTTGCTGCTGTTTTGCTGCCAGGACTCTGGCTAGTGGTGAGTAGTACAATGACCCATGCGGCCCTTGTACACCGTATCCTAAAGCTTTGTTCCAGCTGTGGTGTTTGTAGGGCCCTTAGAAGGGTGCAAAGGTGATGCCACCTGACACTCCCTTCCCTCCCAGTCAGTGCCCATCATCTCACACTCCCGGTGGCTGCTGAAGCAGGGTGAGCTGCAGCAGATGTCCGGCCCCAAGACCTCCCGCACACTGCGGACCAAGAAGCTCTTCAGAGAAATTTACCTCTTCCTCTTCAACGACCTGCTGGTGATCTGCCGGCAGATCCCTGGGTGAGCCTGCCCCTGACGAGCACTGGAGAGGACCCAACCTTGGTTTGGTCACAGTTACAGGGTAGTGGGGCAGTGGTGAAGCAGTCTTTAGGGTCAGGTTTTCAAAGGTCTGCTCTGCTCTCACCCAGCTTTGGGCCACGATGAAACCTCCCTGAACCTCAGTTTCCTTCCTGCCAGTGTGGAAAGCCTGCATTGTATCTAACACTGAGCTCAATAAAGTGGCCACTGCTCTGCCACACCCCAGGATGGGAGCTCTTCTAGGGAGCAGGGGACAGGCACGCTGGGAGTCTTTAGATGGGAGTGGTAAAGAATGGCTTAGGGCTATATGCTGGCTCTTCCAACCAGCCAGAAGGTTTCCCTGAGACCAACTGATTCACCCTGGCTCCCTTGCTCCCCAGAGACAAGTACCAGGTATTTGACTCAGCCCCAAGGGGCCTGCTGCGAGTAGAGGAACTGGAGGACCAGGGCCAAACATTGGCTAATGTGTTCATCCTGCGACTGCTGGAAAACGCAGATGACCGGGAGGCCACCTACATGTTGAAGGCATCCTCCCAGTGAGTATCCAGTGCTATGAGCCACACCCAGTAACTCGTAGGTCAGTCTTTCCCAGGTAAAACAGGCCTCCACACACATCTGTAGGAGGCTTGTCTCTCAGTACTCAGCATCCATCCTTCGCATGGGGACCCTGTATAGAGGGCTTTTGCAGGCTCTTCTTGTTGGGGTGTGGGTGGCAGGGGATGGCTGCACGTTCCTGGCTTTGCTTGTGCACAGAAGAGCAAGTTTCATCTTGTCAAATGGGAGGCTTACAGCTGACATGCCAGTGAGCCACTATCCCCCCTCCTCCTCTTCTTGTTCACCCTCTGTGTGACCTCCGGTCCTTCGCTCTCTCCCCGTCTGAGCGATCAGAGCAGCTGCTTTACAGTCCCAAGCCCTTGGGGGTTACATAAGACCGTAGGAACTGCTTGGTGGACCACAGAGCCCCAGCTTTCTCTTGGACCTACCCAGGTGGCCTCAGCTCTCTCCTCTGGACTCAGCTGCCCCGAACCATACCCCACCAGGAATTGCCTCCTGCCCTGCTGACACCCTGAGCTCTAGGTCACAGGAGTGACTGACAGGAAGTGGTGATCACACTCCCACCTTTGTCACAGCTGAGAGAGCTCACTATAGCACGTCTTTGAGGGCTAGCTTTGAGGACCTCGCTCGGGTGGCGGCTCCTCACACTGGCGGGCATGGGTTCCCTGGGCAGCCAACTGAGCTGTCCTGGCGCCAGGCTCAGAATGTCGTTGATCTGAGGGCCCAAGCGCATGCAATAGGGAGGAGTTTGTTGGCTCTGAAGTGGGGGCGCTGTCTGTCCCCTTCCTATGCAGGAGTGAAATGAAGCGCTGGATGACCTCACTGGCCCCCAACAGGAGGACCAAGTTCGTGTCCTTCACGTCCCGGCTGCTGGGTGAGTCCCTGACTTAGAACGGGGGCTCTCGGTGGGCTTTGGCTAAGACTCACTGGGCCTCAGTTCCAGGGTACCTTGACTGTCTGGTACCAACCGGAAGCTCGGTGCCTGTGTACACTGGTTGCCTCAGCTTCGTTCAAATTGGATGGTTAAGGAAGAAATGGAAGTCCCTGAGTCTTAAGAGTCAGGTGGCAGGATATTTTAGACCCAAACTCCATTGTTCTTCTGGATTTTTCAGTTGTCTAAAACTCATGGAAGACCCAAGGGAGCATGAGCCTGGCTTGTGAAGAAAGTTACTGTCCCAGCCTGCTGGCCTGTCCTCACCCCCAGCTGCTCACTGGGTCACACCTGAGAACAAGAGGTTCTTCCTGCCTTCTAGGCTGAGAACCCCATTATAGCCAGCAAATCCTTTCCTCTGTCTTCCCAGAATTCCTGGTAGTCTAATGAGGCCTCCCTAGGATGTGAGCTCTTCCCTCCCAGAGGGGACCTTCCTCACTGATGTGCTGTCCCAAGGTCCTGTTTAAGATAGGACTTAGCCACCCGCCGCTAACAGCGTTGTCCCCTGGGCCACTGCCTGTCGTCCTTGCTTGTCTGGATGTGGGGCAAGGTGGAACCTGTGGTGGGGACAGACCATTCCACTCTCCCATCCTGCAGACTGTCCCCAGGTCCAGTGTGTACACCCGTACGTGGCCCAGCAGCCTGATGAGCTGACGCTGGAACTGGCAGACATCCTGAACATCCTGGAGAAGACGGAGGATGGTGAGGCTCCCAGGGGACCCTGCATCCCGGTCCACCATGCCCCTCGAAGGGGATGAAGAACTATAGCTTGGGTGTAGGACACGATGGCACAGTTGGCAGGTGGGCAGGCACAGCCCGGCATCCTTGCTGGTGCTGGTACTGCCCAGGACATCCTGCCTGAGCACTGGGCCCAGCATCCTTGGCTTTCCTCAGACTTTCTTCCATCCTGTGAGCTGCCGTGCTCCTTCCCCTTCCTGCAGGCCTGGCAGGTGTTCCTCTGTCTCTCACCAGCCTTGCCTATGGCCTCAGCCTTCCCCTAGGAGGAAGCTTGACCCTGACCTCAACCTGTTTGGTCAAAAGCTTCTGGGGTCACCTGAGACCACTGGGCCATGAATCCCTGTTCTTGCCCACCCTGTGGGTGGCAGGCAGGATTAGCTCCAGAGTTTTCCTGTGGCCCCTGCCCAATTTAACCCCAAAGTAACCCATGTAGTAATCCCGACTTTTGTATATGAAATGTTCTTGATCAAGATCCCAGGAGCACACACCTGTAATTCCACCATTTGGGAGGCAGAGGCAGGAAAAAAAAAATCCCTGAAATTTCATATGTGGCCTGGCCACAGAGTGTGAACCAGATGCCATTGCAACAGAGGCCATCAAAATACCCGAAGAGAACAAAGACCCCTTCCTATCCCCTCCTTTGTCCCAGGCCTTGACTGGGAAACAAAGTGATCTCTACAGTATACCTCTGGGGGTCCCAGGGACCTCTCTGCCCTTTCCCCAGCATAATCTGCTGCCTCACACTCCTCCCAAGGTGGCCTGCAGAAGGCACACCTCTGACCCCGGTAGAGACAGGCTATTTAGCAACAAGCCTGGCAAAAGACTTCTAGGAGAGAAGAGGCAACAGAGAAAAGGTGAGGGCGCTTGGGAACTCAGCGTGTCCCCAAAGTTTATAATGGCCACCCCCATCCCCCACCAGCAACCACTTGGTCCTCCAAGTGAGATTCTGAGAAAATGTGCCCAATGAGTGGGTAAGCTCACTGTCCAGTGATCAGCTGTCTCCTACACTGGCCCCCTGGATGCCTCTGTTAGGGGTGGCCCTCCAGGTCTCCTCCTGTCCTGGTATGGGGCAGCCTTGGAACCTTCAGAAATAGGCTGCCACCCGTGGGAGAGCCTGACGCCTGGTTTTTCACATTCCATGTGTTTCCTAGCACATCATAGGAGCAATCCAAGCTTAGGTGGGGTGCCCAGCCACTGCCCTGTGGGAAATGCTGAACTCCTGAGTGTGGCTCAGTCCTTGCTTCCCAGACAGAGGGGAAACCAAGCTAAGGAAGGCCCAGCCTTGTCTCATCCTGACCCTACTGCCTCCTTTGCAGGGTGGATATTTGGCGAGCGCCTGCATGACCAGGAGAGAGGCTGGTTTCCCAGTTCCATGACGGAGGAGATCCTGAACCCCAAGATCCGCTCCCAGAACCTCAAGGAATGTTTCCGAGTACATAAGATGGAGGACCCTCAGCGCAGCCAGAATAAGGACCGCAGGAAGTTGGGCAGCCGGAATAGACAATGAACCCCAGCTTAGGCACCAGCCTGAGGGAGGGGTGTGGGCAGGGGGGTGCAGACCCAGCAGAGAACCCCAACAGATACAGAGGATCTTAGGGAGCAAAGGTCAGTGCCTTCCCAGGAAGCAGGAATGGCTTGGGCCTGCACTGTCCCTACCTACACTGTAGGGGGCACTAGCGTCCTGGTCACTCCCTTGCTTACACACTGGCAGCGATGGCTAAGTACTTTAGCAGATTTACACCACCACCTCTCCAGTCTCTCCGAGCTAGAAGAGGGTAGGCATGTTCCGGAGACCTTCCAGTGCCTGGAGAGGCCCACGCAGGGGTTCCTGGCCAAGGCAGGCAGGAGGTGACTACTGTCAGGTCCCCTGAACTGCACGTGTCCTTCCCTACTTTGGAAGAGTCCACCGGGCACAGCAATGGGCCGCCCCTGCCTGAGGGAGCTTGTGAGCAGTGCTGAAGCTGCCCGCCCCTCCCTGCGCCTCTGCCAGCCTCTCTTGCACGGCCAAGCCCTGCCCTCAGCAGGCCTCCCAGAGCTTGGCTGAAGGGTTCTTGTCTCTGGCTCCTTGAAGGGCTAGATGCCGCTTGTGTCTCCTGGCCCCTGAAGGAGCCCAGGTGTTTTTTGCAGAATGAATTGGTCACTGCATCCTTTATGGTCATGGTTTTGAGAAAAGCAAATATCATTTTTTTTTTTGGCTGCATTAAAAGAAGCATCCTGTATAAAGCAAGGGGTGGAGCCTATTCTTTATCACCCCATGTGCGCACAGCAATGAAGCATTTGGTTCTGGGTTGGGAGAGGGGAGCCGGTAGGAGAAACCTCTCCCAGAGGAGGGGCCCTGCAAACACTTCAAAGGGAACAGCTAACATCAGGTCTCAGAGTGAGAATGGGCTTGGGGGTCTGCTTATGGCAGGGGGACTCAAGAAAGGGCTCTCTGAGGGAATGGGAGACTCCTGCTACTGCATAAGTGCACACATACAAGGTCACAGGGACCCTCAGGTATCAGTCAGCAGTGGCCATTAGGGGATCTGACACCAGCCCTGGGACCCGGACTTCCTCCCTGGTCCAGACACTGGCGTCAGATGTCCCTCTGTGCCTTCAGTGGCAGCTGGCTCCCCGAGTGGCTGCGCCTACCCAGGCCTGCACAGCCACCCCTACCCTGTTTCTGTTCCAGAGTGTCAGGAAAGTGTCCAGCGCGCTGCAATTCCGCCAGAGAGATGCTCTACATCAAAACAGGCCTTTTGTTTGTTTAGTCTCCTGAGACTGTGACCCAATATAGCCCAGATTGGCCTCAAAATTCATCCTCCCGCCTCAGCCTCCAAAGTACTGCCATTGCAGGCATGTGCCACCATGCCTGACCCAGAACAGGCCTTGAGTTTGAGCCGCTGGACTTTGCAGTGTCTTCCCACTGATCGTGCCCAGTTCTTGGTGATCTTGAGACCTCAGACCCCTGAGCATTCCTGGGAGGAGATGACCCCTTGCCACGGTGCGACCAGAGGGCCGCAGCTCCTACCCTGTCCTTCTAGGCTGGCTCGTCTCCACTCCCCTCTTCATTCTGTCCCAGAGTGCTCTCCAGGGAGAACATACACGAGACCCAGGCCCCAAAGAGTGTGTGGTTGGAAATGGGAAAATTCGCAGCCTTGGGAGGAGGGGTGAAGACACAAGGGTTGGGGTTCTGAATTAGGAGATGGCCCCTCCTGCCTGAGTCAGTTAAAAGCCTTTACTAGCCCACCCAATGTCAGTCCTCCACCATTTGCCAGTTGGTCTCAAGAAACAGAATGAACCTGGGTCAAGCTCTCCAGTTCTGCTTCCCCGCCCCCAGTCTTGCCAGGCTGAAGCACAAGGGACTAGGAGTTCGGTGGCCCTAAATCACGCTGCGAGTGGTCCTTAGAGCGTGGACACCGGAGTTCCCCGCGCTCTGTGTGCACTCCAGGAACATACAACGCGCGCGCGCGCGCACACACACACACACACACACACACACACACACACACACACACCCGTGGCCACGCGTGCACATGTTCCCCGCCTGGAGTTTTCCACCCACGGCTCCAGGCACGCGGCGAGGCCCAGCAACACGCCCCCGTCCCGTTCACATGCCGCTACACCTGCACGCGGGCTCGCACACGCGGGGACACCGGGGACGCGGAGGGGGACAAAGGAGAGCACAGGTTGCAGAGTCGCCGCGGGCGGGCCTGCGCAGCTCTTTATTGGCTTCAAGAAGCAGAAAACTTTCTCAGCGCAACGACCACGAGTGCCAGCACTACGCAGGTGGCCAAAAGGGCGGCGATCACGATGGCTGCAATGGCTCCAGGCCCAAGCGATCCTGTGGAGAACAGAGGAACTTGTCACCTCAGAGGTCCAGCCAAAGCCTGACCCTTCATGCTGTTCTTCCTCCCTCCCCTCCCTCTCATTCTCCTCCCTCCCCTCTCCCTGTTCGGCTCACACTTTACCTGCCTCCTGGTCCACCCCTGCAGGAGGGCTGTTGTCCTCTGGTCCTGGGGCAGAGGTGGGGAACGGTGGGCCTGAGGCTGCAAATTCCTGGCTGTGGCTGGTGCTCTCCAAAGGACCCTCACCGGATGGCAATTCAATGGGCTCGTTCCACAGGGTGGGACTGGGCACCTGGGGACCCTCTGCTGCAAAGCCAAGGACAAGTAGTGGGACTTGGGTGGCCTGCTGGCAGGGATACCGACCCTCCCCACCAGAACAACTGAGAACTCATGCTTAGGGGTACACCAGCCCCTATATTCCATAGGGTGGGGCACCTGGCTGGGAAATTCACTCCTAAGTTTGAGAGACCATCCACATGTGACCCAGAACACCCGCTGAGCATTAAGGTCACAGGAGGACAGACTGACTGGGGGTCGGGGGGAGACAGGGGCAGTTGCAAAATGGGGATTCCTCTGTCCCTCGGGGCAGACACGGCTCAGTCTTGACCTGGGGCAAAAGCTGAGAGTCAGCAACCTTTGAGGGTGCAAGACCAGGAGAAGCCCACCTAAGCCACAGCCTCATATCAGGAGGCCAACCGTGGGCATCTAACAGCCCCTCCCTCAACCCAAGACAAGCACATTGCTGCCTACAGGAAAGAGGGCCCATGAAGAGAAGGTGGCCAGCAAAAGGAAGTTCTCACACTAAGTCAGTCTCAGTCAGAGCATGGGTCCCTGAGTGGCATTTACACCAAGAGTCCTCTGCTGGGAGTCAGCATGGTTTGGGGCACCCAAGGGATCCCAGAGGGAAGGAAGGAGACAGGAAACACAGGGTTACGGGAGTCAAGGGATGCTTCCACCTGCCACAGCCCTCCCTCCGCCTAACACCCACCACTGTAAAGAGCATAGCCTGTGGAGCCCAGACCAGCACACACCAACCTCCTTCCCCAGACAGAAGTTCAAGACCAGGCTGGTCAAAGGCTCTGAGATTTCTCCTTGGCCTGTCCCCCAGCATCTCAGCTGGTCCCTGCCCATGCCCTGATCTCATCTGGGAAGGCAAGTGATCCAGGAACATTCACTCCCCAAACAGGTCCCTCATACAGGCCCAGAGGATCTCATTCTATTAATTCTAGCTGCTTGTGGCATGGGGAACATTTTATCTCTAATTAGACACAAGAGGGCCAGGGCGGGGTGGTCCAGAGCTCTGGGCAGGATGGGGATAGCTGTATCATCTGATAAAACTCCAGGAAAGCTGCACTTCTGTTACCAGCCCAGTCACAACCTGCAGGTCCCTGAGACTCCTTTGAGCCAAGGGTTTCATCTTTGGGTGATTCCCCACTCCCACCCCCCATGGACAGGTTCAGAATAGGGACTGCTCAGGGTAGACCCAAGGGACTTGTGTGTTTCTGCCCATGGTGCCCATCTGGGGCAAACAGAACACACAGCCAAAGCCTCACTCCAGTCAGCCTCAAAATAACCAATCCTCAAAACCGCCAAGGTCTGGGAATGAGAAGGATCTGTGACCAGGACAAGGGAGGAGTCAGATGTCCTGTCAGAGACTCCCGGTGAGGCTGGTAAGGACCATGCCAGGGTTCCTGCGCCAGTTTGATGCCATGTTGGGAAAGAGAGTGTCTTTGTTCTTAACTGAACAACTCAGGATAAATGATGTCGGCAACTTTGGACTGCTTCTGCATTTGGGGTCAAGGAGCAGCGTGGCAGATGTTAGTACCTGGTAACTAGGTCAAGGAGTAGCGTGGCAGATGTTGGTACCTGGTAACTAGGTCAAGGAGCAGCGTGGCAGATGTTGGTACCTGGTAACTAGGTCAAGGAGCAGCGTGGCAGGTGTCGGTACCTGGTAACTAGGTCAAGGAGTAGCGTGGCAGATGTTGGTACCTGGTAACTAGGTCAAGGAGCAGCGTGGCAGATGTTGGTACCTGGTAACTAGGTCAAGGAGCAGCGTGGCAGATGTTGGTACCTGGTAACTAGGTCAAGGAGCAGCGTGGCAGATGTTGGTACCTGGTAACTAGGTCAAGGAGCAGCGTGGCAGATGTTGGTACCTGGTAACTAGGTCAAGGAGCAGCGTGGCAGATGTTGGTACCTGGTAACTAGGTCAAGGAGCAGCGTGGCAGATGTTGGTACCTGGTAACTAGGTCAAGGAGCAGCGTGGCAGGTGTCGGTACCTGGTAACTTGGTCAAGGAGTAGCGTGGCAGATGTTGGTAACTGGTAAAGGCTGTGTTGGAGTTCCTTAGATAATTTTACAACTTTTTTTTTTTGTAAAATTGGAATCGTTTTGAAATCTTTTTACTATAAGATTTTGGCAGACCCCAGACTCCCTAGGTTCTACCCCGAAACCTCTCATAAGCCTGGGCCAATCTCAAGACTCAACTTGGAGGCAATGAGTACTGTCACGTGCCCCAGGGCTACCACAGAATAAAGACCGGTGAAAGGCCTCCGAAGACTGCTTCCCTCTCATAGAGTTCAGGTCTGGTGCCCAGGCCAGCCCCCGACTAACCATGAAGAGCCCTCTGTGAAGAGGGCAAAGTGACCTGGTCAGAGAAGGCAGTGTTTACGGCCTGAAAGAACTCTTGAAAAGCCTAAAGCAGTCTAGCCTCAGACTCCCAGGGCTGAACAGAGAAAAGCCCTGAGGATGCCTGCCCTATGGCAAGCCCTGAGGTCTGGCCCTTGTAGACAGCCAGTCTGACCTGAGACTCCTCAGGACACACCCCAAACAGCCAGGCAGGCCTCTCTCTATCCCATCAATCCTGGCCAAAGCTTACCACCAATGCCAGGAAAGCTACCCAAGGATTGTGACTTTCAATCAGGCCGAGTTTGCCTAAGTGGTGCCTGTTCCCTGGCCAGGGACTGCGCTTGCCCTAGCCCACCAAAGAAGGAGATCCTTCTGTGGGCCATAACCCAGGCTTTATCTTGTTTTCCTACACACTCGGTGTTCCCCAGACTTGGAACAGCAAGGGAGAGCAACAAGCTGGCTCCCTCCAAGTCCTCCAGGGAAGCCAGGACCTCTGGGGTCAATGTGCCAGCAGGAGAGGGGCGATGAGGAGAAGAAGAGGGGGGCCAGTCCTGGGCTCTAGGAGCAGGATGTGGAGGGAGTAGACTGAGTGACAGCAAGTGAGGATAAAGGAAGGGAGACATGGCAGGAGACTCCTGAGGGTCTGTCCATCTTGGCTACAAGAAGACCTACCATAGAAGAGTGAGCAATGCCACAGGACTTTCCGTTCTGGCAGAGGAGGCACGGTGTCAGCGCCACAAGCTTGGACATCTCAGGCTGTCCCCTAGCCCCACCATCCCAGGCTGCTCTACTTTTCGGTAAATAAGTTTGTTCAACGGTTAGTCTGACCACAGGCCCTGAGGCCAGGCGCCCGTGCTCACAGACGGCCTTTGTGCAGCCATGAAGAACCTTTTCATCCTCACTCTGGCCTCCTGCCTGCTCAACCTGGCCTGCTCCTCTACCTTAGTGGCTGTGGCCACCGGCTGAGGCAGGGAGGATGGCAGGCTGGCCTGGGCCTCAACCCCAGGACTACGCCGTCTCCTCTTTCCTGATCCAGGACTACAGCCCAGGAGAGAGAGACGGGCTATGGACCTTGTACATTACCTGCTCAGACCTGTGGGTCTAGGGCTCCTATCTCCCTGCTGCCAGAACAGTCAGAACCCCAAGACTCAATTGGCGTTCCCATGCTTGCTGTGGGCCTACCTCTTCTTGGAGGTGGGCACCCGTGGAAGGAAGAAGGAGGTGAGGTCAGCTGAGGTCCTGACGATTCCCAAAGCTTCTGTGGGAGCAGAAAACCCACCTACCAAAGTTGTGTGAGCACAGCCTGACGGGGGCTCTGGCTAGAAGTCTGAGCTGGAAGAGGCAGCGGGAACCTGGGCAGGAGCCCCTAGGACGGCCCGAGCTGCAGGGCTTTGCCAAGCAACTGCCTCACTGTGGCAGGAAGCTGCACGCACGGGTCTCAGCCCTGGGTCCGAGGTGATGGAAAATACCTCCCGGCACTGTAAGTCACATCTCCCAACATCAGGGGTATCTCAGGCACGGCCCTGGGCACTGCATCCACTCCCCAAAAAACTAGGTGTGTCCTAATCGGTGAGAAGAGATGCCTTTCCCTAAGATCCCTTTGGGCTTAGCTGAGGGGCTGGGAACCCTGTTCAAACTCTGAAGACAGATTGTAGGCTGGCGCTTGGCCACCCTGAGAGTCCTGTACATCAGACCTGGTGAGGTCTCACCACGCCCCTGTGAGGGAGGCAGTGCAGTGAGTGTCACCCCCCACCCCTGCAGATGGGAAAAGGGCCAGGAGAGGTATGAGACCAGCAGGCCTTAGGCTGCTTCCTAGGGTGTGAGGAGGAGAGAAAGGCCCCCAGAACACCATCACCTGCGCCTCCTGGGTTGTGGCTGGGAGTTCCCAGGCCCTGTTTTCACAACGGAGGTGACTGCGCTCCTTTGGAGATCCACAAACACCCCTGAAGTTCAGGCTGCAATGTTGTGAAACCGTTGGGGAACCCAGAGGCAGGCTGCCCGTCCGCCGACTACTGAACCACTGCAGACAATTTATTCCCATGTAGAGCAAAGCCTACCTGTGCCTAAGTCCCTGCTCTGAAGGTGACCTGGAACAGCCCTGCCAATGCAGCCTCTCTCGTCAGACCCCCAACGCAGCCATCTGGGTCTCCGTGCAATGCCCTCACCGTACTGCAAAGGACTCTGAGAGCTATTTACCTCTATGGGAACAGAACCTAGGTCGTAAGCCAGCATGGAAGGGTTTGCAGGTTTTAAAGGAATTCCAAGTCGCTAGTTTTTCTGCTCAGCATCCGGGGCTCTGGCCTCTTAGCTTTTTGCCCTTTGTCTGATGAGGCCTCCTGCCTCCCAGATCCAGAAACATCCAGCTGTCCTAGTGACAAAATATCCCCTAGAACTCCAGACAACCGAATGTCCTCGACTCGGATACCCTGGTCGCCCTCCTAAGTCAATGTCACCCATCCCGGCTGCTAACAGTTTCCTGAAACATCATCTTATTCCACTTCTACCAGACAGCATTGTGGAGACCCCCTCACCCCCAGAATCGCCACATGTGGGCACCCTGCCTCTTGTGAGAGGCTTGTGCCCTGTAGATACTGCAGAATCTATCCCCACTGGTAATTGCTGGCCCTGAGAAGTTGGTGGCAGCAGGGCCTGCGCCCCTTACCTGTGAGCACCGCAGGGGCTAGGACCCCAGAGATGAGCAGCAGCACCATGTGCAGGGTCAGACAAGACGCCATCCTGGCTGGGAGTGAGCAGTGTGTGTGTGTGGGACACAGAGGACTAGCGGCTGGGCTCGGGCAGCAGGGAAAGGAGCTTCAAAGAACTGGGAAGGGTTTTCATCAATGCAAACTCTGTCCTCCTGGGACAGCGTGCCCGCCCCCCACACATACAAGCACACGCGCGCATGCACACACACACACACACACACACACACACAGAGAGAGAGAGAGAGACAGAGAGAGAGAGAGAGAGAGAGAGAGAGAGAGAGAGAGAGAGAGAGAGGGAAAGCTCAGCAGACCTGTAGTCCTGAACGAGCAAACAGCTGGACCCTGGAAAGGAACGGAGGAAATTGTTTTTTATTTCTCTTTACCTCTCTATTTCTCTCTTCTTCCTTTCCTCTGTCTCTGCCCCATCCCCTTTCTTTCTCTTCTGTCTAACACACACACACACACACACACACACACACACACACAAACACACACACCAGGTCACTGGACGTGTGAACTATCCAGGTTTCCAAGACAGAAACCTCACCCAGGGACCTTGAGTACGACCACTGCCTTGGGGCCTCTGTGCCCAGGACTCTTGAGTGGCCCAGCAGCCTGCATGGGAGACTCAGCTTGGTTGCCTCCCACTTGAGTTCTCAGCTGGCTTGGGAGAACTGCTCTGTCAGGCAGCTGCTGAGCCTCCACTCACGACCAAGCACACTGGCCTCCATGGCTTCTGCCCACACCCATAGATGGACTTCCAGCCCTCTTGCCTTTCAGGTGTGCTCACCATGAAAGTCCCCAAAGTTTCTTTCCCCTGTACCCACTTCCAAGTCCCCATGGGCCTGCTAATTCTACTTCATACATCTCCAAACAAAAAGCTAGATTAAGAGCTTCCCCTAGCCAGGCTTCCCTCCGCTCCCCTGCTACCTCGCTGTGTTTCAGCTCCATGACACTAGACTGGATATTGCCCAAGGGCCTTTGCACTCCTTGGCCACAAGGTAGCACCTACACTTCTCAGACTGCACCTCATTTCCCTCAGGCCTCGACTTGCTCAGTCAGTCCGCGTCCTTTCATCGTATCTCTTCGAATTTCTTCGTCGTAGCACTTCAATTTTTATGAATTTTCATGTTCTTCGTCCTTTTGTGTCTGTTTTCTGAGGAAAAACATTCATACTAGGTGTGTCAATCAACCATTTGTCACCATGACCAACCACCCGAGGGAGGAAGCTGTTGAGAAAGAGCACAGGCTTACGTTGGAGCATGGTATCCGGAGTTATGGTCCTGGCCAGCCTGCCCCATTGCTGTGAGCCTACGAAGAGGTGGTGGCAGTGACAGAGGAGGCTGCTGCTCTCATAGCATACTTCTAGCTGAACCTTTTCTGCTTGGGATACCTAGAGACTCTAACCAAAACAGGTATCTGGGACTGTCCCAGGAAAGAGACACCCAGAGGTCTATTTTTGGCTGGGTTTGCTTGTCCTTTGATCTCGAGTGCAGTGAAGACCTCATTGCCAGTGGAAGTGAGATGCTGGTGGCATGCATATCATATGTAGACTTATAGTTCATTTATTATAAAGTGCTATTGAGGATAAGGTTTATGGAGAGAGAGAAAGTTGAGACAAGATCTTGCTATATAGACAAGGCTGGCCTCAAACTCATGGCAATCCTTCTGCCTCATCTAAGTGCTGGGATTACAGACATGAGCCACTACACCCACTGAAGACAATTTAAAGCCAATTGTATACAGACATTTATGGTGGCATGATCAGAAGGACAATGCCACGACTGAATGCTCACAGAAACAAGCTCAGGACTTACTTTCAAGGCCAAGCAGAGAACTAGAGAGTTGATACAAGAATCTCTTATTTCTAATAGTTTCCTTGACTGTAAATCAGGCCCAAAATCTAGTTGGGCATATTGCATAATGGTCAAATTGGATCACAGCCTTGTCAGTTCTCATAGGCGACCAACCTTTAAACCACTGAGACCTTGAGAGTTGAGTGGGGATACTAGAGAAGAACAGACAAATCTAAGAGTGTACCACCAAATGTGCAGGCCTCCCTGGCAGTGGTAGCAACCTATTCTTGTTTACATTACCTCATCTGCTAAATTCCCTCTCAAGAGGATGCCTGTCCTCAAGATCTGCCCTGTTAACTATTCTCTCCCTGTCCACGTGAAGCCAGATGCCAGCATTCCCAGAGGACAAGCCCGGAGCCTGACTCAGAAAGAGTCGAGGACAAACCTCTACTATTAATGTACACTAGCGACAAAAGCATAAGTACTTTTCAGGAAGTTTGCTACTTTTATTACTAGAAACCTGGAGGTGTCAGAGTTCTCAGATGGTAGAGTGGACAGGATGTGGCTAGGACTATGGTCAGTAACATGTATTGATGGGGTGCTTAGCGCGAAATTCAGAAGCCAGGGCACCAATAGCTGCTCCAGTCTCGTGGGTTGAATGGCCAAACTCATTCTAGGCCAGAGGCATTGAAAGTGAGAAGACAACAGATGCCACAGACTTAGCAAAGCAATGTGTGAGGGTTAATGTTGACTGTCACCTAGACAGGATGCAGAGTCAGAAGACAAGCCTGAGGGCATGCCTGGAAGGGATCCAGAGTAGGTTAACTAAGGATGATGATCTACCCTGCCAGATAAACACATAGGAGAGGGAGGAGTGTTGTCAGTCATCTCTCCCTCCTTCCTGACTCTAGAGGCAATGTGACAAGCCACCTAGAGAACATGCTATGTCTTCCTGGCCATGGCAAGCTCGAATGGTGAGCAAAATAAAGTCCTTTCTCCCATAAGTTGGTTCTGCCACAGCATTTCATCACAGCAGAAGTGAATCAGTTCTGAGAAATGGGGCTATCACTCTGAGAAACTTGACTGTGTAGGTCTTCAACCTTTGGAACTGGCTTGCAGAAGGACTACTGAGCATTTAGGACTTAGGGTTTGAAGAGCCCTCAAATGCTGTTAAGCATTTAATGGCCCGTTTAGATATGCTTACGAATCTGTGTGAGTGCTGGAAGGAAAACCGACCAAGCTCCCTCTGTCTCATGGAGCATGTTGATCAAGCTGAATTAGGACCCCCGGGGCCTCCCATTTTCATCTAATTTTTGATGCTTTGTCGGGGAGGCTAATGGGTCAAGTGTCCTATCTTTCAATGAGGCTGATCTGGACTCCATTTCAGAGCGTGACTGCTACTGTGATACTTCTCAAAGTCCACTTGCCTCCACACTGAGTCACCTAGATGGCATCTCCATACTACAGTCCCATAGCAGTGAACATTCAATCACTGTCCCCGAGAGTCCTGTCCTGCTAAGATGCACATCTAGACACTAATACCTTCAATATCTAGTGATCTCACTGTGTCCACATTCCAAACTGGCCCCCTCAGTATATTTAAGACAATCCTCTGGAGATGTCTGGGCCTACGTCTCAGAATTCTGGATCAGAAAGATTTTGATCAACTGAGTATCATGAGCTACTGACTCACCTTCTCCCATGGTAACATCTGCGGCTGAGTTCCAGATGGTCACATCCATGAAGGTGTGGCTAACCAGGATAAGACGGGACTAGGAAACTGCCTCCTGTGGCTGTTTCAGCAGCTGAACTGCTTTAGCTGAGTCTAGACCCACATTTGCCCTCCACGATAGAAGCCAACACCCACCCACTTCCTCGTCCTAGCTTTACAATGGAGCTGCCACGTATCACTAGCCTGTGGATTAGAAAGGGACCCTCTGCTAGGCAGGAGCTAACTGTTCTCCTCTGAGATAGGCTCTACACCTCCCTGAACAGAATAAAGTCACTCATTCATTTTCACACTCTCCCCAACCTCCCACCTAAAACTGCTACTCACTTTGGAGTTATTTTTCTAAGTACAGCAATACATCACTTAATAGGATTATCATTTGAAATACTCATCATTGGGCAACTTTATCATTGGACAAGTACCAGAGAGTATGCACTATGATGGCTACCACATCACTCGGTTGTTTGATCTTACAGGACTACAGTTCTTTGAAGACCAAAGCATTGTCAGGGAGCAAAAGTCTATTGACCTCAAGTTGCAAAGTTGTCTTTCACAGGGGCACAGATTATCAATTACAAAACTACTATGGCATATCATTAGGGAACAACTGAGAAGATATAATTGACTCTTCAACAATACTGAAGTTAGGGGTACTGACACTTGTTTCCCCAAAACATAACTACTAATAGCCTGCTGCAATCTGAAACTGAACTGGTAACAATCCAGCAGCCTATTTTTAATGTGTATTATAGCTAGCAGAAAAATCAAGAGGACTGTAAGAGATTGTTTTACTGGCATCTGCAACTGACTAGAGAGGTAACTATTCTGTAAGGATGATTTGTGTCACACAGTACCTTTTTTTCCCCCTTAAAGACAGGGTTTCTTTCCATAGTCTTGGCTGTCCTGCAACTTGCTCTGTACACCAGGCTAGCCTCAAACAGGTATCTGCCTGCCTCTGCCTCCCGAGAGCCCAGCCACATAGTGCTAATGGATGTTTCCAGCACTTTAGCTTGTTGTAAGCAATGTGAAGAGGCTACCACATTGGCAACTCTCGTCAATTTATACCCCAAACAATGGGCGCTAAATGTAGCATGAATAGTAAAAACTCAGACACAAATATTGTTCAAGCTGAAGATCTGAAAAGCAAAATAGCCAACCACAAGAGACCTTTTACCTCTACCAAATCTTTAGGCCGAAAAAGCGAGAGATCCTGTCTCCATGAATCCACAGCCTTCACACTCCAATGAGTTCCTGTCTCTTCCCCTTTATATTCCTCTCTCTGGCCAGCCACAGAACTCCACTTCCCTAGTGCCGGGATTAAAGCCTTGTGATCTCAAATGCTAGGATCACCTTTGTATGAGCTCTGTTCCTCTTAGACAGATTCAATCTTGTGTAGCCCGGGGTGGCACTGAACTCACAGAGATCCATCTGTCTCAGTCTCCCGAGTTCTGAGATTAAAGGTGTGTGCCACCACTCCCTGGCCTGTGTGGTTAACTAGTGTGGCTGCTTTGTGCTCTGATCTTCAGGAAAGCTTTATTAAACACAAATAATAAATCACTATATGGATCTCTCCCTACCAGTTGTGAGGCTTGCAGGGGTTCTAGTTCTGTTTTAAGTTTCCCAGATGACCCTACTCCCAAACAATCGAACAGGTGAGGACACTGAGCTCCAAAGATAAGAATGGTTAATGAGGCTAATGCTGACATGGAGCCTTCTGGAAGCCGTGCCAGACTGCCTTGGAGATAGACTTCCCAGCAGGGGAAACTGACAAAATCATGACTGAAATTCCCATTGAACAGGCTTTAGGCTTTCTTCATAACTTAACATTACAAAAAGCTGTATCTGATCACCATTCCTAGGGAAACAAACATCTGAACATGAGTATTACATATCTGACTACTTTAAGAGTCTCCGACAGTAACCCAGGATTCCAAGCAAGTACTGCAGTCTCAGAGACAAGTTAGGAAATGGTTAATAAGAGGTTAATACTGAAACAAAGCCTTCTGGAAGCCATGCTACATTTCTCTGCATCAACTTAAAGACATCTAAAATAGTGGTTACCCCTTACTTGAGATGCTGTACCTACGTACCCAAGCCTGTCAATTGTAAACTGGCCTGTAGATCATGTTAGTTTTCTCAACTTGATACAAGCCTGAGTCATTTGGAAAGAAAAAATGAGATTGAGAAAATGACTCCATCAGACTGGCCTGGAGGCAAGTCTATACATGGTATGTGTTGTTTATGTGTATGCATTAGATACACCATACATAAAAAGGTTGCACTAAAAATTTAGAGGATGGTAAAATACCTCAGCTGAGTTGAGGGACCTGCTGCAAGCTTTGAGGACCAGAGTATCTGACTTCCACACATGTACAGTGGCAGACACATGTACACACAAATCCATTGGTTTTAAAAATTGAAAGACAGAAGCCTCATGATCCAGAAATTTAAAGCACAAATCCCCACCCCAACACAACATGAAAACAGTCCTTGAGGAAACAAACTCGCTTTATGCTAGTCTCTCCCCAAATGACTATATAATCTTTGGCAATGTGGCCTTGCCACTCTTTCCATCAAAGTGGGTGGGACAGAGGCCATGCTCCTGCCCCTGGAATCAAATACAGTATCACAGTAGGCAACCCAAGTAGAGGGACACCTACCCTAATCTTCCAAGTACACTCCCCCACACTAAAGCCATTGTTAACAGTTTCTGCAACTATCAGCTGAGGTCTAACCTGCTGCCACCAACTGAGTTACTTGAGAGCCAACCCAGAAATGTCTACCTCATTAAGACGTCAAAAGGCAAGCAGCCCCATCTGACATCTGAAGTCATGAGACTACATAATGACTCCTTCCCTAATTCACAACCAGATAATTACAATTCTCAGCCAGCATAATGAGGTACCTGTTATAAGACAATTTGTTGACTTTTTTTTTTCTATAGAGCAACAGTGACCAAAACAGGACATACCTTGAGGACATTCTCTTCAAACTGGTTTGCTTTAAACATATGCACACACACACACACAAACAAAAAACATTATACAAAACACATACTTCTGGTTCTCAGCACCTGAAGGCTCTGCACTGTCACGTTAAACTCATCTAGGATGGGAAATATTCAGAGAAAAGTAACACCAGTAATGAATACACACTTTTTGAGCCACTATTTTCTTACATAACATTTACATGAACTGAGGCATTTCAAGTCACCTAGAGGTGATTTAAAAGTATAGTGGAAGATGTATGTAGATTATATGCACTAGTACCTCTTTGAATTTGAGAGTTAAGATTTTGTTATATGCAACACCCAATCTCTAAATTCTCACCCAATCTCTAAATTTCTAAAGAACTTTAAAACTTAGTAAGAGGCTGGATGTGTCGCCTAGTGGTAGAATGTAAGCTTAACATACACCATGCCCGGAGTTCCATTCCTAGTACCTTCCTTTACTGCATAATCCCCAGCCCAAAACCCATGAAGGAATAACAAAGGATATTAGATAGTTGAGTGGTGATCGTAAGAGTGAGCAAAGAGAGTATGAAAAAGCATGATCGAAAGATGAAAAATGTCTCCAGAAGAGTGGTATTCTCTACTAACTGACTCCCAATTTTGTTTTAGATTTCTTTTTATCTTACTGGAACAAAAGGCAGAGTTTGATTTAGAAGAGTTGGATAAATTCAGGGAAGGACATTTTGAGGGTCTGTGGTTCAAAGGCTACCTCCAGTCTACAGCTCAGCACAAAGGAAGACTTACCAAGACTTACCGCATTCATCTGGTAAACACAGACCCAGTCAGCAGTCCATCCCTGGCAGAGGGCCCCAGCTGCTTTCTCATTGCCAGTGCCTTGGTCTATGCCACCAAGAGCAAGAGTTTCAGGCCAAGCTCAGTCTCAAGAGAGGTGAGTACAAGAGAGACCACAACCACATTTTATTTAAGTTCTTTTTTATTTTCCTCCACACTGGCAAAAGTTCCGAGGGAGCTTAAAGTTTTGTAAACATTTTAACTATCCCTCTTCCCCACCCCCCTTTTGAATTTACAAAGCAAAGGAGAATAGGAGTCTTACTTTTTAATGGTCCCCCATCTCCTTATGCTATTTGATCCAAAAACTATTTACAAGTTTGTAGCAGTCTCTGTATAGTTATTGTACACGTTTAGGAGGGAGAGAGGCAAGAAGGGATAGGGAGAAAGATGATCCAAAAATCATAAAAATAGAAACCAAATATATCCTCCAAAACCAACTGCCCTCAGAGCGACTCCAGCCTTTTCCAGGCACTGATGATGAAAGGGTAGGTGCTTCCCCTATAAGCTGCCCACCACAGCACCTCTTGCACAGGCACAGCAGGCCCACAGCTCCCATGAGGTATGACTGACCATCCCAGGTGATGTTCTACAGGCGTTTGGTGCAGGCAGTCAGTTTGCTTATAAATAGAGCTTGAGTACATTTCTATTTGATGTGAATGGGTAGGAGCAGATCTCTTGCTCCATTCTTGCCCATGCCCTCCATCCCACTGCATCCTCCTGCATAGTGGTTTCCATGGATGAAGATCTTAAAGATGGTCAGGTTTGTACATTCTCTTCTTAGAAAAGGCAAACAACCTGCCATCCCAGAATCTTTACATAGAACCTTTCGGGGCCACGACAAAACACACATGGTGCTCTGAGGAACAGGTGAAATTCCCAACTTTTATCAGAAGCCAAAAGTTTATCCCTATCCAAGTTGAAATTACATAAATTCATACATATGGTAAAGGTGCCTCTTAAACGAGACAAATTTTCACAGAAGGGCCCAAAATAAACTGGTCCTAGTCTTTTGAAGTAAAAATATTTATGGGGAGGGGATCAGTTTTTATATGAAAAGAAAATTAGAAGTCCCTGTCCCAGGCCATAGGGTTTCCTTCGTCCAGTAAGGTTGGAGTATGTCAGGGAAGAGCACAGCTTGCTTGGAAAGTCACTATCTAATGAAGAAAACATAAATCCTTTCTCTGGAAAGATATTCAGAAAGAACAAGTAAGGGGTGTGCAACATCAAACAAGCCAGTCTACAAACCACCCCCTCAGGGCCTCTGATGCAATCCTGAAGTTAGCAATGGTCGTGCAACCTCTAGGCAGAGTTCTGCCTGGCTCTGGCAAAAGTGAAGTCACCGTCCAGGGGAGCATTTGCTCCTGGCCAATGTCTATTAACCATTAACTCTCTTCATGACCGCCATAGTTAAGACCTTTTGCCTGTATTGGGGGCAGGGTAGAGAGGTGGGGAGAGAGAACAAAACAACAACAACAAAAAAAAGTGACAAGAGAAAGTAACCTATTGGCAGATTCCAACACACTTCCAGGAGACAGCAGATGAAACCAATGCACAGTGAATGTGTGCTGCGCTGCCAATATCAGCCCTGCTGGGGAGCAATCCCAACTGCCACCCCCAAGACAAGGGTCTGGTCCACTCAGATACAGTCTGAGATGCTCACCAACAGTGACTTAAAATAATCTTGGACACAGGGGGTTAGAAAAAAAAAAGCCTGAGATGATTGGTTCTGTGATTTGTTGCAGAGTGACAGAGAGCAAATGGTGGATGCATGTTGTGTCCAACGAAGAAAATCCATGGTCACTAGGCAGGAGGGAGGGCTGGCACAGCGGCAGGTACTCAGTAGTCATCTAGAGTCTCAATCTCACCCATGTTGAGTCGCTCTGATGACGCATTGACTGAAAACCCTACAAGAAAAAGTAAGTTTATGAGTGACTGTTCTGCCAAGAGGCTCAACATCAAGCAGCTGGCTGGAATTTAAGTCTCTTATGCTTAAGATTCACACTAAACTAGGCACTGAGGGAAGACAGAAGAAAGGAAGGCAAGCAAGTAGACCTACGCAGGATGGGGTCTCTGATCAGACTGGAATGGAATCAGCCTAGGAGAAATATCACTGACATGGTTCACAAACACTGCAATGCTACAAGACCTAATGCTAGTGGTCACATGAAGGAACTTTTTAAAGAAAATCCATAGTCACAAGTTGATACAAAGTTTAATGAACAGACCTCTTGGGAGTGAATGACTCCCAGAAAGCTTTCCAGTTCCTCTGCCCTAGATGAATCCTCAACTGTTTCAGCTGCTGTGTGAAAACCAAAAGCAAACAGGCAACGCCCTCCACTCCAACAAGGTTGTTGGTATTGGGTGGCTTTTTCACACCTTCAGTTTTGTACTTCAGTGGTCAAATTTTCAAATAAGCACACATTTGAAATGTTCCAATAACAAACAAAAATGCCTTACATAATAAAATAGCTTAATTAACAGATTCAAAAATAAGATTTGAAAAAAAAATAGACAAGCATGTTTACTAACCAAGAAGGCTGTGGGAGAAGCTTATGTCTGACAAAGCTGAATACAGGAAGAGGCAAGGACGCAAAACTCATCCAAAGTCCCAACCAGCAACTGTGTACCCATAACCTGCCCGCAAAAGCTTTTTTCCCTTGGAAATACTGAAAGGCTTAGTGTTTGTATCTTTGAGATGAGGTTTTATTTGGTAAGCCTAAAAACCTAAAGACCAATAGCCTATGATCTATCAACTCTATTCTGAAGCAGGTTTATCTGATTTCATGTCACCAACAAATGAAATGAGGCAGAAACAAAGAGTTGCATGAAACAGGAGAAGAAATGTACTTTTAAAATCAACTAATTTCAATCAAGACAGGAAAAGAAACCTGTGGAGAAAGATTATTTGATGTTATAATGTCCTGATTACCATGCGAGGCTTTTTAGAAGACATGATCTACCTTAACTGATTTAAAAGCTCAAATATAAACTCAGCCTCCCAACTTCACAAACACAACAGGCTTGTGTGTGCCATAAAAGGCAAGGCAACAGAAAGGGGAATTTGCCTACTCTACAGCTCCTCAGACCACTTTCTACGAGGTCTAGAACACTCCTTTGCATTGCTTCTTTATGACATTCTCTGTAGGAAAGGAAAGACTGACTGGGAGGACACTGCAGGGTATATTTTATCACCCCCAAATGGTTCACACTGGCCACTTGGGAACCCTTAAAATTATTATGATTAGAGTAGAATGAAGAATACCTGGAAGTGAAACAAGGCTGGGGCTCCCTCTGTTGGTCTGCTTCAGAATGAACGTTCCCTTTCAATCTGTTCTTTTAATGAGTACTTACAAATCCAGTTGAAACCTATTTTTCTAGTATGTGCATGGAAAAAAAATTTCCTGGTCTCTAACAGGGAATATACACATTGAAAAGTGAAAATGAATAAACACAGGAATTCCTAGAAAGAGGCTTAAAGTAGGCAATGATTTTTCACAAGAACAGCTCATTTGCTCAAGTGAGGCCCCTCAGCCTTCTCAGTATTTGTCTTTTAGGACAATGGAGCCATTAAGCCAGGGATGTCTTCTGGAGTCTATGGGAGAAGACCAAGAGCATACTGCATAGAACAAACATGAACAGCTGGACCAACGTGGGTCACATCTATAGAGCAGCCTCACACACCTGTAAACTAAATCCCAAGGACTTCTTAGAGCTATTTAGAGTTCACAGTCAGGTGGTGGTGATGGTGTACACCTTTAATCCCAGCACTTAGGAGGCAGAAGCAGGCAGAACTCTGTGAGTTCAAGGCCAACCTGATCTACAAGAGCTAGTTCCAGGATAGCTAAGACTGTAACACAGAAAACCCTGTCTCGAAAAACCAAAAGAAAAGAAAGAAAGGAAGGAAGAAAGAGAGAGAGAGAGAAAGAAAGAAAAAAACCTGGTCACCTAGTTCTGTCAGAGTTTTATACTTTTTAACCCATGTTTGATATTAACACTCTAAAGGACTCTATGACAAGTAAATTAACTTCATATTAAAAAATAGAAAATAATTTCATTTTTATCACTACTTGTGGGTTGTTAGGCCAATTTAAGAAACACAGCAACTTAAATTCATTGTTTATGAAACACCATTCCTATCAGTCTTTTAAACCTAATTTAGGAGCCTGCCGTCCTAGGAAGCTGTTCGTATGAGGACAAGAGTCCTCATTACAGCCAAGGAGGTATCTACTACAGAAGAGTAGAGGAAGCCTGAGCCCTAGTTCAGGAGCCGAGAGAACAGGGTGTCCTAGCAGTGCAATCACCCAGTACCCATATAAGTAGATGTAACAAACACTGCTTCTTTAAATATCTGCTTCCAGCACGAATCAGCAGCAGAACTTCTGAACTACTACTGTTGTCCATTATCATTATTTCTGTATGAAATGCTAAGTAATGCTTTAAAATTTGAAGGACCATAACACTACTAGTCCCAGCACATGAGGCACACCTCCTGCATCTACATGCCCAGAAAATACTGGCTACTTCTCTTAAGGCCAGTAAATAAAATGAATCCTTACATGAAAGACTGTAGCAAGTTATCTAGTTGCTAGCATCACCAGAACCTTCCTCTCACCCAGGCTGAGACTCCAGGCTTATCCTCACCTAATAAACTAGGATCTGCTCGAACCATCTTCTGTTTTTTCTTCTTCTTGCCACTTTGCACAGCCTCAAAACTGGATTGTTGGTTGTTGCTTTGATTGGTCTGAAACACCGAATGGAGTGTACTATGGTTCATGCCCCAGACAGAGTCCTGTGAAACAAAACAGCATAACTACAGTTACACAGTGCATATGGGTGTGGACTGCTCTAAGAAAGGGAGGCTTGCTTTTGCCTTATCAAGTGATGAGTCTGTAAAGAAAAATCCTGGTGAGATAGCCCACAGCATTATCACAGAAGTCTGAAGGCCTGAGTTCATCCCCAGAACCCAGGGAAAGGAGAGAACCAACTCCAAAAAGTATTTATTCTCTTACTGGCTGGGAAGTGCTAATAAAAGTTAAGATAAAGAGGTCTGAGTCAGGGACCTCCAACAGAGCAGGCCAAAGAAAGCAACTTCCACAGGAGCAGGCTTGAGCCAGTGGCCTTAGCTGCAACAGGACACAGATAATGACCTCCACAGGAGCAGGTACAAGGGATTCACCACCACTGAGGGAGCAGGCCAGAAAACCCCCCCAGAGCACTAAGTGGTGTTCCTCCAGGAACACTGAGTGACCTCCAGGGTGACTTGGAACTGTGGCCCTAACTATGCCACAAGTAACAACCATCTAAGCCTTGGACCCCACTAGCACCTGGAAGATGGATCACCAGAGACACAGCCCCAACTACACTAATCAGTGGAAAAGATGGGTAGACAAGGTAAGAACACATTCAACACACAAAGAGCGACATGACACCAATAAAAACTAGTGGCCCTACAACAGCAAGACTTGAAAAACCAAATATAAATGAAGCAGAAGAAAATTACATAAAAATAACTTTAGGAGAATGCTTGAGGCCCTTAAAGAGGAAATGAAAAATTCCCTCAAAGAAATGGAAGAAAAGACAAACAAAAATTTGGAAGAAATCAACAAATCCCTTAAAGAAAACCAAGAAAAAGTATTCAAACAAATGAAGGAAACTATTCAAGACTTGAAAACCAAAATAGAGACAATAAAGAAAACAGAAACCGAGGGAATTATAGAAATGGAAATTATGAGAAAACAATCAGGAACCACAAATGCAAGCATTAACAGCAGAATACAAGAGATGGGAGAGAGAATCTCAAGTGCTGAAAATACAATAGAGGAAATAGACTCAACAGTCAAAGAAAAAGCTTAACACAAAATATCCAGGAAATATGGGACACCATTAAAAGACCAAACCTAAGAATAATAGGGATAGAGAAAGGAGAAGTCCAACTCAAAAGCACAGAAAATTATTCAACAAAATCACAGAAGAAAACTTCCCTAACCTAAAGAAAGATACACATAAGAAGATACAAGAAACTTACAGAACACCAAGACTGAATCAAAAAAAAAAAAGTTCCCTCGCCACATAATAATCAAAACACTAAGTGTTCAGAAAAAAGAAAGAATATTAAGAGCTGCAAAGGAAAAAGGCCAAGTAACATATAAAGGTAGACCTATCAGAATTACACCTGACTTCTTAAAGGAAACAATGAAAGCCAGAAGGCCCTGGTCAAGCGTTATGCAGACATTAAGAGACCACGGATGCCAGACCAGACTACTATACTCAGCAAAACTTTCAATCACCATAGATGGACAACAAAAGATATCCAAGACAGAACCAGATTTAACCTAAAACCCAGCCCTACACAAAGTACTAGAAGGAAAACTCCAACCCACGGAAGTTGGCTACATCCACAAAAACAGAGACAATAGATGATCTCACAGCAGCAAATCCTAAAGAAGGGAAAAAGCACACATAATAACATTACTGACAACAAAAAATAAAATAACAGGAGCTAGCAATCACTGGTCATTACTATTCCTTAATATAAATGAACTCAATTCACCTATAAAAAGACACAGATTGGATACGAAAACAGAATCCATCCTTCTGCCGCATACAAGAAACAACCTCAGCCTCAAAGACAGACTGCCTCAGAGTAAAGGGTTGGGGAAAAAAATTTTCCAATCAAATGGACCTAAGAAAAAGCTTGTGTAGCTCTCCTAATATCTAACAAAATAAGCTTCAAACTAAAATCAATCAAAAGAGACAAAGAAGGACATTTCATATTAGTCACAGGAAAAATCCATCAAGAGGAAATCTCAATACTGAACATCTATGCCCCAAATACAAGGGCATCTTCATATGTAAAAGAAACACTTCTAAAGCTTAAATCATACATTAAACCCCACACACTATTAGTGGGAGACTTCAACACCCGACTCTCACCACTGGGCAGATCAGTCAGACAGAAAATTATCAGAGAAATAAGGGAACTAACAGATGTTATGATTCAAGTGGACATCTATAGAACATTCCATCCAAACATAAAAGAATATACCTTTTCTCAGCACCTCATGGAACCTTCTCAAAAACTGAACACATACTAGATAACAAAGCAAACTTCCACAGATTAAAAAAAAATGGAATAACACCATATATTTTATCAGATCACCATGGTTTAAAACTATAAGTCAACAGCAATATTAATTCCAGAAAGCCCACAAACACATGGAAATTAAACAATGCTCACCTGAATCATTAATAAGTCAAAGAAGAAATAAAGGGAGAAATTAAAGACTTCCTAAAATTCAATGAAAATGACTGCACAACATACCCAAATTTATGGAACACAATGAAAGCAGTGTTAAGAGGAAAGTTCATAGCACTAAATGCCTACATAAAGAAGCTGGAAAAATCCCACACTAGTGAATTAACAGAACACCTGAAAGCTCTAGACAAAAAGAAGAAAACTCACTCAGAAGGACTAGGAGAGCTGAATAATCAACTTGAGAGCTGAAATCAACAAAATAGAAACAAAACGATACAAAGAATCAATGAAACAAAGAGTTGGTTCTTTGAGGAGAGAGAAAAAAAAAATCAACAAAATAGACACACCTTTATCCAAACTAACCAAAAGGCAGAGAGAGAATATCCAAATTAACAAAATCAGAAATAAAAAGGGGGACATAACAACATATATGGAGGAAATTCAGAAAATCATTGGGTCGTATTTTTAAACCTATACTCCACAAAATTGTTAAATTGAAAGGAAATGGACATTATCTGGTTAAGTATCATTTACCAAAATTAAATCAAGACCGGTTAAACAAATTAAATAGACCTATAACTGCTAAAGAAATGGAAACAGTCATCAAAAGTCATCCAACCAAAAAAAAAAAAAAAAGTCCAGGACCAGATTGTTTTAGCACAGAAAACTACAAGATTTTCAAAGAAGAACTAATACCAATACTCCTCAAATTGTTCTATACAACAGAAACAGAAAAAACATTGCCAAACTCTTTTTATGATGCTACAATTACCCTGATACCCAAATCACACAAAGACATCACTAAGAAAGAGAATTACAGACCATTCTCACTCATGAACATTGGTGCAAAAATACTCAATAAAAAACTGGCAAACCGAATCCAAGAACACATCAGAAACATCATCTGCCATGATCAAGTTGGCGTCTTCCCAGAGATGCAGGGATGGTTCAACATCTGTCAAAGCAATCCACCATATAAACAAACTGAAGAAAAACAAACAAAAAAAAACCAAAACACATGATCATCTCATTAGATGCTTAAAAAAAAAAAGTCTTTGACAAAATACAACATCCCTTCATAATAAAGGTCTTGGAGAGAGCAAGGATACAAGGAAAATACTTAAAACATAATAAAGGCTATATACAGCAAGCCAACAGCCAACATCAAACTAAATGGAAAGAAACTCAAAGTGATTCCACTGAAATCAGGAAAAAGACAAGGTTGTCCACTCTCTCCATATCTATTCAATATAGTTCTTGAGGTTCTAGCTAGAGCAATTAAGACAACAAAAGGAGATCAAGAAGATACAAACTGGAAAAGAAGTCAAACTCTTACTATTTGCTGATGGTATGACAGTTTACATAAGCGACCCCAAAACTCTACAAGGAACTTCTACAACTCATAAACGCCTTCAGTAATGTAGCAGGCTACAAGATTAACTTAAAAAAATAAAAATCGGTGACTCTCCTTTACATAGATGATAAGTGGGCTGAGAAAGAAATCAAAGAAACATCACCTTTCACAACAGCCACAAGTAGCATAAAATACCTCAGAGTAACTCTAACCAAACAAGTGGAAGACCAGTATGACAAGAACTTTAAATCTTTGAAGAAAGAAACTGAAGAAGACACCAGAAAATGGAAAGATCTCCCATGCTCTTGGGTAGGTAGAATTAACATAATAAAAATAGCAGTATGACCAAAAACAATCTACAGATTCAATGCAATGCCCATCAAAATCCCAGCAAAACCTTCACAGACTTCAAAAGAACAGTACTCCACTTCATACGGAAAAGCAAAAAACCCAGGATAATCACCTGAGTCTGATTCCTGGTAGTCACATCAGGTAGCTTACAACTGCCTATAACTCCAGTTTCAGGGGTATCTCACGCTTCCTTGAAATGCATTCATGTACACATACTCACTAACACACAAGTATACATAATTTAAAGTTATTTTAAAAATAAATCTTAAGAAAAAAAAAAGCCTACACCGGTACCGGCAATACAGAAACGGAGAGAGGGCCACTGAACTATTTTTAAGTTCTCATTTACAAAACTCCACTTGATGCCTGGCATCTCTACAAAGTTCCTCCTGGAACTTCGGCTTTCATTCCAACTATACCAGAATGGCTGTTCTAAATTTTCTAGCAGAGAGAGTGTCTGTGTCATCCATTAAGAAAAGGAATATACAGCATCTGACTTCAACAAGCCTCAGCATTATGACAATACAAGCAACTGACTGATTGACAGCAGAAACTATCTTTGTTCTCTAGTATACAAGTCAGAGGACAAGCTGAGAACCAGCTGGCAGTTCACCAACAAAGGTTGAAGTCATACACGTTATTCACACTGGCAATCCCAGAAGGGATTTATTACCAAAATATTGCCCCCATATTTCTGCCAACTGGTTAGAGTACAAAACAGTACTCTAACCTTTGTTTTTTTAACCGTTGTCTTTATTAGAGAAACTTCTTTCAGAAGTCAGCTCAAAGATCAGGTGGTAGCAATGAAGGGAGAAGTGCAGAAAGCATTGTGGAAGAATATGCCTAGGGTCTGTGAGCACATACGATATGGGGCATTTTCTTGCTCTTTTAGCCCATAGAGAAGACCATCCCATTTTTCCTGCACCATTCATGCCATGTGCTCCTGCAATGCCCTGACACATCTGTTCTACTATGCTAAGTACAGACACCGGCCATTTCCTCCTAATTTATCTGTCTTCTCTAGACAATTAGAACTCAAATATTTTGTGCTACAATGTATCTTCTACATCTCTAGAAGAGATCTCTAACAGTTATCATCTCTATGTTTATGCCTTTTTATGGACCCTGCCAACCCATCTTTCAGAAAATGTAAACTATCAACCCTCAAAGACCTCACTTCTGTAAATTTCAATGAATTGTTTGATTTGTTTGTTTGGTAAATGGTCATTCTGGACACACATATGCTCAGACAGGCAAAAGAATCTTTAGCACCCAAGAGATACACTTTCCGCTAAAGAGGGAAAAAGGATTATCCCACCTTCCTACTTCCTACAGTTCACACCCTGTTAGGCAGGTGGTTTTTCTAGTTAGTCATCTAGCACAATGTTTTCACATCTTTTTGTTCTTGTGAGTGATTTCACTGTTACGACCTCTGAGTCCAGCGCTTAGGTGCCATCAGATAGATGCTCCTGAGCACAGGAAAACTGTTACATCTTAGGAAGAAGATGTGCAGGTGAGTTGTGTACTAGTGACAATGCTAGCTGCACTGGAGAGGATCAATGCTAAAGAATCAACATATAAAGAATGGCTCTAAACAAAATCTTAAGACAAAATTATATACTGATTAGATACTGTAAACGAGAGGCTCAGAGAACTCAACTGGATATAATCCATAGAGGTGACGACTGTACTGTAAATTTTCTAGTCACTCAAACTATAGAACAGTGGCTCTCAACCTGTGGGTCATGACCCTTGGAGGGGTAATCAAATGACTCTTTCACAGGAGTCACATATCAGATATTTACAATTCATAACAAACAAAATTACAGTTGTGAAGTAGTAACAAAAATAATTTTATGGTTGGGGTTCACCACAACCTGAGGAACTGTAAGAAAGGGTTGCAGAATACTGTTATAGAACAGAGCTGCAATGAGAAACAGAAGGCAACTGAATCTTCATACCCCCATGAAATACCTGCCATGCCACATATGCAGTAACACTGCAAGACACAGGAGATGCCAAGTTTTCAAAATATATGAAATTTATGGGTCATGTTGGGACCTGCAGTCTGAATAAAACGTATAGATGAATCAGGAAAACAGTCTAAGGTACCCTGAACACACTTTCTGCTATTTGCTATTGGGACATTTACAGACATTTACTTTGAAAAGATGAAGGCCACACAAAATTTAAAAAGCTTTGGTCACTGAATGAATGCATAAAAATGAAATATTCCTTTTAATTCCTCTGGCTACTCAACATTCATAGGCATTCCTATTCACATGTACTGCACACACTGTGTTGCTTTATACCTGCTGCTGCTGCTGCTGCTGTTGCTGCTGCTGCTGCTGCCGCTGTTGGTTGGCTTTCTGTTTGGCACGGCGCTCAAGGAACTGCTTGGCAAACTCCTTGGCCTCAGAAGTATCTCCTAAATAGGCCCTGATATAGTCGTGGACTTCATAAGGAGATTCAACTTCTTTCAAGAAAGAAACAAATGTGGGAACTGCAATACAAGAGGGAAGAGGACGTAAGACAGTAACAATGAAATAAAAACATATACAAAGCACCAAGTTTTAATATATCAGCACACCAACACAGGCAATAAAAGTGAAAGCTATGCAGCTTCTGTGGTAGATACTTGCACCTGCCTAATACAGATGAAAGAGCCTCATCACAGTGCTGAAATCACCCAGAACAGCAGTGTCAAACAAAGACACACCGACACATGCCGAACGTCACTAACTCATGTCAGTGGAAACTAGATGTTACAATGACTGACAGTTATTTGCCTAAGACTAAAGTAATTTGGAAAATTCATACCTTTTTTCCTTTAATTCAATTTATTAAGTGCTATGATGGACACCAGTTATACCATGGCAGTTATTGGAACTTGTAATTAATTAGGGTATTATGTGTTTTAGAGAGCACCTAGTGGAAAATGCAAATTGTGTGGTTTCAGGGGGAAAAAAAAGCACAAACACCAGAGTTAGACAGGCATGGGTTTAAAATTCAATTCTGAAGTTTGCTGGCTGTGTGACCTTGATGAGTTACTTAACCATTCTGAGCCTCTGTTTCCTAATTTATAAAATGGGGATAATATCACCTACCTTGTAAAGGTATCTTCAAAATTTACTGTAAAAAAGAAATAACTGGGATAATACTATGTTAGCCCAGCTAGTGCCTAGCACATCGTAGGTACTTAATGGATGGCAGTCATCACTACTATGAAAATCTATTTCCTCTGAAGGCCTTCAGACTCTTAGCTAATTAACAGGGAGCCTGTTAATTCTTGACTGTTAAGTGTTAAAGATTGTTGGCTTTAGGCCAGTTATCACCTTGGACTATCAGCTAAGACAATCCCTTCTATAGTATTATCAACAGTCACTGTTGGAAATTCACTTTCATCTAAGGAGCTAGCTCTCTGTAAATGGCTTGTTACAATCATGCTTTTCTTGAAATTGTGCTGAAACCTTTATTTCTGCACAGTCGCAGCCCATACAAAGCAAGTCTATTTACTCTATCACAATTTCCATCACCTCCCGAGGCAGGAAGGAAAATGTCATATGGCTTTGGTACTCTACTGGCCTAGTAGACCTTGGTCCTGACTATGACATTTAACTTTCTCTTAGACATGATAATGCAGCTGGGAAATGTTTCCCATGAAAAGGGTAATGGGAAACTACGACTTCCTTTGTCCTGTACATCATTAAGGCAGCCTGAGCTAGCATTTAATTTTTAGAACTGCTCATTATCTTTTTGAGCATAGTTTTACTTTTTTCATAAGTAATATTACGGGAGTCAATTTTTTAATGGAAGGACTTGGCCCCCGGGGATTTCATGGCTTACTGTTCCAACCTGTCAACCTCTTTTAGGTCCTGCTCTGTCAATCCACATGCTGGGATTCCCTCCCCAATTCTTACCATCCAAGTTATTTGCCGTATTAAGGGCATGAAGCATCTGTTCACACCACTGGGTAAATCCATCTTGGGCTTTATTTACTCCCTGAAAGAGCTTCAGCAACTTTTCTTCTTCTTCTACTTTCTTATTCTGCCGGTTAGACACACCTACAGATTTACTAAAGCAAAACAATAGGGCGATATTATATTCCCAGAAACTGTTACTATGTGATTATACTACAATACCATAAATACTGTGGAGGTAACACTGGATAGCTGTCCAGTAAGCCAATTCTTAGTCCTATACAAGAAAAAAATATTCAAATTCAAATATTTTGATTGGACACTTCCTTAGTAACTATCCTCAGCTAATAATCTAGTTTATAAGGCTACTATTTTGAAAAAATAATTAAATTCTTCCTACATGTTCTTTAGGTAAGTTGTTCAATTTACTAAGCCTCAGTTTCCTCATATGCAAAATGGTGCCAACACTTCTTTGGATTATAATAAAGAATGAAGACAATCTCACAAAGGTCTGGAGCATAACAGTGCCTGGCAAAGCAGCTCACGAAACTAATATGTTTACTTTCTTTAGGTCTTCAATCAGAAAGAATCTGACAATACTACCATTTATTAAGTACTTACTATACGCCAGGCACTTTACTATTTCATGTGTATTTCGTTACTCCTTACAACTATACTCATAAAGTTATTATCTTCATTTTACCGGTGAGGGAACTGAGGCCCAAAAGAGGTTCTCTCTTGCCCAAGGTCACACAGCTAATAAGTGGAAGTGCTGGGATCTGAGTTCATGAATATAACAACAAACCCATGCTCAATCAACAACAGTGGCTACTGAGGAAAGAAAGATGAAGATGAAAACAGAATTTGTTAAAAGTAATTTTAAGGCCATTACAGAAGCCTGTTCGGAATGTCCATTCTAGTATAAATATAGTTGAAAAATACAAGCTAACAAAAAACTCTAAGTTACCTAGAGAAAACATTGGAGAAATATTAGCATCAAAAATATTCTATTATTATTATTATTATTATTATTATTATTATTATCAGGCTGTCATCGCGTAGGAGAAAGGGGTTACATGCTCAGCAGGAGAATAAGCCCAAGGAACAATCAAGTGTGTTTCACTGGGTAGAGAGCAATCACCACAATTATGACTTACATGCTGTAAATGAAACTGTAAATAAACACTGTATCTAACATCCCTTCCACTGCCCTCAACTCCCACCAATCAAGGTACACGGGTATAATCATTACAAGCCCTACCTGAGACTGGCGTTGTTTTTATTTTTATTTGTTGAATTTCTAGGTCCCACCTCTTTGACTGCATCATCCCAAAATCCCATGTTGGAGTTTTTAGTGTCTGCATTACTCCAGATACTACTGACTAGATCAGATGCCCACTGGTTAGGAGGACCCGTGTTTATAGAGCCCCATACAGAATTCCCAATGCTGGTGTGCAGGTTGGAATGCTGTTAAAAAGACAAAAATAAAAAATAAAAAATAAGTTAGCGCCATTTAAAAAATAGTTTGAAAAGCTTGACAAGATAAACAAAAAGCAGTGCCCAGGACTGTACTTCGTAACAGGAACCCACTGTGCTGTTCCGGGCTCTGTTTGTTTGCTGGTGCTGCTGTTGCTGCTGTTGTTGCTGTTGCTGCTGCTGCTGCATCTGCCTGGCCTCTTCCTGCTGGATCTCCAGAAGAGACTTGGTGGTACCTGCAGGTTTGCTGACATTCCCCCAACCTGAGAGTTTCTGCTGCTGCTGCTGCTGTTGCTGCTGCTGGAGAGCCTTCATCAATTCCCTCTGCTGACGCCTTTGCTGTTGGATAAGAACAGCAAACTCAGGATTTGTTTTTACATCAGTTACAAGCAACAGGACACTACATAATACTAATACACAACAGCTAAACAAAGCCAAATGGGACTAATTATTTGGCTAAATTAAGATGAAAATACAAGTGGCACTTAGGGGAAAACCAGGAGACCAAACACAGAAATGCTTCTTACAAATGATGAAGTCCTTTTGGTTAAGCACAGAAATGAAGTAAATGTTTAATTCCCAAAGTCCCACCACAATCAAAGAATAAATTTTTGTTGGTTTATTTGTGTGTGACTTTGAGATGGGGTTTCACTATACAGAGTCCAACTAGGTCCACAGCTTCCCAAGACAGACTGCAGGTATTCACATATGATCATATGCATGGACTTCTTAAAAAGTATAAACCAGTAAAGGGCAACAAAGGCAGAAAAGATTTTTCAATACAGAAAGTAAGACTAGGGAAGATAGCTAAGTTGGTGAAGTGCTTGCTCTGCAAGCTTGAGGACCTGAGCTTGGTCCCTGAATAGCCTGTGAGAAAATTATGCTGGCAGACACCTATAATGTCAGTATTGCAGAGGCAGAGATAGGCGGAACCCTGGGTGTCACTGGCCAACTAGTGCAGCCTATTTGGTAAGCTGCAGGATGTGATATATACTGTCTTCAAAAACAAAATAAAAACTAAAAAAAGGAAACAAAGAACCTGATGTTGTCCTTTGATCTTTCCATGCACATATAAAAATAACTACTTAGGTAGAAAGAAATAAAGCTGGAAAGCAGAGCAGCACAACTGAAAAGCTAATGAAGGAAGCTGATAAATAGGCACATTTAGACAGAAAGCTCAGGGACTGCAGGTGCTTACGTGGGATCTCAGGAGGGCTGACTACAAATAGAAGCGCAAGACCTAAACTGCCTCCTTTGCCCTGTTCAGTTGAGCAACAGTCTCTTTCACCCAAGCAGAAAACAAGTTTTCCATTTGGAAAGGCCAACACAGATTAATAGACTATTCTATTGTAAACTGATTAGTAGTTAATATTGACTGAACACCAATAGGCGGAGGCACTCCCCACAACAAAACAGCCAAGAAAATGACCACTAGCACCAATGTGACATGTATAGCAGAACCTTTGATGAGCTTTTGAGAGCCTTAACAAATTGCTAGACATTTAGCATGTGCTTCTGAGATAAAAGGCAAGCACCAAAATAAATACATAAAATTCAATAAAAACAAACAAGAGAAAATAGGATACTCCCCTCTCCACACACACACAGTTTTGAGACAAGGTTTCTCTGTGCAGCCTTGACTGTCCTGGAACTCACTCTGTAGACTAAGCAGACCTTGAACTCACAATGAGATATGCCTGCCTCTGGCTCTTGAGTGCTGAGATTAAAGGCGTGCACCACCACTGCTTGACTAGAAACCATCTTTTAAAAAATTAATTAACATGTATGAAGATTTTTTCTGCATGCACGTATGTGCACCATGTTTGTACAGTGCCAGCAGGGCCTGAAGGGCACTGGATACCCTGGAACTGAAGTTAAGATGGTTATGAGCTTCCATGTCGGAGTTAGGAATTGAACCTGGGGCCTCTGCAAGAGCAGCAAGCACTCTTAACTGTTGAGCAATCTCTCTAGGTCTGAATTACTACTATTTTTTTTTTTTTTTAAATGTATCAGCAAGTTCTTAACCTGTGAATCTCAACTGCTTTGGGGGGGTGTCAAACGACTTTATTTTTTTTGATAGGCTGCATATCAGATATTACATCACAATCCATAACAGTAGCAAAATTACAGTTATGAAGTACTAAGAAAAATAATTTTTAGGGGAATTGCGGAGGGGGAGCAAAAAAAATAATAATAATAAAAAAAGAAAAATAATTTTATGGTTTTGGGTCACGACAACATGAGAAACTGTATTAAAGGGTGGAAGCATCGAGAACTGCTGCCCTAGAAAGTTGGAGGTACAGTTACAAAAATAAAAATAAAAGGCTACTACCTACTAAAGCCCAAAAAACTCAGAAATTTAAAGCATGATAGTATAAGCTAAAAGTTCAACAGAAGAACTAAAAGATAAAACTGAGGAAATGTGTCCACCAATAATGATACAAAAAACAATGGAAAGAGAAGAAATCAAAATCTATCTAGGCAATCAACAGGAACTGCAAAAAATAAATAAATAAAATCTTGTTCACATTAACTTTTCACTTTCCACTAGAGACTAAAATCATTACAATTTCTAGCCTTGAAAACAAATAATTTGCTCTGAGACACCTATCTGTTGATAACCTTTTGGAGAAAGGTAATCCCAGAAGTAAAGTTTAATACTTTCTTTTGTTTTTACACTAAAGTGAGAAAGAAATTTTAAGGTAGAGAAATGCTTTAACCTACTGGATGATGTCCACTATTTAAAATATATGCATTATTTTAAACTATATATATATGTATATGTAAATACATACATATATATAATTATAGATAGATGATGGCTAGTACATACACTGCGTGCGCACACATACACAGCGACAACTCCCATCTCTCTCAGTGTACCGGCAGCTGCCTAGTTCAGTGAATGGTACAATCCAGACCCAAACATGACAGCTTCCATTCCCCCAACAAATTGACTACTCTGCTCAAGCACTAGCTACATAAGGCCTGTTCTTCAGGATGGATACACTACCTCATGTGTCTAAAGGCCTTTGCAGGACACACTACCATTCTATCCCTAGCCACCCTCAACTCCCATGCCCTCTTTCGTTCCTGCTAGCAATTCTCTTTCTCTGACACTTCTCACTCTCTAAAGTACCATATATATAGTTTACTTAATTTTTATGGCCCATCTCTAAGCTAGAAGGCAAGTTCACAATAGCAGAGCCCCCTGACTGTGGACACAATGTTCCTTCTGCCATGACTTCTCTTTCTCCCTTAAGTTGTTTCTGTCAAGTGTAGTTTAACATGAGAACAGAATAAAAGAATTAAGACAGGGTGAGCAAAATTACCCACAATTCTCAACAAACTATGTATTTTTTTTAGTGTATCAAATACTATATATTTATTAATATGCACAAACTATGTATTTTTAATAATAGTTTTCATTATTCTTTGAGAACGCCATACATACATATAAACTGTACTTTGGTAATATCTACCTCCCTCCACCCATGCCAACGCAATCTCATCCCTTTCTTTTATTAAAAACAACTCACTGAGTTTATTAGTTCTGTAGACACAGGTATAAGGCTATCTACTTTTATTTATGAATTAAATAAAAGTTGAAAAGCTAGAGTAAAAAGTTCTAGGAAACAATTATGTCACCCAACTTTAATGTTATTCCTATTAAATCCATTTATACCAAAGGTTTCAAGTCACAAGCTGCAGGTTTTAGAAACAATGAGTCAAATTTAGGCACACAGCAATTCTTACAGTACCCATCATCAAGAGTCATTAGCCCAGAGTGCACACTAAGCTGCCTGGAATACTGAACCAGGCTGCCTTTACTGTTTACCTCTTCTCGAAGCTGCCGTTCTCGTTCTTCTTCCAGCTTCTGGATTTCAGCCAATGACAGTGTGGCTTGGGACTGACATGGTGTTGTGTTAGACTGCTGACCCCAGGTTGAAGAAGAGGGAAGCTAAAAACAATACACATGACAGAGCATCAGCAAACAAGGAAGAAGGACAGCACTTACAGTCAGAGCCTCTATTTTTCCTCATCTTTACAAAATTCAATTGAGCCGGGGGGTGGTAGCACACACTTTAAAAATCCCAGCACTTGGGAGGCAGAGGCAGGCAGATCTCTGTGAGTCAAGGTCAGCCTGGTCTATAAGAGCTAGTTAGTTCCAGGACAGCTAGGACTGTTAACACAGAGAAAACCTGTCTCGAAAAACCAAACCAACCAAACAAAAAACCAAAATTCACTTAAAAATTCCTTTTCCACAATAATAAGCCACAAGCAAGTTGGCTTGCTTCTTTTGTTCATTTCTCCCAACCTATGTTTATTTTAAAACAACTAAAAAATACACACATGATTAATGCTTGCTCTCCCATTTGGGTGGAAATTTGTTACACTGAGCATTGAAGCAACTAGTAATACAGAATCAAAATCATAAGGTAGTAGCAAAGAGTGACTAAACAGAGTTTAAGACCTTTTTTTTAATCCATTGAGCAGTGGTGGCACACAACTTTAACACCAGCACTCAGGAGGCAGAGGCAGGTGGATCTCTCTGAGTTCAAAACCAACTTGTTCTACAGTGTTCTAGGACAGCCAAGGTTACAAAGAGATACCATGTCTCAAAAAACCAAAACCAAAACATGATTTTTAATTGATAAAGACCACAAAGGACATGATGTAAGGACCTAGTGAGTGAATTTAAAGCCCAGGATTTCTAAGCTGAGTTAGATAGCGAATGAAGGGGCCAAGCAGTTTTCATCCCAAGTCTCATGAAGAAGAGCAGCTGCTAAGAACCAGGCTACAATGCAGTCCTAGCCCTAGTCATGAAAATTAAGTTGGTTTGGAGCAAAAAACAAACAAAAACCCAACAATCCATTTTATATATCCTTTACATTAATGAGCAAAACAGAATATAAACACATGGTCCTTGAAGGACCCCAACTCGTTTTAATCACAGTTATAACGTTTTGCAAAGGTTTTCAGATAGCAAGCTTAATTAAGGGCCTCCGGAGTTCAGGGCCTCCGGAATGCTGAGCGGATAACAAGCTCCATTAAAGGCCTCCGGAATTCAGGGCCTCCGGAATGCTGAGCAAAGATACTTGAAGTTAAGGCAAGGACAGCCTTATCTGGCGAGAGAGAGAGAGAGAGAGAGAGAGAGATGGAGGCAGAAAGAAAGAGGACTGGAGGGATCATAGACAAAAGAAAAATTTGATAGAATTTTGGCCGCAATGATAGGAGAGAAAGAAAAGATAGAACCTAGACAGATAGGGAACCTGGGCAACAGAAGACCAAAGATGAACATGGACAGGCACCCCATGGACAAAGGACGATGTGCTTATTGCAAAGAAAAAGAACATTGGGCAAGAAAATGCCCAAAGAAGAAAGGAAGGGACTTTAAGGTACTGGCCCTAGCAGAGGATGATTTGAGGGGAGAGAATAAAAGACTTTAATAATTGGAACAACTGGACAGAAACAATATCTGTGGACCACCTCACGAACTGTAGATTTGGGGAGAGGACAAGTGACTCATTCCTTCCTGGTTATCCCCGAGTGTCCTATCTTTATTAGAAAGAGACTTGCTAACAAAGCTGAAGGCCCAGATCCGGTTTACTCGAACCAGGCTGGAGATGATTAAAGCCTTTTGTTGACTGAACCAGTGACCTTTGCTCCCCCTGCTGTCCTCCATCCCGCTACCCTACTGCCTGAGGCTGATGACATCTCGTCTACTCATCAATGCGCTGAGAAGCTGGCACCAGAAATGATCTGAAGAATCAGCCTTGGCCTGAAAGTCCGAGCTGGTGTACGGATGGCAGCTGTTTCGTGATCGAAGGTAAGCGGAAGGCGGGGACAGCAGTGGTGGATTGGAAGCAAATGGCCTGGGCATAGCCTCCCTGAAGGACGTTGGCACAAAAAGCCGGACTTGCGGCTTTGATACCAGCTCTACGAGTGGCAGAGGAAAAAGCCTCAACATCTGCAGGAAAAGACATATACTTGTCCAAGACACCAAAAAGCTTGAGATGCTGTGGCTGAAGGAAATCAGATGGCAGACTCTCTGTCTTGGCAGAAGAAGTAGTCAGAAACTGCAAGGCTTGTGCTATGATTAATGCAGGACACTCCATATATGCTCCTGGGAAGAGGCTCAGGGGCGATTGGCCTGGAGCCTACTGGGAAGTATATTTTACAGAAATTAAGCCAGCCAGATATGGCAACAAGTACTTATTAGTTTTTATAGATACCTTTTCAGGCTGGGTAGAAGCTTTTCCTACCAGGACTGAGACAGCTAATGCGGTGACTAAGAAGATCAAAGAAGAAATCTTCCCAAGGTTTGGGATACCCAAGGTAATTGGGTCTGATAATGGACCTGCCTTTGTTGCCCATAAGTCAGGGACTGGCCGCCCAACTGGGGATCAATTGAAAATTACATTGTGCTTACCGACCCCAGAGTCAGGACAGATAGAAAGGATAAATAAAATTCTAAAAGAGACCTGCGGAAATGACTGGACAGCCCTCCTTCCCTTTTGCCCTGTTCCAGGTTTGGAATACCCCAGGGCGATTTAAACTCATCCCTTATGAGATCCTATGTAGAGAACCACCACTGCTCACTGAGTCGGATAAAATGTATAATCCTGATGTTATTCTTTCTAGATCCTTATTTTCCCCGTCTAAAGGCCCTTGAAATGGAGAGACACCAGATCTGAAAACAACTAAAAGAAGTATGCATCTCTGCCTGGATCCACGCCTCCCACAGGAAGCGAGCTCCTGAACTACCCAAACTACAGTATCCGAGGCTTTTGACAACGCTACCAGTCAAAAGGCTTGGGTTTAGAGGACTAATCATAGACGGACTCTTACTGAGGTTATATAATGAGACTCTAAGGGCCCTAAGACTCCTGACACCTGGTACTTGGTTCCTGGTTTAGGTAGATGATGGGTTTGTAATACAGGCTTGATGCCTTACATGTCAATGCTTATTTTTGATGATACCAAAGATTACTGTGTGCTTGCACAACTGGTATGAGTTTGACAGGCACTCATCTCGCTTTCGACGAGAACCCATTTCTCTGACACTAGCAGTAATCCTGGGCCTTAGAGAAGCTGCCGATGTTGGGGCAGGTACTGCTGCCCTAATACAGGCCCCTCAGTACTTCAATGTATTAAGATTTGAGGGCTTTAGAACAATCTGTTTCCAAACTCGAAGGGTCATTGACTTCCCTCTCAGAAATGGTCTTACAAAAGAAAAGGGGATTAGATTTGTTATTCTTAAAGGATGGAGGATTATGCAAATACATCTCCCTGGATGACTACTTTGATATCCTCCCTTATGGGACCACTCCTAATTTTGCTTCTGCTACTGATATTACCTTCATTAGAAAAAGAGCAAGTAAGGTCAAGAAATCTAGTTCTATGATTAGAACTAGACACTAAAAAAAAAAAAATGGGGGAATGAAGGACCCCAACTCGTTTTAACCACAGTTATAACGTTTTGCAAAGGTTTTCAGATAGCAAGCTTAATTAAGGGCCTCCGGAGTTCAGGGCCTCCGGAATGCTGAGCGGATAACAAGCTCCATTAAAGGCCTCCGGAATTCAGGGCCTCCGGAATGCTGAGCAAAGATACTTGAAGTTAGGGCAAGGACAGCCTTATCTGGCTGCGAGACAGGAGATTTATGGACTAGCCATAGAAACAAAGAAAGAGAGGATTGCGAGGCAAGGCCTGAGTCACGCGGGGCCCGTCACGAGTCAGAGGCTGTAAACCGCTGGGTAGTCCCCTCATTGTTATTTAGGTTAAGAATTTACCACCCTGCATCTCGCTTCTGTAAACCTTGCTTTTTGCTCTCCTATAAAAACCCCTCACCCCCAACCTGCAGGCGCGCAAGTCCTCCGAGAGACTTGTCGCCCCCAGGTACCTGTGTATCCAATAAACCTCCTGCTGTTTGCATCCGGCTGCGTGTTTTCGACTGATCTTTGGGCACGGGGTCTCTCCTGAAGGAAGACGCCCACGGGAGTCTTTCAGTCCTGAAAACCTGAACTTTCAAAGTCTGGTTTTCTAAAGAGAATTCTTTGTTCTTCTCTGTAAATTAACCAAATTATAGTTTCAAACTATTTTAAAGGCATCTGGATTAACTTTACAAGGCTCTGCTACCAACTCTTGGTTGGCTCAACAAAAGACTCGGCTTCTTTTTTAAAAATTAATTAATTAGGAAAATCTTTTCTCATTTTACATGCCAAATCCAATTCCCACTTCCTCCTCTCCTCCTGCTTCCTCCACCTTACCTCCCCTCCCCACCCCCATCCACTTCTTCGAGAGGATAAGGCTTCCCATTGGGAGTCAACAAAGTCTAGCACATTACTTTGAGGCAGGACCAAGGCCCTCCCCAACATATCTAGCTAGGCTGAGCAAGGTATCCCTCCAAAGAGAATGGGTTCCAAAAAGTCAGAACGAGCAGTAGGGATAAATCCTGGGAGGCTCAGCTTCTTAACATTCTTTTTTTTCAGAAAATACAGGCTATCAACATCTAAGCTTTGTGAGAAAACACTCTGAAGATGAAGAGATATGACACATGGAAAATTGTTGGTATGGTACCTAAGAAAGAAGTACTCAATAACTAATGGTATTGCCAGTAACTCCTCCTTCCCAACTAAACAGGCTTCAATTAGGACATCTGTCTCGTATCTGTTAGTCTGCTAACCTACAGCTTGTTTCCTTCAAGTTCATCCTCCATTTATCTCTCGTGCAAATCTGAGAGTGTTATTCCATGTTCTGCATACCTTTAAGTTCGAACCCTTTGCTAGAGTATATACAGCTATGACATTAGGGGCCCTGTCCATATTTATCTCATTCCTCATTCTGGACATGCTTTTTTTTTTTAAAAAAAAAAAAAGGATTTATTTATTATGTATACAGTGTTCTACCAGATCTCATTATGGATGGCTGTGAACCACGATGTGGTTGCTGGGAATTGAACTCAGGACCTCTAGATGAGTGGCTAGTCCTCTTAACTGCTGAGTCATCTCTCCAGCCCTGGACTAGCTTTTAAATTTACTTTTAAAAGATTTATTTTAGGAGGCTGAAGAGATGGTTCAGCAGGTAAAAGCATTGGGTGCTCTTCCAGAGGACCTGGGTTCAATTCCCAGCACCTACATGGCAGCTCACAACTGTCTATAACTCCTGTTCCAACGGATTCGACACCATCACACAGAAATATATACAAGTAAAACAGCAATGTACATAAAATTAAAAAATTATTTAAATATTTATTTTAAAATTATGTGTATGTGTGTATGTTGTGTGCATGTGAGTACAGGCTCCAGAAAAAGGCATAGGAGCTTCTGGAGCTAGAGTTAATAGGTGTCTGGGAGCCATGTAATGTGGTCAATGGGAATCCTCTGGAAAAGTAGCTAGCAAGCACTCTTAACCAACAAGTCATTTCTCCAGCTTTCAAGATTTCCCGTAGAGAATCTGGAGTATCTCTAACCTTCAAGCCTTGTTCACTGTAACGCTTCTCTCATAAACCTCATTCAGCAAACAGTTCAACTTGAAAACTCTTTTCATCCCTAAAAAGACTGTTTGGAAGCTGACTTACCTCAGCAAGTAGCCTGGAGGGATGGTGACTCATTTTACCAGTCCCTTGAAGAGTTTATTTAAACACAAGCTTGCTGGGTTCCACTCATAATCTGCATGTCTTACAAGATCCAGGTGACATCACTGAGAACTACTGCCTTATTAATACCACCTCCTCTTCTCTGTTCACATCACTGAATTCCAAGTCCCACTACACATCTTTATCCTGTGAGTTCCTTATAGACAAGGGAGACTAAACTTAATTCCAGACTCAACATGAAGTTTGCAGAGCATACCTACCAAGCTGCTCTCAACCTTTCCATTCACTTGACTCCATGAGCAATACTTATCCCCTGCTCCGCCACACCCAGCTTCTTCTACCTATGACCTTCAAATCTGGGCAATCAACAAATTAGGGCTTGCCAACTGTATCAAGGCAGTTCTTTCCCACTGGTCCTTCCTATTCACCCTCAACATCACCATGCCCCCCTTTTAAAGCTGACTTTTAATATTAATTTTCAACTTCAAAAAGTTATTTTAAAACTTCCACCCCCTTTATACTTCTTGTGAAGCCCTAGCTGGCCTAGAACTTGCTATGTAAACCACAATGACCTGTAACTTAAGAGGTCTGCCTGTCTCTGTCACTGGAGTTCTGGGATTAAAGGTTTGTGCCACCATCCTTGGCCTGTCTTTAAGCAATTTTTAGTAGGACCCCAAAGGCAACTGTGTTTGAGTGCTGTGTTGTGGGTTCCACCCAAAAATCAAATCTCTTTGATTTTCCTGTCAGCAGTGCTGAGATGGTAAAGAGGAGGCACTTCAATTGTCACGGAGCACCACTCAATAATAAAAAAAAAACTGGCTTGTGTTGTGCCCGTGCCACTGCTTGCTCCATCCTTATCACATATGTGTCCCTTTCAATTAAAAACATACGCAGACACACATACATTTTTGATGAACCAAATAGCCAACATAATATTTAACACAAGTAGCTCCTCTTAGGTCTAGGATTATACCTTCATCTGTGCAAGCTGCTGCTGCTGCTGCTGTTGCTGCAGCCTTCGAAGGGCTTCCTGCTGCTGCTGCCTCTGGCGCATCAGTTCCTTCTGCCGCTGCAGCTCCAGCTCCTTCCGTTTTCGTTCCTCTTCTTCGTGCCTAAGTCTGGCTGCTTCCTCTTCCATGCGCAGCCGGTTCTCCTCCAGTCGGCGCTGTGCTTCCTCCTCTTCCCGGGCCCATTTGGCAGCCTCCTCTTCCTTTCCAGAAGGAAAAATTAAAGAGAAAAAAAAATTTTTTTAAATTAATTGTAGGGAGGATAATCCATATTGCTTTTAAAGGCTTCCATCATGAATTATAAAGAAAAGATAAAGCAAAAACCCTGCTTAGGATGACATTAGTGAAAAGCAGGTTTTACAGGGGTCGCAAAGGCCTAGTGTGCTCAAGGATCCAACTCTAACAGATTATTATAGAATTGTCACTGGGTCTATGGTGAAAATGCCAACCTCAAAAGTAGTTTATCACCTGCTGTGACAAAATCTCCTAGAAATGGCATTTCAGTACTACAGGTTGAGCAAGTTTTCCAGGATTCTTCACAAGAAGTCTTAAGGCCTGGCAAAAACAATAGTTTAAACAAGCCTCAGCCAGGCCTGGAACCAGAGTGACTCCTCAAAAATCACTAAATTCCACTATATGACCCATAGGCCCTAGGGTCTTTTCAAAACATCTCTCCCTAATTAATTCCTTCCTGTCTACACTTTCCCCCTTACCTGCATTCATTTTCTTTGAGTTTACTATGTCCTCTGGTTCATTCGCTTCAGTGCTCAGCATGTCCTCACCTTTGCAGAGTTGGTTTGCTATGCCTGCAATGCTCTATCTTGTCCAGATAACACACTGTCCTAAGCTAAGGTTGGTTGCGAACCTCTGGGAGGTGGCTTTCCTCTCTATCCTTTCTTTCAGAGACTCCTCATTCATACTAACATCCTCTCCCTGCCTCCGTCCAGGACATATTCCTAAGTCTGTTACAAATAAAACCTGTTTCAACCTAACAAGGATGCAGTCATCTTTCTTGCAAATAACACTGCCTGCCACCTCAGATACTTAAAAATGACACATTTTGCTTTAAAGCTTCCTAGTTACATTTGGACAATCATGATTTAGTTCAATGAGACATCTGCTTGGAGAATTCTATGAGATACCCTTTCTCAACAAAAATAATATAGAGAAATGTAACTCCTTTATTGGACAGAGGCTGTACAAGACTGTCACACCCAAAAGTCACAACCTGAGATAAAGAACATAAAAGCAGAAATCAACCCACCAAGAGCTCGAAGAGTGTGCGAATGATCTGAATTCCACCAGCATTACTGAGTTAGTGTCCAGTGGACTTGGAGTCAGATCTCCATGACATAAGAGGCTATACTGTTTGAGCCACTTTAAGATGGGTATTTCAGTGTTTGTATTTTAAAGCATACTAACTTGGTGGTGGCACACTGCATGCCTTTAATCCCAGAATGCAGAGGCAGGTAGGTGGATCTCTGTGAGTTCAAGGCCAGCCTTGCCTACAAGAGCTAGTTCCAGAGCAGTTAGGACACAGAGAAACCCTATTTTGAAAAAAACAAATACAAACAAACAAACAAAAAAGTATACTATCTCTGCCATTTATTTCATCACCTACAGATTCGGTGAGCTGCCTTGAAATTATATATATAAACAACAATACCAGATTCAGCAAGTTGTATGAAACATACATACGTACATAATGTTTGTGCATACATACTTGTATGCATGTGGGAGGCATGGAAGAGGTACAAAGGAGGGTACCTGGGAGGGGCTAGAAAGAGGAAAGGTAGGAGGAAAAGTGATATAATTCTATTTTAATTTAAAACATATTTTTTAAAAAATTACGTATAAAAAACTATCATAGCCAAGAACATAGGAAGCATGACAGCTAAATGTAATGTGATTAGTAAGAATGCAATTCTGTAGCTCAAAAGGATGCTTAGAGAGCTTTCAGACAATCTGAGTAAACAATGGAGTTTTAATAACTGGCCTTATAACTGTTAACAGTTATAATGTACCATACTAATATAAAATATTAATAGCAGAGGAAACTATATGCAGAACATATATGGGTGCCTTCTATTTTCCCAAGTTATCTGAAAATCTAAAATTATTCTAAAAATAAAATCTTAAATATTAGAATGCAACGCTTTGGCGGTTTGGTTTCCCCCAGTGGTAGAATGCCATGACTATACCAAAGTCTGTAATTTAAAAGCATTAAATAAAATTTAAGGAATCAAAAACAAACACAAAACCAATCCAATTAGTAATACAACAACAATAATAGTAACAAACAGAACACCAAAGTGAAACAAATCTATCAGTGGTCAGAGAAAGCATTTTTCTAGTACAGCAGTGCTCCAGATTTAATCCCCAGCACTGCAAAACAAATAACCAAATATAGTATTTGCAAATTTGCAACTTTTCTCCTGAAGACACTATCTGATTTCACAGAGTCTAAGTAACATGAGATGGTTAAAGTGTGATTTCTGGGACAGCCTATGGATTTACATTTAGAAGGCAGATCTGCAAAGAGGGATGATGGAAGGAACCACGTAAGAGATGAGCCCTCAAAGCTGCTGACCCAACCTGCATGAGGTAGTGCTAAGGGACTGAACCAAAGTGGAACTGCTGGAAGACTGGAAAGAGTGTTCAATTGCTCTACGACAGGCTAGTACTAAGAAGACAGCTTCAACAATTGTCTTCAACAAGGTAAATGCCTACCAAAACAAAGCCTTCCAAGACAGCAAGAATTCATAAGCTTTATAACCACAATGTTTATTATATATTTTCTCAAAAATTCCACAAGGGCTAGGTGAGATGCATGAGGACCTGAGGGCAATCTGGCTCAGCATCTGTAATCCCACGAATCAACAGAGCTGCTTCGCTAATCTGGGTATTTTAGGCTGTGTCTCCTTTCACCCTCAGTGTTCCAGTGTGTTTCTCATAAACATTCCATTAAGGGGAGCTGAACCTCCCCACTAAACTTACAAACAAGGTCTTAGGATAGAACTATAGTAGATTTGTATGCAACTAGTAACAGAATTTAAAACACAAGGGCAAAAGGACAGAACTAAAGAGAGAGATGAACAAATAAAATCTTATATGCCTCTCTTAGCAGTGACAAAACTGGACATAAAGAAAATAAAATACTGAATGTATTAATCACCTTGATATCATTTGCAGGATTATACTCAATTGCTGAGGAGTAGATAGCCTGAAAATATACATGGTATGTACACCAAGACACACCATCATGGAGAACTTAGAGGCTATGTTTAAAAACTCCAGAAAGCCAAGATGGCTCGGCACCAGTGATTTAAGGTTGATAGCCTGAGCTTGATCCCTGGAACCCATGACGGAACGAGAGAACCAATTCCTAAGGGAGTTGTCCTCTGATCTCCATTATTTGTTTGGTGGTACACATGGTGCTTGCATTCACATCATACACCAAAAACTCATATTACATTACAGAAGCAGAAGGTAGAAAAGGACAATGTGGGAAGTGGGGAAGAATGAACTCTAGAAAAGGGGATAGTAGGACACAGATATGAAGGGGGAAAGCGAGAAAAAAAAAACTTAACTAGGGAGGGACTTAAAGGGGAAGGACTTAACTAGAGTAGGGGAAGGGAGGGCAATACAGAAGGAGAGGGAGGGAAGAACATGCTTGAAAAAGCCACAAGGAAACAATAGATTAGACAGATAACAGGTAGGGTGACAGACAGACAAGCAGTGGAATTATCCAACACAATCTAACAAAAACCCAAGTTCCAGGCAAGAAACATTTCCTTCAAGTTAGTCAGGAGACCACAAGAGACCCCCTAAAGTAATATAAACTACTACCATTATCCTTGGCTGCCTTCTGAAGGTGAGACCCTGTTGCTAAAGACATGACACACTCTGAATATAGAAATAAGAGATCAATCTAGAAGCCTCCTCCGTAATGACTAAGCTCTCATAGTACCAGAAGGTGCCACACAGACTGCCAGATGAAAAAAGTAATCAACAATCCTACCCAGCTGTAAAATATGTAAATCACAAAAATGACAAGCTGAGAAAGATACTCCCAATGGTGCAACAGTGGCACTTACATTCTGGGAGTAACCAACAGATGTCTAACTGGACTTAAGGCTGCTCAATAATATAGACCTCATACCTGGTATTGTAAGCCTAGTGAAGAACCTATGGCCAGAATGGTCAAACCCTATTACTGGGAGAACCTACTACTGCCATTTTCCTAAACCATTATAGCTTCCAACTGTATCCTTAGACATAGATAAGTACAGTTCTCACCCTTTGTCAAAGCAATTTCTTTTTGCAGCAGAGAAATTACTGACTGTAAGACATACCCAGTTTCAAAAGGGTTATCTACAACACAACTCCTGCAACTAAGATGCAGGGAACATCACGGAGGATCATAAGATTAGGACAGCTACTGTGAGATAGTGTCTTAAAGACATGGCACAGATGCTGAACCCATCAACAGTATGGTTGATTGAATTAGACTTGAAAAGATCACATCAGTCAATATAACAACATAAAGAAAAATCTCAACACAGTCTCACCTCTATATAAAGAGCTATAGGCACTCAATGAATCAGTTTTATCCAGGGACAAGCCCCCAACAGGTTTCCCAATCCTAAGTGGTCATCCCTAAACAAATGTATCTATGGGCAACAAGTGGACTCTGGAAGGTGTGTTTGTGTGTGTACATATACAAATAGTTATAGGACAAGAGGTCATGAATTCAATAAGGGAAAGAAGGATTTGGAAGCAGGATAGACAGAGCTGGAAATAATGTAAACAGAGTATACTCATTTTTGAAATTCTCAAAAACATTTCAAAGATACTATTAAGAACAAAGGATATAGGCAAACCACAGTCTAAAGGAGCATACAGGTAAAAACATTTATTTAACAAAGAATATATTTTCAGAATATAAAGATTACACATCTAAGAGAACTAAAACTTTAAATTGGTGGGGGAAACCTAAAAATTACCAAATCAAAACCTAAGTGTTTCAATCACGCCACCAAAAAAGCATAGAAAATAGCCCCAAAATCCATGCTATTATGGATTTTATTTTTTAATGGTGGTGTATACCTTTAATTTCAGCACTTAGAAAGCAGAAATGGGCAGAGCTCTGTGAGATTGGAGGTAATCTAATCTACATAGTGATTATGTAGTGAGCTCCAGAACAGAGAAAGCTACACAGTGAGACCCGTCCCCTTCTCAAAAATAAGAATAAATTTTGAAAACCCTACACCTTTTGTACTTTTAACAAAGAGATGAAGAAAATGAGAAAGACCAATTTCTGTTTCCCTCAGAGAACAAGTGTTCATTTGAAGAGGTAAAGAATATAGACTGAAGTAACAAGTCTCAGAACACTCAGGTTTCTCTTGGTAACAGTCAGCAAACTGAGAAACCTCAGAGGAGCTGCGTCCTACTACAAACTCCTAGCTTCAAAACCAATCAGCACAGTAAGTATCTTGTCACCTGCTTGCGTAGTAGTTCTTCCTGCTTCCTCCTTTCTTCTTCTTCTCTCCTCCTCTCCTCCAGCCTTCTAAGCGCTTCTTCCTGCTGCTGCCTTTCCTCCTCTTCTCGCTGCCGCCTTAGTGCAATCTCTTGCTCCCGCTGGCGCCGCAGAGCCTCCTCCTAAAGAGAACAGCAGGGTGGGTAGAATGTGTGTGAAGCTCTGGCTTGCCAGTATTCAAAGAGGAACTAAGTCTCTGTAAGTATAGAACAGGATCCGGAGTGAAAAGTACACGTAAGTTGAGAAGTAATCACGTATTATGATTTAAAAAAAAAAAAAGGTCAGTCAGGCAGTGGTGATGCATACCTCTAATCAAGCACTCAGGAGGGAGAGGCAGGCAGACCTCTGAGTTCAAGGCTAGCCTGGACAACAGACTGAGTTTCAGGACAGTCAAGGCTATACAGAGAAACTCCGTTGGGGTGGAGAAGAGCGGCAGATAAAAACAAAAACAAACAAACAAAACACAAAAACAAACAAACAACAATAACAACAACAAAAAACATAATGAAGCTGGACATGGTGGTGCAGAATTTGAATCCCAGCACTCAGATACAGAGGCAGGAAGACCTCTGTAACTCTAACGCCAGCCTGATCTATATGGCAAGATGCTGTCTTCAAAAGAAATAAAATGAACAAAAAGCCAACTATTTAAAACATCAGTACACTGCAAAACAGTAATAAGTCTACTCTGGCTTGGACACATGACCCATGTTTACTGCTAACCCTAGACAGAATATTGGAACGCAGGTGCTACTTTCTCTGTTGGTACTCTTTAGCCCTTATTTTTTTATCACCTAAAAGACAAAAAGGATAAAGAGGCTAAATCTACATACACATCAAAACCTAGTGAAGAAAAGTCATGAGAACATCTTCTGCAGGATAACAATTCCACCAATAAGTACAACATAGAATCATGTAGGAAAGGAACACTGAGTGCTGCAGAATTAAATGCATATCTTTTTTAACCCAATCCCAACCCCACCCCTGAGACAGGGTTCCTCTATGTAGACCAAGCTGGCCTTACACTCAGAGATCTAGCTCCCTCTGCCTCCCAAGCTGGGTTTAAAGGCTTATGCCACTACTGCCTGGCTTCTTTTTTGAATCTTTAAAAATTTCATATATGTGTACTATATTTACATCATCTTTCTTGATGTCGCATCTCATTCTCTCTCAAATTCATAGTCTCTTATTTTTAAAAGATTTATTTATTTTTATGTGGTATGGGTGTTTTACCTGAATGTATACCTGCCTTGTGTACCACATGAGTGCCTGATAGCCTTAGGGGGCAAAATAGAACACCGGATGCTTTGGAATTGTGGTTCTCAACCTATGGGTTGCAATTCCTTTGGGGGGGGGGGTCACATATCAGACATCCTATATATCAAATTTTATATTACAATTCATAACAGTAGTAACATTACAGCTATGAAATAGCAACAAAATAATTTTATGGTTGGGGTCATCACAATATGAGAAATTGTATTAAAGGGTTGCAGCATTAGGAAGGTTAAGAACCACTGACATAGAACATGAGTTATAGATGGTTATGAGCCATTATGTGGGTGATCGGCATCTAATCCCAGTTCCTCTGGAAGAGTAGCCAGTGCTTAATCATGTTTCTAGTCCTTCACTGTTATCTTACATTAACATTTTTATTTTACCATGGGTCCTTCTGTTCTTCACAGAGATCAACTTAGAGCAAATAAGTACAAACTTGTGACTAAAAGCTATGTTTTAGGCAACCAGAAGAGAGTCTTCCATTGGAGTCTATAAGTACTCCACTAGAAATACAGACCAAACAAGTTAAGGTCAACTAATTACTCGAAATTAAACAATGAAAACACATGAAAATCTATACTGTAGATTAGTTAAGTAATCTAGACAAGAGGTACTCAGGAGTGACCCAGCTTGTACACACAGAGCTCTTCATGAGATAGGTAGGCATTGTTTGACTACATGAGGTACCCAGAGTAGTCAAAATCATAGAGACAGAATGAAGAATGTAAACAGCAGGGGAAAAAGAAATGGAAATCACTGCTTCAAAGGTCAAGAATGTTCACTTTGCTGGCTGGAGAGATGGCTCAGAGGTTAAGAGCATTGCCTGCTCTTCCAAAGGTCCCAAGTTCAATTCCCAGCAACCACATGGCGGCTCACAACCATCTGTAATGAGGTCTGGTGCCCTCTTCTGGCCAGCAGGCATACACACAGACAGAATATTGTATACATAATAAATAATTAAATATTTAAAAAAAGGAATGTTTACTTTGGGAAGATGAGCTATTCTTCAACTGGACAGTAATGAGTCATCACCACAGTAAGAACATATATGATGCCACTGACTGTACACTTCAAATTTTATATGTATGTCATCACAAGGGTTAATTTGAAAGCACATTTGACTTTAAAACAAAATAGTAATGTTGTGCAGCAAAATACTTCATGTTTTTACCAGCAAGTTCAGAATAGCTGAAATCTAATTAGGTTATGAATAAATTATGAAAAGTTAAGACTGACCACTAGCCCTTTAGTGGACACTGATAGAAAACAAGTTCTTTCTGAAGGTGAGTGAGTTTTCTAGTCCCATCATTATAGCCTTCTCTCCCCACTGCTCTTGATATGGAAGGGAACACATCACCAAAGCCCCTCACCAAGGAGCCAAAAGCTTCTCTTATGTGCAGAGCTCCCAGAGACATACCTGCTTCCTTCTAGCCAGCTCCTCCTCTTCCCGTCTTTTCCTTTCTTCCTCCTGCTGCCTCCGAAGAATTTCCTCCTGTTGTCTACGGAGTTCTTCTTGCCTCTTTCGCTCCTCCTCTTCCCTTTTTGCCCTCATTTCTGCCTCTCTTCTCTCCTGCTCTAGCTGGATGATGAAACAGAATTTCCATTGATTTGACAGCAAGCATAGGGTAATTTGAAGCAAAGCATTTAGTAATTTCAGAGGTGAGAGGTTGATGTTGCCATACACACTTAGTAGCACCCTGCTGTGCTGCAGTGTGTGGATAAAACTCCGAATCTCTTAAGCTCCAAGATGGCATAGTAATCACTTTTCTGCTCTTCTAAACTACATGAATGTTCTTCCCACTTTGATCACCTCTTCCCTTAACATGACATTACACCACATCTTTAAGATGTGGGACACAAAGTAGCCAACATGAGAGTAACATCAGAAGTATCCTCAAGTGTATCTATGGTATTTCTTTACTTGTCTCTACAGAACACCTCTGACTGGGATCTAACAGTGTGACTATAAGGTTTCAACAACTACCAGCATGGCTGTTAGGAATGAATGAAAAGTTTAACATCAACAACACTTCAGGTTTTCTCTTTTCTCACCTATATTCTAAGAGTCTCACCCAATTCTCTCACCCCAAATTCTGTCTCTTCGACTCAAAACCTAATCAGTAAAGGGGGTTAGGGATTGGGGAAGCCAGGCTTACTTGGCAGCGTTTCTTGCCATGAAAATAAATTCTATCATGAAGTGTTCAAGACACTCATGACAGCCCTGCTCGTCTTAACTCCTCAGACTGTCCCTTGGCTCCAAGTCAGATGACATTACTTAAACTATTTCCTGATTCCTGAATGTTCTCAAATCCATCTAGTCAGCACTATTTCCTTTAACTGCAATTTAATTTTCATATCTGAAAACCCACGCTGAGGCATGGTGACACATCCCAGTATTTGGAAAGCAGAGGCAGTAGAACCACCTCAAGTTTGAGGCCAACTTGGTCTACCGAGTAACTTCCAAGACAGTCAGGGTTACAATAGTGAGATCATGTCACAAACAAAACCAAACTCCTATAAATCTTGAAATGCAAAGTAATTTATGAATTGCTAACTATCAAAAATATTACCCACCTCTCTAAGCTCTCTGATACACTCTGGAACACCCTGTAAGTTTAACTGCCGCTTGTCTACATCTCCCTACCCACCTGAGAACTGGCAAACTACTTGAAATATATTATTCTTACCTACATATCCTCAGCAAAAAGCACTGAGGAACTATAAGAGACTAAACTCAAGAACTGTAAAGAACTCACTCTCTCATTTATGGAGACAGCTCTCATCATGGACCTTTTCATACTCTGGGTTCTATAAAGAGACCATAACCCCCTTGGGATATAAGATGCATTAAGTGTGACTCTCCTTGGGTGTGAGAATAGAACAATTAGAATCATAGCATGCTCTGGCATAGATATCCTGTTTTGGCAAGTTCTAAACCAAAATTCAAGATTGTTAGTTCCTCTAGATTCTAAAGATCATGCTGAACATTTCAGCTTCATGCCCGAGGATACGAGGAATGCAAGCCACAGATCAAGAAACTATAACAATGTAGCAGATATTTCCTAACAGTATTCATGATGAATAATCATACCAAGAATAATGTAAGTAAAATATACATCTGACCATGATCATCATTAAGGAACTTAATACTAACCAATTTTAATTGAGGTCTTTAGTTTTTTGAGGGGAAAGAGGGCACCAAAAGACAAGAATACAAATGTACTTATTCCAGCTAAGTATAAATAAACTAAAAATAAAATAGTAGCTAGAAGAAAAGAAATAAAATCTTGCATCCTACAGCTGGAAGGTACACAGTTATGAAGAGTAAGTTCCAGACCTTTGCAGCTTTGGCCTTCTCTAGTTGCTGAAGCTGTTCCAGGGAAGGGCCTGGTGTTGCTGTGTCCAAGGGAAGATCCCATACACTACCACCTTCCCAAACTGTAAGACAAAGACAAAAATGAGGAAGGTACTAGAGTATAGTGTCGTCACATAATCGCAGATGAAGAGGTAATAATGAAGAGATGTTCCCTGAACCTGAAATGAACTCTATCATATACAACTGTTCTGTCTTTGGGAGGAGTGTGCGGGGCTGTCTTGCTATACAGTCCAAAATAACCCTGAATGTGAGTTCCTCCCTTGTCAGTCTCCCAAATGCTGAGATTAAAAGCATATGCCACCATGTTTTGCTGTTTTGTTTTAAAAGAAACTGAGCCAGCACGTTCTTATAAATACTCTTCAATACATAATGAAGATAAGGAAGTATGAGACATTTACTGAAGAACCAATTTCATCCTTGTAATGCTCTGTACAAGTACCTGATGATATGTCCCCATCTTTAGAGATGAACTAATTTTAAAACTTCAAAAGGAACAGGGCAAAAATGGCATGGTAATTCCAATACCAAATTACACAGAGGAGAGATTTCTAGTAGCCATACAATCTCCTACTGCACACCAAGTAGAGAAGCAGGTGGGTACACACTATATATACACACACACACTAAATGTCACTCAGCTGGTCATCTTAAGGTGGTAATGTGAGCTACATCTCTTTGGAGAGAGCCTGGACAGGTCTTACAAATTACACTTAGTCTTGAGTAGGAACCCCTTATTATTTACTTCTACACCTGGCAAACAAAGTATATGGCCAAATGTAGAAGCAAATATAAGGGTTTTCAAGCCAAGGATGGGGATACATTTCTATAATACCAGCACTCTGGAAGTAGAGCTCGCAGGAGGATCCTAAGTTCAAGGTCAGTCTTGGAAACATATTAAATCAAAGCTACATGAAACCTTACCTCAAAGAAAAATAAAACAACAAAATTAAGGCTTCGGAGTCTATTATTTTACTGTTAGTTAAACTTGTTGACACTAATTCTCTTATTTTCCTTTTTGTGGTACTAGAGATTTAATAGTGTTGCACATACTAGACAAGTATTTTACCACTGAACTTACAACCCTAGACATCATTTTTCTGCATACCTATTATAATATATCTGTGCAAATTAAATACTGTGTGTATAAAACCAATTGAGTACTTAAAAGGACCTGACTACATGTAAACTGTTTGAGCTACTTAGAAGCTCCAAAAACCTAAATATAAATGAATACCAAAAAAAAAAGAATAATGTGGGCTGGCAGGGTGATTCATTGGTGATTCATTGCCATCAAGTCTGATAACCAGAGTTTGACCCCTAGGGCTGACAAGGTAGTAGAGAACCAACTGGCACAAGTTGTCCTCACCTTCATGAGTGCACTGTGGCACCTGTGCCCACAGACACACACCATACACAAATAAACAAACAAACAAACTAATAAATAAATAAGAATAATATATACACAGTAGGAAAGTTTTCCTTTAATCTCTTTGGGAAGATTTCAGAAGGAAGACACTAGGCCCTCTACTGCCTACTCTGTAGGGTCAGTTCTAAAACTATCACTTGATGGCTCACCAACTCTAAAAAAGTTGGTTCTTAAGAATTTATCAGCTAATTACTCTTGCCTATAAGCATTATTGGTCAGTCAAACTCTCCATTTTTGTGTGTATTATACCTTAGCAACAAAACAAGCTTATTCCACCAATTACCAAGATTTTAAAAATCTCAACTACCAAGTTTTCTAATTTGACACACAAAGTATCACAGAACAAGAGAAGGTGTTCATTTAAAGTGGGTATTTCTCATGCTAAAATTTGGCAGCACCTGTAAGGTTAGACATCTTTAGTTGCAACAAAGAGAACATCATTACTTTACGCACACAAACCCCGACACACACTCCAGCGGAGGTATCAAAAACAAAATACTTTTCAAGGCTGGAGATATGGAAAATTAACATAGCCCTTGCCTGCCACAGAAGGGTCTGGAGACTGTTTCAGCAAGACAAAACAAAACAACCTACATTAGTTAGAACAATAAAAACAGAAACTGACTCATATAATTCAAACAGTTTACATACTAAACACTTCCTAGAAAGCCTTTCCTGGATCTACCACATTATGAAGCTTCTTTAAAAAAAAATCAGTAATAATAGACATATATGACATTTAAAAATTAACTATAAATAACTATTACACTCTAAATCCCTTATGTTACACTATAAGCAAAGCTCAATTTTTACCTGTGGGCTGTGAGGCTGCTGGCTGAAGCTCCCAGATAGAGCCAGTATCTGGCACTGACACAGACCTAGTTACTGAGGGAATGATGTTCTGATCAGATATTCTGCAAAAGGGAAATAAAACGTCAATGTGTTCCTGTCACTTAAAAAAATAAGATAAAGAGGGATTTTTAGATTACTAGTAGGTTTCTGAGTTGTCAGGCTAGGAAACACCATCATTTTGTTGCTGTTGTCTTGTTTTGTTTTACTGAGACAGAGTTCCACGATGTAGCACTGGATGACCTAGAACTTACTATATAGACCAGACTGGCCTCAGAGATGGATCTGCTTCTGCTTTGTTAGTATTAGGCCCTATTTTAAAAGGATGAAAACTGGGTGTGGTGGTACATGCCTTCAATCCTAGTTCTTGGAAGACAAGCAGATCTCTAAGGTAGCCTGGTCTATATATAGTGAGACCCTGTCTTGAAATAATAGCAACACCCAAGAACTGCATCTCACTTGTCTCTAAGGTCTTCTATATATCAGGTTAATCAAGCCCTCAGTATCTCAAGGGTACATTTTGCTTACCATTAAAATAGAGACCAAGCCAGGCGTGGTGTGGCACATGTCTTTAATTCCAGCACTTGGGAAACAGAGGCAGGCAGACCTTTGAGTCTAAGGCTATCCTGGTCTTACAGAAAGAGTTCCAGAACAGCCAGGGCTACACAGAGAGACAATGTCTTGAATACATGCATGCATGCATGCATGCATGCATACATACATACGTAATAGAAGCCTGACTGTTAACCTGCTTACCTCACAGCATCGGCTAAGGTTCACATGAGATATGTGAAGGACTGATTAAGACAAACAGTACAACTTTGGAACAGCAACTGCTGAGACAACTTCAGGAGCTGAGGCAAGCACCCTGAATGAAAATCTGTAGTAGAAGGAATTTAAGAATGCCTTCATAATTGCTTTGTCCACAGATTAATGGCTTAATGATTTAGGAATTCAGTAAATCATGAACCTGTGATCAAATTTTTTTTTCCGATACCATGGGTAAAAGTGAAATTAAAATCCCAGGGTATATGACCTTTTGTTACAGGTTCCAAGTGTTATCATCACTCTTAGATTACGATTCAAAAGATTGCATACTCTATAGGTAAATGCTTTTTAACATATGTAAACCCTTCTAGCAAAGTAATTTTCAAGTCACACTATTTTTATATTTTATATATACATTTTATATATATTATATACTATATTATATATAATATATTATATACTATGTATGCTATAGTTTATATAGCACACACACACACACACACACACAGAGAGAGAGAGAGAGAGAGAGAGAGAGAGAGAGAGAGAGAGAGAGAGAGAGAGAATGTGACAAATGGAATGACCACCAACCTCATCTTCAGAGCTTGGAATTGCTGGAGAAGAACAGCCAACTGCTGTTGCTGTTGAGATGATAAAGCTGCTTTCTGCTGTTGAGCCAAAACCTGTGCATACTGTTGCCTTTAAAATTAAAAGAAAAAATTAAATAGACTTATCTACCCCATATATAAAATTCTGAAAGACAAAATCCAACTCATCTCTTCCCTAAACCACAATTAGAAATAACAATTAAATATATTTTATAATTCTATGTGCTAATAACCACAAGAAATTTTCTAATTCACTCCAGAGAAAACTCACACATGATGTTTCTGAAGGAGATACACACACACACACACACACACACACACGAAACAAATGATGTAATATATGCATACCATATATCACAAATGTCAATATGATCAGTACCAATCCTTTCCCAAATTGTGACAATAAGCAAACCTGAACACCTATTTCCAAATGAAGAACTCTGCAAAATAAAATCACTTCTACAAAGTCTCAAATTTTATGTTACAGCTTGGAAATTTTTAGGTAATGTCTTCCACCAACTCTCAAAGTTACAAACAGTAAATATCTTCAGGCTTGCAGCTGCAACTCCTCACTTCTGCCTTTATGATTTAATAGGAGTCACAGACAATCTATAAGCAGGTTAAGTCAGTGGTCCAATAATATTTGGCTTAAAAGAGGCAGCAGGCCACCAAGAAGACAGTGCCAACCAACCCATATACCAGCACAAATGTTATTTCTTTCCCCAGAGTCCAGTGCTCAGGAGACTAAGGCTGCAAAACATGAGTTTTGGGGCACTTAGGGCTACCCAGCTAAATCCTATCTCAACGACAACAAAATAAAGAGAGATAACAACTTTAGTGAACTGGTCATCACTCTACACCATTCTTAATGGCGTGATTTTTACTTCTTCCCACCTTCTCCTCTGTTTTTTCTTTGTGTCCCTAACAAAGTACTTAGTTCTTAGAATGTTTGTTGACTCTTTCCTCAGCAACTAAAGACCCTGAAAATCATAATTAAATATTATTTTCTGCAATCTTCCAGCACTTAAAAGGGTAAGACTGAAATTAGATGGACAGTGGGACACATGCCACTAAGCAGGCTACTCAAGTATCACAGAAGCCTTGAGCTCTCACTATAAAAGGTGAGACTTGGGAGCAGATTCTATCTCAGGCTCCTTTGGTGCTTCAGTGCATCCTACTGCATCACTGCTCTTACTGTATTAAGAACTGCTGGTACTGGAGGTGCTGCATTTGGTATAAGGCAGTGAGTTCCTGCTGTCTGGTCAGGCGTTCCTGGTCCAATTCTCCCTGAGTGTAGAAAAAAGAACCATGAAATAAACAGCATTGAGACGGTGTCACTGAGTATACACACCTAATAGCACAGTAAACCCCAGACCTTTAACTTCCTACTCCAACCTTTTGCCCTTCAAACACCTTAAAAACAAACAAACAAACAAAAAAACCTACCATCTTTAAAAACTAAACACTGCCACCTAGTGGAATAAGGTGGTTTCCAGCATAAGTCACATAAGGTCCTTATTCAGCACTGTCCACCACTACTTCAAGCTGAATGCCGAACAGTGTTATACAGAACTGTTATTGTAACTGAGAAATTACCCAGCACTCCAAATCTTAGTGGCTTGCTTTAAAGGTCATATAGAAATCAGAGAATAAGGACATTAAGGAAAAGAGTAAAATAACCTAACAGTTGATGGGATGGAAAGGAAATTCTCAGTAGCCACATGATCAGTTCATAAAACTAAGGTATAACTATCCTAAAATGTTGAAAATATGTGGGGAAAAAAAACCTCTGAGCAACTACTCCTTCAAATTAGGTGTTATGAATACACTGAAAGTTAGACAATACAGGCAGACAATTCCAGTAAGATGGCTAAAATTTTATAGTTTTATAAAGTTAAAAAGAGATAAAAAAATGTAAGATCTATAATAATAAGAATAAAAACCTATGATAACAGACTAAACCTAGGCAAATCATATATGAAGTTGTATTTTTCTTACATACGGATTATAGCCTGAAATAAAGTATCTGATACACAATGTGTTAGGGCAGGAAGCACCCTAAATTCAGAGACATCAGGAGTTAGGTACTAGTCAACATTTCACGTGGAACCCGGGTTTTAAGAACACTGCTTTATGAAGTCAGCTCTCTTATCAGTGCTACTTGAGGCAAAGGTAACAGCTAACAAGGAGGCAGAGTTTCCCAAAGGTTCCTGCTGAATGGGTACAGAGAGAGGCTTAAGAATAGCCTCATCTGAATAGGAAGAGATTGTGACTCCCAACAGACTGTGTTGGGAAACAGACAAGGAATAAGAGCATGCCAAGAACAAAGTGAGCAACTTTTATCTCCTGATACATGAAAGACACATCTCAACTTCAAAACACAAAATTAAGACTCAAACCTTGCCGTGTAAATTAAGTAATGATATACTACAATTGTTCTTCGGATTTAAAAGAAACAAGACTCAAACATGACATATGGATCATGGAAGAGAAAGCTGATGGCCAGTGATGGTCTGCCTAGATAATTCTTTAATGACAGAGGCTGTATCACATTCATCTTCACCTCTCAAAAGCCTACCATGAAGGTGTGACCAGTAGCCCTCAATATAGTTCAATAAATCAATGGTAGGTTACTGTAGACATTCAGTATTCACACTAAATTGAATATGATCATTTTTATCAATGGACAGCCACTATTCACTCTAATTTAAGACATATAAAGCCTACATAAACAAACACCTAAAGACCTCCACTAGCAAAGGCCAGGCTCAAGAGAAAATATTTCCCAGCTAAAGGTTTAGGCCCTCAAAATTTCCTAACACACCAGTGGCTCTTATTTTAGGATAAGCCTCAAATGTAAGAAGTTGTATGAAAATAAGACAGAAATGGAGGTGAGATACATGGAGGCAGAATGCTGTACACATAATAAATAAATAAAATTTAAAAAAAAAATGGAGGTGTGGTGTGGAAGAATTGTCTGTATTCTGTCAATCATGTTTTAAATAAACACTGATTGGCCAGGCAGGAAGTATAGGTGGGTCAACCAGACAGGAAGTAGAGGTGGGGTGATGAGAACAGGCGTGTTCTGGGAAGCAGAAAGCTCCCTCAGCAGTTCTGCCCAGACCACCAGAAGCAAGTTGTGAGCTGCCCCGCTGAGAAAGGTACCAAGCCATGTGGCTAACACAGATAAGAATAATGGGTCAATATAAGCTACAAGAGCTAATAAGTATCCTGAGCTAATGGGCCAATCAGTTTTATAACTTATGGAGATCTCTGTGTGATTTTCTTTGGGGCTTGCTGGCTGTGGGGAACTGGGCAGAACATAAACCCCAACAAGCAGGCCCCTTTATGTTACAGAGGTGAGAGGAAAAGAATGTGCATTCTGAAAAAAGATATTAAGGAATTCACAGAGGCCAACCACAATGAAACGCAGAAGATAAAAGCTCTGAAATGAGTTTTGAAAGGGAAGCAGCCAGATCATAAAGGGCCTAGTAGTCAGGATAAGAGAGTAGTCTCATTCTTTACTGGCTAGAAAAACCACAGATAGATTTTGTATAGTGTATATAATGCACGTACACAAATGCACAATAAGTGCTGAAATGGTCATTACTGTTCAGGATATAACTCTCCCATTCAAAAGTGGCCATTATCATTTCAATTTCCTTCTATGAAAATACTAGGTTGGGTATAACAGCTCATGCCTATAATCATAGCAACTCAACAGAACCAGGAAGACCACCAAGTTTGAGGCCAACCTGGTCTGCAAAACAAGTTCCAGGCCAGCCTGTAGCAAGACCCTGTCTCAAAAGAAAAGAGAAAGAGAAAACTACCATTTTTATCTCCTTCACCGCAACCCTGGGTTGTCATTCAAAGAGAAACAAGTACTTCTGAATCTATTATGTATCCCAGGCCATCAGGAAGATACTCACCATATGAGGAGGAGGAGCTGGGCCTGGAGAGAAAGGAACCCTTCCCCACATTTTCATGATATCACCAAGAGGCTGGAAGCTTTCATCACATGCTCTCTTCACAAGCAAAGACATAGTAAAATAGCCTGCCTGAAACCATTCAGCCATCTCCTGATTGTTAAAGGGACCTAAACACAAGAGCAGTAAGAATCTGGTCAGGTTCAAAGAAAAATATATTCCCTGAGTCTCATGTTCATACAAACTTTTATAGTAGCTTACTTCAGAAAGTGACAAATAGTTTTGTATTCAATACAGCAAAAATAAAATTTTGAAATACACAGTGCTTTGTCTATTTCACAGCAAATGCTCTGCTGCTGAGCTTCATCCTTGACCAAGCTTCACTTTTACACATCCTAAATTGTCATCAATGCTTTAATGACTGTAAGCAGCACAACTGTCTCACCCTCTGAAATATTCCTTCATCAGAAAACTGAGAAATGTATACAGAAGAGCAGATAAACACTTGTGGACTTTGCATCACTGAGGTGTAGAGAATATAAATGTTCAGTGCTAAACACAGTCTCAAATTTTTGTTATGTTCTGCTGGAGATTAGTGATTGCAGGATAAAAAATAATATAAAATATAAGCAATAATCAACTGAATTAGGGCAAATTATAACTTATTTACCCAACAAGACTAAATCTGGCCTTGAGAAAAAAAATTGCATTCTTTAATCGAGTACTTTAAACATAAAAATTTACAGAGCAGGGGCTGGAGAGATGGCTCAGAGGTTAAGAGCACTGCCTGCTCTTCCAAAGGTCCTGAGTTCAATTCCCAGCAACCACATGGTGGCTCACAACCATCGGTAATGGAGTCTGGTGCCCTCTTCTGGCCTGCAGACATACACACAGACAGAATATTGTATACAAAATAAATAAATAAATATTTTAAAAAATTTACAGAACATATATACCAATTCAATGTTTGAATTACGCATTAAGAAATGTTTTTTTAAACGTGAATGGGTGTTTTCCTTGCACAAATGTCTGTGCACCACCTGTGGCCAGGTGTCCATAGAGGCCAGAAGAGGGTGTGAGATCCCCTAGAACTTAAGTCAAGCTTGGATCCTCTGGAAGAGTAGTGAGTACTCTTAACTATGAGTCATTTATCTAGTAGTCATCTCTAAACTGTTAATTAAAATCATGTATATATGTTCTTTAACCACCACAGAACCAAGATATAAATCAACAATACAATACTAACAGAAAAATTCCTAGCTTAAAAGCTAAAAACACTTCCAAATAATTCATGGGCAAAAACGGTATGCGTGAGAGCATGTACATTCCACATACTCTTAAGTATAAATCATAACTAAATTAATTCCTGGAATACAAAGTTGATTCATTCAAATTATGAAAATTCACCAATAAGCTGAATATAGTGGTGCATGTCTTTCATCTCAATACTTGGTAGGAAGGGAATGCCAGTATTTTATACCACATTACGTGTGGCATATAATTATTTCAGCTCGTCCAGAAATGTTTAACACCCTTTAATATTAAGGAGGGTGGGTACATGTTTCGGCAGTGCATAAACTAAAACAACTGCAATGATACCAAGATGACTAGCACAGTCCCTGCACAATGATGGCACCCAAATTTGTAAAGTGTTCTATATTTATTCTGGCTTTCATATATGCCAAAATAATTGAAATAAACAGCACCAAAAAGAAAAAGATTTTAAGAGGGGGGAGGGGAGAGCCTGGTAAACATGCTTACCACTAAGTCTAACAATCTGAATAAGATTTCTGGGAACTAAAACTGGAAAAGACACAATGCTTGCAAGTTGTCTCTGACTTACATACCACATGTATGTATGTCTATACATCTACACACACATAGGTTCAGCAGTTAAAAAGCACTCACTGTTCTGGCAACAGAACCCACACGGCAGCTTACAAACACCTGTACCTCCATAGAGGCAGCGAGGATTGACACCTCTGGCCTCTGTAGGCACCTGCATAGATGTGCATATAGACCCCACTCTGCGTGCGTGCACACACACACACACACACACACACAATTAAAAATAATAAAAAGAAAAAAATTACAAGATATGTAAGATGACTAGGGCAAGCAAGATGGCTCAGTAAACACAGGCACCTACCACATAAACCTAGTGACATGAGTTCTACCCTAGGAACCCATGAAAAGGTGGAATGAGAGAACCAACTCTACAGAGTTGTTCTCTGACCTCACACATCGTGCAAATATATAATCAGTGAGAATAAATAATAAGCTTTATAAAAGATAAGGATCTACCCCCAGATATACACAACCATGCCTAATAGAATGATTTTTGTCAATTGGCTTTATTATTTCTAGCTACTTGGGAAGACTGGGGCAGGGGCCTTCAGCCCAGAAGTGTGAAATCACTATGTGTAACACAACAAGACATTATCTCAAAGAGGATGAAGGAGGCTGAAAAAGAGGAAATCTCTATTAGACACAAAAGCACAGGTAAAGATGCTCAACAAAGCAATCAGAACTACAAAACAATCCAGGTCTGGGGGAGGACATTCAAAATCCCAGAACTCTTAAAGCTAAGTCAGGAGAATTAAGAATTGGAGGACACCCTGGGTTATACAACAAGACACCTTCTGTCAAAAAAACAAACAACAAAAACCTTACATACAACTGAATATCCTAGTAACTACAAAAATAATAATAAAAGCTAGCAATGATGTAGACAAATTAGAATCTGTGTACCTTTGGTTAGAACATAAAACAGCACTTGGGAGGCAGAGACAGGCAGATGGCCAGCCTGGTCTGCAGAATGGGTTCAGGACAGGCACCAAAGCTACACAGAGAAACCCTAACAAGAAGAACCAAAAAAGAACATAAAATAGTACAGAAGCTGTGGAAACAGTTAAAACTCATTTCCATATAATCTAGAAGCAGGTGTGGTAGAACATGTCTAAAATGCTAACATTCAGGAGGCCGAGAGATAGCAGCTCCCAGGATTTATCTGAGCTACACATGGAGACCCTGAACAACAGTAAAGTATCATACACTTGCTAGAATGATTTTAAAACAAAGAAAAACCCACAAAATTTATTATCAAACTCTGGTACAGATACAAGGAAACAATAATGTCATTAGAGGGCATATAGAATTGTTTAGTCACTCTGGAATTAAAAAACTTAAGATGCAACTGCCATAGTACTTGCATTTCTGATCACTTATACTGAAGGTATGATATACTTTCACATACTGCACATAAATGTTTACAGCAGTTTTATTTGAAGCAGTCAAAAAAATTGAACCACCCAAATGTCCTTCCTCAGATGAATGGCTAAACAAACTATCATAAATTGACATCATTCACTATGACTCAGTAATACAAGGAAACAAAGTATGACTTTCCAAGCCACCTGCATGAATCTCCAGGGATTATACTAAACAGCGCCATCACCACCATTCTATGCTGTATGAGTCTACTTACATAACATTCCTAAAATGATAAAACATAAAAATGTAAAACAGATTGGTGCTTACCACATATTAACAAAGCAGTGTGGAAACGAAGTATGCTTTGCTATAAAAGGGAAACAATGCTGCTAAAATGCAAAGATTCTGAATCTCAACTGTCAACACCCAGATGTTCTGCCACTGAGAAAAATTGGATGAAGTACAATTTCATGTGAAACTACAATTATCCCAAATAAAACGAATTTATTAAAATGCACGTATGTACAAAGTGCTGTTCTGAGGTATCTTAACATTATACTTGGATGTTAACAATGAACAAATATAAACAGAGTAACTCCTATGGAAGAGAATAAGGCAGGGAAAGAGAACTAGAAGTAGGAGATGTTAACATGCTGGAGGCCTCAAAGGACATATTCAGTAAGTGTTGTGCTAAAACTGACATTAACATACCAACAACCAACTCAGGCTCTAACAATTTTAAAAACAGAAATAAATCTATATAGACTTTTCACAGCATTCTCTCCTCTTATCTAACTCATTCAAATCGTTTAAGGGATTCATTTGTAATACATGCAATCTTTTCTTAGTCATTTTAGTAATTCTCTGTTGTTTATATATGGCAGGTCTACATCAACAAATCAGTCAAGGTTCTCCAAAACTGCTGCCATCATTTTCTGTTGGTCTAGGTATCAAAGCACAGAGAATCATTACCTGCCTCTTACCCAGCTGGGATGTGTGGAGCTCAGATAATGCACAAAGCATATGCTGACAATGTTGTCATTTTGGTCATCACTCTCTACTTGTGTTTATTTTCCTATGTGATTTTCTTTGTATTTAGAAAGAAACTCTGTTGACTTTCTTTTCTATTATGCAAACAAACATTAAACAAATACCCCTTCTCAGGAGGTTCTGAAAGTGACATAGATACTTCAGTACTTAAAGTGAAAATGGGCTGTTTACCTTGGATTTCCCCCTGAGGGTCTTTGTAATACCACTTTTGCATTGCTTCGTGGATCAGTGGAATCGACACTCCTTTAGCTCTGTGCTCTTGCAGTTTTGATGTCAATCTTTCATCATCTAGTGCACTGTCTTGGAGATAAGCCACCATCTTCTCAGCTTGCTAGTAACAGAAGATAAAAGGATTCAGGGAACAAATGATCTCGAATTAATATTATAAGGCTAGTAATAATGATCATTGTTTTTGAACTACTTAATTTATGAAAGACATTATGCAACGAAAAAAACCATTAACAACCTAAGCCCATCTTAGAAAAGAAAAAAATATATAGATCAAAGATACAAAATAAACCAACTAGATTGAAATACAAACTGGTATGGATCAAAGCCTACGCTTCAAATAAAGGTTTAAAATAAGCTGTTGTCCCATTCTAGATTGTTTTCACAAACCTTCATGTCTGTGTAGAGATGTTAAGAGAATAAAAGGCTCAATTAATACAATTACAAATAAATTACAAGTTTCACTAACACATCAACTAACCCTTCCTTCTACATTGCCTGTCTCTAACCACACCAACCTGAAGGAAAGAGAAGTTCTTCTACAGAAAATCAACTCATGTGTTGTTATACACAATCTTCAGGAAACACGGACGTGAATAAGAATGTTAACTAAAATCCTGCGGCTTTTAACCATTATTCCTGCTGTACTTGAAGTAAAGAACACAAAACACACAGGAACCATCCACAGCTGCTTGTATTCACCATTTTTAGCATTCCATTAATGTCCAAAAAGAAAAGAAAAGAAAACAGCTAAGGGCAATCGCAGAAGAGCAAAAAATAACCTGACATAATGACTACTACATAGCAGAAACTTAAAAGCATGAAATGATCTGAAAGACAATTACTCACACAAACATTAAATAACCAAACAACTTTTCCAGTACTTAAGACCTAGTGTATAAAACTTCTGCATTGGGATATACATGGAAGTTTGAGAGGAGAGGATAAAGTAACCTGATTTCACCTGTTCCAAGTGTTTGAGCCCCTCTTCATCATCTGGCTCTGTGGAAACACTGCCCATACCAGGAGCCTCAATGGCTGCTGTCTCAACTGGCCGTGAGGCAGAAGTAGGAGTGGGAACAGGAGGTGGAAGAATGACGAGAGGAGAGGCTGTATCTGGAGGAAGCTGTGTTGAGGGTTGCTGGGAGGCAGGCACTGTTTCTAAAGGGAAAGAATGTAGAATAATGAATGTTCTTATAAATGTGGAGACATCTTAAGGTTAATTCTACATTAAAAAGTGGAACAGTCTACTGTACAGGCCTGACTGATTTGTCGACTCTGAAGCTACTTCCTATGGAAAAATGTAGTATATGTCCCTAGAATGACGTTTAAAAGTCCATAAAGCTTCTCTCTCGCAATGTCACTATAACATCTAGCCAATAATTAGTGGTATCAATCAATCTACTCCATTCAGAAAGAGCAGGCCTCTAAATAGTAAAGATTAAGATACTCTAAGCTTTTCAAAGACATGTCATCTCATCAAAATGTGTAAGGAAAACCCCTGTAATAATCTTAAGTACCTGTCTCAAGTGGTAATATAGTGTAGGTTTTAAGAGTCTTACTACTTTGTTTCCTCTTTTTTGGGGGGGAAGGGGGCGGAGGCGGAGGGGAGCTTTTTGGAACTCACTCTGTAGACTAGGCTGGGCTTAACTCAGACATCCACCTCTCTCTACCTCCTGAGTTGCCAGGATGCTGAAATTAAAAGAGTGAGCTACCACTGCGGTTTAAATATATTTCTTTTCTCTCTCTCTCACCCACTCCCCCCCTTTAATTTTATATGCACTGGTGTTCTGCTTGCATGTTCTGTGCGAAGGTGTCAGATGCCCTGGAAGTGGAGTTACAAACAGTTGTGAGCTACCATATGGGTACTGGGATTTGAGCCCAGGTCCTCTGGAAGAGCAGCCAGTGCTTTGAGTGGCTAAGCCATCTCTCTAGCCCTTGCCAAGATTGCTAGTTAAAACCTCTCAGTATGGAGGCTCCTAAAACAAATGTGGAAGACGGTATAACTAGGTCAAATTGCAGTTTCTCCTTTAAAACCTTGGCTGTTCAATTACAAAGAGCCTCTTCAAATGCTTGCTCCCCTCAAGCATTGCCAAATTTTTCTTAAGTTCAGGCTATACATGCTGCCTCTCTTGTGTGACCACCACCTACACCTGATAGACAGGACTTCTATTTACCCCTTCTCATCAGTAAAGCACCCTGTCAAAGACACACAGTGACACAAAACTGCTAGGTTCAATGATTTTCCCTTGCCATCATTAGATAATATGGAGCAACAGACATTATTGATCCCAATTCGAGGCTTGAACAATCCATCTCCTTCCTGTACTTGTAGGCTATACTTTTGCCTCTCAAGAAATTCTCTGGCTCTCACACCTAAAACTAAGAATTACTCAAGCTTCTGTTTTCGGTTCTCTCTTTTCCTCGCCCCTACAAATTGTATGGTTTTGTCATTGTGCTCTTCATTTTATGGCCTCTATCTCTCCATCCTCCTAATTACCAACTGCTGGGATTACAGGCCTGTGTCACGACAATGGACCCAGCTAGAACTTTAGATCCTTACTATCTCCCTGGCTCTAAACTGCTCCCATCCAGCTATAGTCCTCTCATTTACAACTTTTTCAGGTCAACTCTCATTCTTCTTCATGCTTCACAGCGAATGTTCTAAACAGAATTTAAACATTCCTCTCTCAAATGAGCTCTTCGACTTCTATTTTTTTTTTCTGGTAACTAAATGTCTGAGCTACCATGATGGATAATCAATAACTAAGTTTGTCAATTTTTGACTAAAATCTCATCTGCCACTACCTCAATCTACAAGTGCACTGCCTACTACCTCACTGTGTCTAGTCAGAAGTTCGAATCACATAGTAGCCCATGTGTCTGGACACCCTACATAAAGCTATCAAATCTAAGTTCCAACCATGTTTTCTACCAACCTTAAGCACACATGGTACCTATTTTTTTTTTTAAAGGGAGAGCGGGTGACCTGAGCAAAATGGCTCAGTGGTTTGGGGGTACATGCTAAGTAAACTTGACAGACTGAGCTCAATTTCCAGAACCTCTAAGGTAGAACAGGAGAAGAAACTCTTAGAAGCTGGTTTCTAAATTCTACTTGTAGGTACATATGTGCATGCAACATGTAAACATACCAATGTGGGGGTGGGAGGGAATAAATGTAATAAATAAAACTGTTTCTTGCCCAATTATACAATCAGTCTTATTTTCTCACTGTACTTTCATTGTTCTACAATGTAGTCCTGGTACTACAACATTCTCTCAATTGATCCAGCTTTATCTATACCTCCAAATTCTACATTCTATTTCAAGGTCGTCTTTTAAGACTACCTAGCTCCTAAACCATCCCAAGAGCCTGCGAACAGTAAAGTTTTATTTTTGCTCTAGGTCTTAATAGGCACACAATTTAACTCCAGATCCCCCCCCAAAAAAAATTCTAGAATGATAACCTTTAATACACACTTAGTAAGAATTCTCAAAATATACATATCAAGACTCTGCGAATTTCTTGAATAAGATTTTTGATCTACTCTTAGGCACAAAACACCAAGAAACAACTATTATGAATCAAAGAGGTCTCAAGAGACGAAAATCTTTCTCCCAGATGAAAAGTTATGAGCAGACAGCTGCTCATTTTTCTTTAGGGATGTGACTACTCAGACTGTGCATGCTCCAGAGGATGGCTTCACATACCTATGCAGATGGGCAGACCTATCTGGTCTTAGTGAGTTATTTAAAGGGGGGACGGGGAGGGAGGAGAGGCTTGTGGTATGGCAGAGAGGGAGATGTGTTAGGAAGGTCCAGAGAAAATTGGAGTGGGTTGGAGGGCAAGAGATTTACACAGGATCAAAATACATTTGTGTGTGTGTGTGTGTGTGTGTGTGTGTATGAAATTGTCAAAGAAAATATTTAAGAAAAAAAAAAAGAGGTCGAAGTCCCACAGCACAGATACACAGATGCAAGTGTTTCTCAATTTGTTCAAGACACAAAAGACTGAAAAAAATTATTTTTGTTTTTCAAGACAGGCTTTCTCTGTGTAGCTCTGGCTGTCCTGGAACTCACTCTGTAAAGCAGCCTGGCCTAGATCCAACTGCCTCTGTCTCCCAGTGCTGGCATTAAAGGCATATATCACTGCCACCCAGCCTGAAAGTAAATTTTTGGTTCAGATCTTCAATACATTAGTCTCGGGGTGGGAGGATAGAAATACAACTCAATCTTTACAATATAATTTTGTTAGGTGTATACCATATAACATTGTTATCTTAACCACATAACAGTACTGCTTTCTACGAAACAGAAGACAACAACCTAACTAGGAGGGAATAAAGTTTCAGCTATACAGAGAAGCACAAACAGAAAAAACAAAACAAAACAGCACAAATCAAGGCCAAAAACACTTTTAGGATGGTGAGCACAATGTGGGGGAGATAAAAGAGCTGATGTTGAAACTACAAGGGAGTCATATGATAGATAGGTCCATGTCTAGCAGGCCATGTTACCAAGGGCAGACTCTTGTGACAGAGTCCTTCAATATCAGCCATTGCAATACAATATTTAAGTATTTGCACGGATAATCAAAGAAATACACAATAGTGTTTTTAAGATGTATGAGTGATTCAAATAAATATAGTTAACACTATAGATGATGTGTAAAGACTTGTTTTCTAGCAAAGGTGAAGATCAACTTCCACACTGACCCAGGTCCTCCTCCTGCTTCCTTGTGACAATGGTATTTTTCTGTGAGGTTGAATATATGACACTAGATGGAAGGCAACCATCTGCTATGGGAATCCAACAAATATAGAGGATACCAAACAAATGTACAAATGGAGTCAAGATAGCTACATCACCTTAGGAACTGAGGTGCTCATCTCCATTCTTACAAACTTTAGCCCTGTTTCCATAAATTTTGAGATCTGGAGACATGAGGAAAGTAACATCTGACTGCATTTACTGGCAATGATACTTATTCCAATCACTGATCCCCTAAAAACAGTTCCATGGTGTTGGTGGAGGCTGTTCATTCGTTTCCCGGCTGCCCAGAATCCCCAAGTAACACACAGAAACTGTATTAATTAAATCACTGCTTAGCCTTTTAGCTTTAACTTCTTATTGGCTAGTTCTTACATCCTAAGCTAACCCATTCCTATTATTTTACATTTTATCATGAAGGTTGTGGCCTACCGGCAAGGTTCCAGCCAACAGCTTGGCATCTTTCTCCTCTGGCAGCATGACTTCTCACTGACTCTGCATACTTTCTTCTCCTCTATCTGCTTGGAACTCCCTCCCGCCTTACCCTATTCTGCTAGGCCACTGGCTGAAACAGCTTTATTCGTTAACCAATAAAAGCAACACACAGAAGAACTTCCCACACCACTTAAGTAAAAGGTGTCACACCAGTTACCATTGGTCTCAGCAAAATCACATTTTAGGTCTACTTTCACAAATACATACCATCCCCACTGCTGGGCACCTTAACTGGGAGAATAGTTTCTGTCCTCTCTTCATCAGGTTTTTCCATTTGTTCAGCTTTGGGTTCATCTTTCCTCTCCACCTGTGGTGCTTCTTGAGGCTCATGATCTGAAGGGGTACCTGGTCTAGCCAATGTTTGAGGTGCTTCCTCGTTAGCTTCTGGGACACAAAGCCATAGTAAGTGAATTCGGGGAAGTTTTTGTGTAAGTGGAATTCAGTAAGACAAAATGGGCCTTACCAGCTCCTGCTCTGTCTGTTTTTTCTCCCTCTTTCCGATTTGCCTTATCAGGTTCTTTGGCCTCTTCATTATGGCTGCTGTCAGAGTCAGAGCGCTCTTCTCCCTCCTCCACAGGCCTAAATTCCATTTCCTGCTCTTCAGGAATAGGTTCTTTCTGCACTTTCTGTAGCAAGAAAGTAAATTCAAAGGTTAACAGCATATCTGGCTTTGGTGTAAGGCCTGTCATGGTATTTAAAACAAATTTCTTACTTTTAGAGAGAGGAATGCTCCAGAGGAGTCAAATGTGCCCATTTCTTCTTCAGCGTCCTCTAAACACCATTCCGGCAAGCTATCCCTGTCATCATCTATGCTCCCACTACCAGAGCGCACCCTTCGGTAACCCCGCTCATCATCTCGATCTCGAAAATCAAACTCAAACCTCCGGCGACGTTCCATGTGTTCCCTCCAGCCTGTAGAACGAGGGCCATCTGAGTTGAGAAGGACAGAAACCTTAGGAAAGGTTTATGACAGTATTTGAAAAAGAAAATAATGGTTATGAAATAAAGAAGACAATGACAACTAAGAACAAATTCTAATAGATCATCCTTCTAAAGAAAAAAATCAGGAGAACTGAGCTCAGATCATTTACCATCACTAAGTGGCAACAGTATTTACCTTCAAAGTTTGTGGCATATTACAAAGCAAAGCTTTAAAAAATAAATTTAGAACAAAGCACACTGAAAGGATACTATATTCAAAATATGCACTCTGAATAATTAGGTAATCCAGTGAGCACTGATTAATTACTTGTATGGCCCACTCCTAGCCAAGACTTAGAGCACTTAGAGCACTGGCTGTCTTTCTGAATTAAAGTTCATGTCCTCTCTTTGGTAGGTATTAAAGCTGAACCTTTCCTCTTAGAAAAATATTATTCTGAATTATAACAACTCCTGTGTCAACTCATAATATCAAACTCACTGTACCTAATTACTAGTGTTAAATTTCTTGCTTATAATTCTGACTTACTACAACAACAACAACAACAACAAATTCATGAAATTTCGGCACTGGTAGGTAATGATGCCTGAGATTTTATATGGCAAATCTCCCAGCACAGGGGCAGAGCAGAGTTGCCCAGCTCTGCATCCTCGGTTGCTTACCCACAGCAGCGTACTTCCTCCCTTCAGCTTTGCTCTGTTCTTACTTCTCCCTGTCTAACAGCCCCAGGGGCATTCCTGAATCCACCCCAGCATACTTTTTACTGAATCTACTTTCCAAAAGAAAAAAAGCCTGCCCAGTCAAGGTACTTTTCTAAAACAAAAGTACTCTTTTAAGAGGAAAAGGGAACTTCTTGCTACATCTGTCCAATCCACATCTAAGAGTCCCAAAAGAAAGGTGGTTTTTATGAATGTTCTGTCTTGACTCTCAGGGAAAAAACGAGGCCAAAATGAAATGCTCTTACTCCTGAGGCCAAATTTGCTAAAAGAAAACAATCTAAAAAATACTGTGGAATGGGAATGGAGGGGGGAAAATACTGTGGAAAAAATTAAGATGTCAAAAACAAGACATTAAATACAGAACTTAAGTTCAAAAAAGAACAGATACTTCCATAGGTAAAACATTTATTACCTGCTGAGAGTACAGAATTTTACATATGCTTTGTTTAAATGTAAGGCTAGAGCCATCACTCAAAAGGAGTCTTCATGATCAAATGTTAGATTCCAGAGTCGGCTGTCCACTGCTATCATGTCTAAACAGTCTAAGTATGCACACTGATAGGAATCTATCCTTCTAGGCACTCAGCTCCTGTTTCCCTCTTACTGAGTTTCCTAAGTTCATCTCCCAGAGTGGAGGCTTCCCTGTCCTCTGAGCCCTATCTCCAGCTATATCCAGCTGTGAGACCCGCTCTAATAAAACTACATCCCATACGTTGTCTTACCAAGAGTTAGTAAAATTTTACTCATGAAACTAAATGTAGCAAGTGAGGCAGACAACTTACTAAGGCTGACCATAGCTTTATATGGGATTTACATCTAGAATAAAGTGAGAAATTTTCAGAAGATAAATCAATCTAAAATATTATACTGAAAATTACTCTAATTCTAATAAAAGATTATAATCTAAGAGGTGGAAATTAACTTATAACAACTAACTAATAAGGCTAGATTTTCAAATATGTCAGGTTCAAAAGTAAAACATATTCACAAAAAAAAAAAAAGGAGTTTTCTCCAGATCTCTTTTATCTTTATCCCAGAAAACATCTTTTAAAAATACATGAACAAGGTGGGGCAGAAGTAGATTGGGAGGCTGACAATAAAACAAATGAAGAACGATTTAGAAAACAGGGAAAACATTGTATGACCAAATTCTAAGCTGCTGGACAAGGACAACAGTAGAAGACGACCACTAAGTGTTGACCTAACTCCCTTTAATAGTCTCAACATCACACACTTGGGCTCAGAGGCACTGTACATCTTTCAAAACATTCACCTTGTTTGTTTTTGACCAGCTGGAATTTCTCTTCTCCTTCAGCCCAGATTCTGTCCATTCTTCACTGAATGCTTATTGGGAACATAAGTCTACAACCCCTCTCCTTACAGGCAAGATCAGCACAAAATGCTGCAATGCCTTGAACAGAACTATGACACGTGGTTGCCTAGGATACAAACTGATGAGAACTGCCCGGATCCTATGATATAAACAATGCCCACTCATGACAGAAAATCTGCCCCAAGAGGCAGCTGTAAAGAACTGATATAACCATCAGACTTTTATCAAAAGGTTAATTTTATTATGTTTTTATCTACATACCACTCGGTAACAAACTAAATGCCTGCTACAGTGTGTCAGCTAGGTTAAAGGTTTGGCTAACAACTTGACTTTAAAATGAGAAAAATACTAACAGTGTTATAGTACCCACTACTTAGGTAACCTTCTCTGGCATACAGCTGGTATTATTATGCTTCACAGGGCTGACACACATTCTGTTTATGTGACCAACTACAGTACATCTGAGCATCATGAGGATTGAAGCAAAGGAGCTTCACAAAGCACCAGTGTCTTCAATTATTGGCATAGCTAATGCCCAAGAATGGCTTGGAACATTAAGAGTCCAAAAAAACAACTTTGCAATTTACTGATCATTACTATTCTTGTTCTCTTTTCTAAGGTCAGGAGTACAAATGAATAAACTTGTGATTATTCCTGACCTAAGTTTAAAGTTTATTCTTCAAATAAAGTCTCCTCCTCCCCCAATCACATTTTCAAGGGAGAGAAAAGGGGAAGAATAATCCTTTCTTGTTTAGAAAAAGTACCCATGAAGAGAATACACATTCCAAACATACAGTTATACATTTGTAAGTATTTTTTTTAATATTCCCTATTAAGTTTTTAAGAATGCTACAGACAGATTAAAGATTAAGAGGTAGACAAATTGAATGAAATCCTTCCCCATGCTTGCAAATGCAGGCAGGTGCTTCCTATTAAACCACACTATTTGCCCCAGGAAAATAGAAAAGTGATTTCAATCAACTGAGTAGATGTGCTGGTGAATTATTTTGTTGAAATATTTTTGTAGTAGAAAAGACTGAGCTGTGACAGTATAAATGATTTCTTTTTTAAAAAGAAACAAACTATTTTTCTTTTCCATTAAATCCCAAACATTTTTAGCAAGCTCTCATTTCAGTTCCTTTGTGCTTTATACAACACAACTCTTACCAGGGCTGTGAGGGCGCCACCTCTCTCCATCCCTTCTTGACCCAGCTAACCGCCAACCTCCATCTTCCTCTTCTCCATTTTGTTCCTCTCTAAAGATTCGCCAGTTTTCACTTTCTGACCGTATAAATTCATGCTTTCTCCCCATAGATGTTGGTCCACTTTCCTCAAAATTTGGTCTCCCTATAAAGATAAGAAAATATGGTAAGTTAATACAGGCTTTTACCAGTAAAGATTTTGAAAAACAAGTAATATTTCAAACTTTCTCCGTATCTGTTCCTTTCAATGTTCAAAAATGTTAATAAACTAACTGCATATATACATAAATATTACACTTCTCTTAAAGCTGAATGTTCCAAGATTCAGCAATTAAAAATAATAAACAAAATAGTATGTGCAATTTTTAAAAGGCATACAATGAGGAGCTAGAATGATGGCTCACAGTTAAGAGCACTTGATGCTCTTGCAGAGAATCCTGGTTCTGTTCCCAACACCCATACAGTAGTTCAAAACCCTCTTCTGGCCCCTGCTGACACCAGACATGAATGTGGTGAACCTGCATACATGGAATCAAAACACTCATACACATAAAATAAAATAAATCCTTTACCAAAAAGGACATACACTGAAAATTCAACTAATTTTCCTTCTACATAAGAACTCCAGAGATTTAGTCTCCAAAACTAAAAAGAAACCATTAGTTTCCTATAAAATCTTCCAAACACTGTCCATGTGTACATTTAGTCATGTATAATTCCTACAAACACATTCCCTGAGGATAACATACTCTTTTGTAATATTATTATTTTCATCCAATGGTGCATTTTGCCAGTCTTTCCCTATCAGCATACACTTTTTTAAAAGACATTTTTAATTATATTACCTTAACTTATATAACCAACTGGCATGGGTTTAAATCTCCAAGATCAGAAAACGTATACATTTCAACCAGTTTTACTAAAAAAGATTGGAAATTCAAAAGTGAAGGCAGTGTATTGTAAAGACTCATTTACTCAGCAATAGAGGAATATGACAAATTGATTTTTGGACATAATTCAAAGCTATGCTATCTAACAATGTCTCAAGAGTTACTGATTTAAAAAAAATGTAGGCAAGGTAAGCCAAACTGATATGCTGATATGTAATGTCCTACAAAATCTCACACTAGTTGAAAATGAAGAACACTGAAACCCTCAATCTGCAAGTTACAGGTTCTCTTGGTGACAAATCCTTTCAATTAATCCAAAATGAAAGTTTTAAAGAAGAGGGAATTCAATGAGGAAATCCTTGTTTCTAGTTATATTACATTTTATATATACTAAGATTTACCATTCTGTTTGTTCACACAGTTTTTCATTGTTAGCAGGTATTATTTCAACTAAATAATAAAAATTATTCCAACTAATAATAAAATCAGGGTAGCTAGACAGCTCAGTGGGTAACAGTACTTGCTATCAAACTTAACAACCTGAGTTTAACCTCTGGCAACCAAATGGTAGAAGGTGACTTCCAAAGTTGTCATCTGACCTTCACACACATGCACCCCACTACACACACAGGAAAGGAAGGGAGGGAGGGAGGGAGGGAGGGGGAAGGGGAGGGGAGAAGGGAAGAGAGAGAGAGAGAGAGAGAGAGGAGAGAGAGAGAGAGAGAGAGAGAGAGAGAGAGAGAGAGAGAGAGAAACTGACTTAAAATGTAATTAAAAAAACTCTTAGAAGGGAGAAAAGACATCGTCTGCTAGGAAAAACACTATTTGTTTTCTGCTGTGGTCCACAGCTTCCATGAGCCCCCCAATAATCCCTAGCTTTGGTATCCATATAGTAATTTTCCCTTAAGGGTGAGCTGAACTTACTGCCAAAAAATAGAATATACCTAAAATAATGTCACTTTCTGAATCTAAAGTTGTTTTAGTTGTTGTTGTTGGTGGTGGTGGTGGTGGTGGTTGCTTTTTGGAGACAGGGTCTCACTGTGTAACCCTCGCTGGTCTGGAAGTCTACTATATAGACCAAGCTGGACTGCCTCTACCTTTTTGAGTACTGGGATTAAAGTTGAGTATCACCATGCCCAGCTCTGATTCTAAAATTTAAAAGGCCTCTCTCTTCAAGCATCTCAGAATCGTTCTCTGAAAAAAGTCAGCTACCCCATGGTAACTGTAGTGAAGCTCATACTACAAAGCCTTGAGGCTCTTCACTTATAGAAACGTAAGATTTAAAGTGGTTCCAATCCCAAAAGAACCTTAAAATGACTAAAGAATAGGCAGACAAATTATACTGCTTTCTCTCTCTCTCTCTTTTTTTTTAAATTTTGTATGCAATATTCTGTCTGCGTGTATGCCTGCAGGGCAGAAGAGGGCACCAGACCCCATTACAGATGGTTGTGAGCCACCATGTTGTTGCTGGGAATTGAACTCAGGACCTTTGGAAGAGCAGGCAGTGCTCTTAACCTCTGAGCCTTCTCTCCAGCCCCTACTGCTTTCTCAAGAGTCACTAGAGCCCAAGACACCTAGCCAATAAATGAAGCAGAGAAATAAACATGCATGGCATGGTAGCCTAAGTCAGTCTATAATCCCAGCAATCAGGAGATAGACAGTGCATCACAAGTTCATATAGGAGTCTGAAACCAGCTGGGCCAAATAAGACCTTAATTCAAAAGTGATTCAGCTAAGTTCTAGGATCATCAATATTACACAAAGACCAAAATAATCGCTTAACTGATTTTTTCATTTCCAATTCTTCTTATAGGAAGTTAATTTTTCCCATTTTATGACTGAGAACATTGAGGCTCAATAAATAACCAAAAAAAAAAAAAAAGTACAGACACACGCATTCCTTGAACTAAAGGACCTCCCAGGCTCTCCTGCTTAGATTGAGGGGTTAATATACTTTATAAAATACTATTTTTGCTATATGGCTTCATGAAAAATGTAGCTATCCTCACAGAAGAGAAATTTAGAAGAAACCTTTAATGTATTTGAATATAAAAACAAAGAGAAATGGTCACAAATGCTAGTGAGCTGTGAAAACAGAAAGTGCTAATTACAGAAGGCTAAACTAATCTAGCCACTCATTTTCATCATCTGCTTTTCCACATGGAACCTTGGGAGTAGTGAGCACATTAAAGAAAGCAATATAGTACTAATGGCAAAATGCAGAACTCACCAAACACGGATTATCACTTTTCCTAAAAGAATAAACTATTAGAGGCTTTATTAAATAAAAATTAAAATCACCGAAGTATTAATGATGTTACAGTCTTAAACTGGAAGGCTAAAACAAGACTGCCAAAAAGTTCAAGGCAACCTGAGCTATACTATAGTGAGAGGAGAGTGAAAGTGAGAGGGCATGAGCACACAGGAGTGAGCATGGAGACAGCACGTGAGAGAGAGAGCAAGAGCAAGTGAACTGGGAACGTAACTAGGCCACAATTTAATGCATACATACAAACAAACATACATAGAAACAAGATGAGTGTTCTCCCCTCCCTTCACTATGTTGTAGACAGGCTTTCAATAGTTGGGTTCACATAACCCTTCTGCTTTTGCTTTTCAAGTGACTGGGTATAGATCATCACCAGAGAGCCGAGCCTAGGTAACACTCTCACTGGAATCTACAGTCCTGCTGCCTTATAGTCCCATTTTCCACTTCTGAAAGCAAATATTTCTCTATGATTATTCATCGCCTAGTAAGGCCAGTAAGTCAGTTACATCCTGACATTTTCATTTGAGAGGAGTGGGTCTGATATGGAGCAGCCTGAATTTACCTGAACTCTAGTAAATCAGTTAACAGAATTCAAACTTGAGTTACTAAATATCTATTACTATGAAACAATTTCTAAGAACTGTCATATACTTTTTCACTAATATACATATATACTAAATATTACATATGAATATCAACAATAGAAAGGTTTCAATTATGAATTACTGGTAAAGCAAGGAAACCTATATGACAACAGTCCTTATAATCCCACATCTAACCTTTAGGACGCATAGTCATTTTCCATAGAAAAGGGTAAAAAAGACTCAGGGACTTGTAAATAGACTTCACTCTCTCCTACTCTCCTCTTCAAAAACCTTTAAAGCTCAACGTTCTTGGGTGGACACATAAAAATGTGCAATTCACTGAGTTTTTAATCAAACAATTGTACAAAATTAACATCTTAGCTGTTTGTTTTAAAAAAAATTCTCAAAAATCTCCACATAGTCCCCCATCAGTCTTTTCAAAGCTATACAATATCCTTATTTCTTAATTTTGCCCTTTAAAACTTTAAAAAAAAAAAAACTTTATTTGGGGGAGGCTAAACTGACCGGGATGAGTGATGGATGGATGGATGGATGGATGGATGGATGGATGGATGGATGGATGGATGGATGGATGATTGATTTTAAGGAGCTTTATTTGGCATGTTGGGTGCATACACACCAAAATCCACATGTGGAAGACAGAGAACTTGGTGAGGCTAGTTCTCTTCTATCTTTACATGGATTCCAGAGATTAAATTTTAAAGTCATCAGGCTTGTACAGCAAATATCATACTCACTGAGCTATATCACCATATATAAATATACATATAACTTCTTTATATAAATGGAATATTAATATACCCCTGAAAAATAGCTTGTTCTTTTACACTGATATACAAGATTTCACTGTATGAACAGTTTCAATGCATTGCTCTTGAATTGTTGATATTTAGGTTGTTTCTTGCTTTTTGTTATTATAAACTGTACATTTATGAGCATTCTTATACACAAATTTTAGTGAGCAAAGAGATATGTTTCTTTGGGTACACATCATATTCAGCTTTTGTGATTACTATCATATATTTTCCCAAAGAAATGGTATTACTTTGCTATTTGACTGTTTTACTCAAACATAGAGTAAAAGTTAACAGGATGTCTCTTCCATACACAGACACAATTACACAAGTAGGATCACAAAGACAGACTTGAACATAGCGCCTGCTCTCTAGGCCACAGACCAGGGATACACATGGAAATAAAGGACCTGATACATTATAGTTGATACAATGTCCTGATATAGTTCACCTGATCGTCTTAATAACCACAGGAGATTAAGTTAAACCTCACCATCTCTATTGTTCCTGTGCGGAAAGGGATACCTGTGGGTGGTTTCCCAAGATCACATAGCTGAGTCATGAATCAGAAATAGAACCTAGGCCTGCAACCTCCTAACCTATCTCTACTACATTACTCTCAGTGGGTTACTCACAACTACGCCCATTGGAAGCGGCCGGAAATTCTAGTAAAATTGAGGTAGGAAAAGGAAGATCTAGGATTTAAGACTGTCAAGCTCCAAAAGGACGACAGTTGGTAAAACTTAGGAGATGTCAACATCCATAGGCAGAAACTACCTTTATTTCAATATTTCCACCAAAATAATTTCAAAATATTTATTTCTGAAAAAAATTGGTTAACTTCTCCAATAGAAAAGTTTTGTTCTAGAAATTAAAGAAATGTGGCTTCAAACAATATAAAAAAATATATTTCCAATTGTCCCTAACAGCTAAAAATGACATCGAATGAAGAACTACCCTAATAGTTTGGAATTCTTTCTAATTAGTAGGTATCTGTTGTATAAGTTTTAGTCAACAAGAAGAAATGACAAAAAGATTCACTTGTATAATCTAGTTTAAAAGTAATATAGATTTGTATACTCTTTTTGTTTTGATTAATTTTCAGGACAAAGATCTGCCTGCTTCTGCCTTCCAAGTGCTAGGATAAATGGCATGTGCCATCACGCCTGGTACATTTGTGTATTCTTGATGAAACTTAAATGACAAACATCAAAGTTATTCACAGACAGTTTAAAAGATGCTATCTTATGCTCTTTTTGTGTCTAATAATTGCAGTGTTCTATGGTGGCTAGAGCTACAATGAGGGCCACCCACATGGGCCCTTCCCAGCACTCAAACTCAAACTCTTCTCTCTGCAATATATCAGAACTGTGACAAAGTTGAGTAAAGAACTCTGGTAACTTTTTAAAATTCAATTTATAAACAAGATGATTTAAAAGTGAATCTAACTCTAATATAATACTCTGCAAATGCATGTCTGTAAACTGTACAGTTCCTGGCTAGAGACCGATTAGAAAGACACAGATCAGAATTTTCTTTTTAAAAATATCTCAGGGAATAGGAATATGCCCCCACCCCTACAGCCCTCATGCTTGCTGTCTGCTGGTACACACCTAAAAACTGCCTGGAATATCTGATGAAGGCAGTCACTGGAAAGAGAGACTAGATAAAGCAGCTATTGCCAAGCTACAATTGAAGATGAGCTTGGGGCTGAGAGTCCCTACACTGGAAGTATGCTGTGACCAAGGATACTTTGTTTTTCAGGAAAAACAGTCTAAGACTTTCAGAACCTTAATGCTGTCTAAGATCTTCAAAAGGTAAATATAAGAAAGAGAAAGAAAGAAAACTCAATTTTTTTCTGCTCAATATAGTAAATAGAACTGCTGTATCAAAAAATAATATTACCTATAGAATTTTATGCTCTTATCATAGTCATTTAAGGCATATAAAAGCTGTTAAATACATATGTAGTATATTATGTACAAGTAGTATTCCCCCAATGACAATACATACTTGTTTCTCCCTTAACGTATCAAGGCAGAATACGAGTCGTCTACAAATTAAATGAAAACTGAGTGCTGACTTCTGCCTGGTCTTCTGGGTGGACTTCCTAAGGAGAAGGAGTGGTAAAAGGGCACCTGTGTGCATGTTTGACTCACAGCCAAAAATGGTGTTTATGGAAAACTTCAGATGGAGCACAGAGGCATTCAGCCAACAAAATCTACAGCTGTGAAACTTGGAGCTTCCAAGTACCCAAACTCCAAAAGCAAAAGCGGAATTATGGGACAGACTTTTGAAGCTTGTTTATGTGCAAATTTTTGTAGCAATGAACTTTGTATTTCTCTATTAAGTAGTGAAAGGGAAGCCCATGCAAGTAGAGACACTTACTTCCCCTTGTTCTCAATAGTTACTTATAATTTCAGAGAGGTGAAAATAGGAGTTTAAAGTCTACTCTAGAAGTCTCTAAACTTTTGCAGCCTAATCTCTGCTCAGCTGGTGAGCACAGTCCTGAAAGCTCAGCGCCTTCTGGCTGGACAACTAGGGGAGCTGCAGTATGTAAGAATGTCTCTGAAAAACTACCTCAAACAATGGGCATGTGTCCCCATCCCCAGAACTCTCACGCTCACAGTGTGTTGACAGCACACCTAGAAACTGACTGTCAACTTTCACCATGCAAAACTGGAGTCTAGGTATCTTTAACATAGTTATATAAGTTAAGAATACATGCAATCAGTCAGACAGATCAGATACGAGAGTGGGCAAAATACTGCACTCCAACAAATCCTTTGTCATTTTAAAGAAAACTGTAGTGTATCTGTAGACTATTTACTAAGCTACTTCAGCTAAAATAGGTATTAGTACCTTTAGGGACAGAGATTTGGATCTAATAAACACTAATTTACTTGTTTGTGATACTAGACATAATCATTACAATTCTTAACAAAAAAAAAATCAATGGAACAGTAACATTTATGTTCATACAAAGAAGAGATCCTTTAGATTCTACTCCAATTACCTTACTGTGACATACCTACTATGTCTTTTAAGGTGAAGGTGGCATATCTCATGTGCCATTACCAATGTCACCTAAGCCAAGCTGATAGTACCATCTTCCAATGATTTAGATACTTGAGTGACTGTCATGAAAATACTGAGTTCCCCAGAGTCAAAGTCTCACTCTAAAGTCAGCCATCAGTGGTCACTGTCCACGGCAGGCTCTCAAGTTGGAAGTATCCCAGAAACAGAAAATTACTTCATATAAGTCAATGTGTGGGTGCACGTTCGTGTGTGTATGTGTGGGTGTCAGTGTGTAGCTGAGGCTGGCTTCAAACTCGCAGCAATCCTACTGTCTCGGTTGACCAATGGCTGACATTACAGATATGAGCCACCACACCTAGTAAAGACATTGATTTCATCTTTGTATCAATACAGACTAAACTAGAATGTATTTTTGAAAAGTCTTGTCAGGCACAGTGGTACATGTCTATAATCTCAGGCTGAGGCAAGGAAATTGTAAGTTGAAGCACAGTAGACTATAGAGCCAAAAAATTTTTTTATTTAAGGTGGGAGAGGTTTCCTAAATTGAATGACACTCTTTTCTGTCTTACCTACTTTTCAAGATAGTGGCAAATATGCTAATGCCCTGCTTTGGGGGGGGGGGATGACCCACTACTTGCTCTAGTGTTTCTATTGCTTCAGTTAGGTCTTTTCCTCAATCAGCTAGCTGGAAAATGACCCAATGTGTTCCTACTAACAAATGCAGGGAATAAATCTTACATGTGAATCTCACCTTGATTACTTTCCTTGGTTCTGGTGGTCAAAGTTACTAGGGCTATGCCTAAACTTGTATCGAAATGTCTGGCATTAATAAAACTAAGAAGGAATTAATGTATTTTTTAAATTGTGGAGGGCAGGAGAGAAATCCACAAAGTCGGATTTCCCTTCCTAAGTAGCATTAGATTGGTCTGCATTCATAACTTTCCCAGCAGGCCTTTCCAAGCTTTTACTTCAAACAAGCAGTGTCTTTGTTTCCCAGATCCTCTTATGTGTAACATTTTATCAAAGTTTTAAAATTGGCAGCTAACAGAGGAGGAGAAAATACTGCTCACTAGGTATTACACAAGGCCATACTTTCAGCTCACATGGAGGCTGCTACAACCTGGATTGCTGACATTTTCCAGGTAAAACGCAATTTCAGTACTGAGTTACAGTTCCTGTACCATGAATACTGTTTTATTCTACTTCATCACACATACAGAGAGAGACAGAGAGACAGAGAGAGAGGGGGGGGGGGAGAAAAAAAAACCCGCTAAGGTTCACTAAAGCAAGCCTTAAGAAAACCCCTTCCTCCTTTCACCAGGGTGCTGTAAAGAAAAGGACAAGGCATCAAACAATCATATTCCTAGTCAAGCTTTTACTATACAACTTGAAAACCAAACAAAAAACAAAGTCTGTTCCCTTGCCATTAGGAAGGAGGACGTGTGCACTGTTTAGGTAATTAAATGATCTATACCTACTCGTTTGGAAACTAATTGGAGCCATGCTGATGAGGTGAGATCTGATAAGAAAGTTAAAAAAAAAAATCAACTCATCAATTATGCCTAAACATCCTTACCCAACTAAATCTCCCCTCAAGAAATGGTGGAAAAAAGATTACTGAAAGAGATACCTCACACTTTAACAGGCAATATAAGGAGAGAGGGCTGAAAGAAAATCTTGCAGGGAATTTTATCCCTTTGAACTTTCAAATAAACTCTTAAATAAGATTATGCAAACTTACTAAAAACCGGTCCTGATTAGAGGAAAAAAATGCACCCCTTCTCCACTTCAGTTCTGGAGGCTTTCTCCAGAGTTGTTAAGGTTTGTGTTGGGTAAAGAAAGACCTCCTAACAAACCAGCATTCTTTTCCACATGATCAAAGCTAATTGGCCCCCCTGCAGACTAAGTGACCAATCACATCAGCTTCAGCTGAAACCAGCCCTCACGACATTATAAACACAGGAATGTAAGCTGCAAAGCCAGTCTAAGAAGAGAGCCTACAAACTACACTGTAGGTTAAAACCACCTGATCAAATAAACAAGACTACTAACTTCACTGAGACCTACCTTGGTAGGCTGACCCCACAAAAGAACTGGTGAGTACATGAAGTAACCTTCATTTTTATTCTTTCTTTTAGGGAATAGGCAAGGATACTGACAGTAAATAGGGACAAAGTAAGACTGCTAACAATAGAGTTTTACAGCAGAGACATTACCTAGGCAGTCATAGCTAAGGTTTGTTCTTTTTTCTTCAATTTTAGAACTGGCAAAGAGCCATACTGTTAAAACGTTAGTGAAAGTTTAGCTCTCATACATACTAATGCCTTGCTATAATACATAAATAAGTAGGAAAGAATACCAGATAAAACTCAGTGGCTTTAAAAGAAAATAATGTGTTTTTTTAAAGAGATTTAGAAAAACTCAATATAAGCATATGGAAATAAATGCCAGAAGAATAAACATGTTTTTAATTGTCTTAATCCAAAAAAGATCTGTGTCCTAATTTAAAATTTCTTTTGAAGCAGGGAATTATAATTGAAATAGATTCTGTATATAAGAAATTAAAATATGAACTATTCTCTGAGCTTACATAATGGGGTTAAAATTCACATTGTTTGCTCTAATTATAGAGGCCAGGAAAGGTGCTTATGAGACTTTCAATACAGCCTTTAAAGTGTTTGCATAAGGCATGAGCAAACACTGTACTCATTTAACATTTCTAAGTGCAGTCTCTATCTTAACTGTCTAACAGGAATTACAGCACTCCTCTAGAAGCACAGCAACAGAAAAAGCTAAGTTTAAGGGCTACCAATTAATAGACAGAGTAACTGTGTTATTTCAATAATGAACCTATCAAACTACCATTTCTAAAAATAAGTATTTTCCCCATCAAACAATTTATAAATGCATAAGTATTTTACAGCACCCACACAGATACACGCATGAACTTTCAACTTGTCTATTCTACTTCCTGTTGTGATCAGTTCATGAAAATCACATAAAAATCAAAATCAAGACAAATGCACTTAAAATGCACTCATAGTCAAGTACAGCAACATATACCTGTAATCCTAGGACTTCGGAGACAGAAGCAGTAGCCATCAGTTCAAAGACATCTGGCTACACTTGCTGAGGCTAGAGCAGCCTGGGCTCTATGAAACCAGTCACAAAAAGAGAAGGGTGGAGGAGGGAGGGAAGGAGGAAGGAAGAAGGGAAGGAGACAGGGAGATATTTATGCCCCATGTGCCTGTGAGAATGTAAAAATCATTTGGAAATATGTCAACAAGTCAGACATTTACATTAGAAGAAGGGGGAAAAAAACCTATAAATATCAACCAACAGCAATGAAAATTTTAAACCATATAAGTACACAGAAAATCAGAAGGAATCGTAAGGAAACACATATCAGTTGAGAAACGAGACATAAACTTAAAAACTAGCAGGTAGACTTTAAGGGAACATGTTATTTAATCTTTTTTAACCACATTCTTTGCTTTAATTTAAGATATCTGACCAAGGGGACATGGTAGCTTACCCAAAATGACAGAGCTCTGCATAAACAGAGCCAGTACCTTCAGGCCATCCTCCCTACGTGTATCCCTATTCTTTGCACTACACGGCAGTGACTTGACTATATGAATGCATCAAGGTAATCCACTGAGGATCAAAATTTTACTTCTCTCAACTACTTCCCAACATGATCCAAACAAAAGTCAACAATGTTTCATGGGGGAAAACAAAACTAAAAATGCTTCACTGTTTTGATACTGGCCTTTTGACTTCCCTGCCCATGACTTTTTCCATGTTATTTGGTTGCTGGAGGGAGAAAAATGAAATTGTAGAGAGCCTAGATAATGTTGCTACAAAACCTGAAATAACTAAAAGCAATCATATAAAGACCCAAGTGAAAATAATGTTGAAGCATAATGTGTGCGTAGAAAGGCTCTCCTTCCAGTTACAGGGCTCTATAGCAGTCAGACTTAAGCAAAGGTGAACTTGATCTGCTCTGCTTCTGTAAAGTAGGGAGCCCTTAGTGTACTTCATTAGAACAATGGCTCCAAAGGCTCAATTACCAGTGTCCAGACCCACAAGAGGCATTTCCACAGACACAAGAAAGAACAACTAAGTCTGACAGCTCCACTATTGTAGCCTTCCTCGTGTCAAAACCATTTCTTTTATAAAAAAATATGTTAACAGTATAATTTTTATCTTCTTATCTGCTAAAGTATGTTCAAGACAATGTTGCATAAGATGCCCCTCTTCAGATTGTTTTATTTTACTGTATTTTACAATAATTCTGATTGGGCTTATTTTTAAGTCTTAAAATAGAAGTCTTCCTTAACTAAAGATCTATTTCTTATACATAATAAGGATTCCTGGAGTACCACTATCTAGTGGCTCCTGTTTTTCTGTTTGTTTGTTTTCTTTTTGCCTTTTTTTTTTTATTCACTATGTAGCCTTGGCTGGCCTATGCAGATGAGACTGGAGATTCTCTTGCTTCTACCTCCAGAATGCTGAGAGCAAAGGCATGTGCTGCCACTCCTAGCCCCTATGTTGATTCTTGAACACAGTATTGCTCACAAAGGCTAACCAGAGTCAAATGTCTTAGCTTTTAGCAATAATTCTGGATTTTGGTGTGCTTGAGAATATCACTCAATAACTGCTAAATGTATGATTTTGGAAATTTTATTGTGCCTCACTTTCATTACATAATGGGAATGGTATCAGTAGTTATTACTATAAAACTTAAGAAGCATTATCAGTGACAATAAAGCAACTAATACTGAATTTACCTTACACTACGCATTGCCTTTTAGCCTCCCATGAAATTGGAATGGTACCTAGCACAGAATAAACAATATATATCAGCTACCATTATAAATCATTACCACCATTAAGAATCATGTATAGAGCAAACATGGTTTAAACTAGTTACTTCAGTAACAGAAGCAAGAAGAACACCTGCTAAATGTGTTAGCAACAATCAAAGATCAGCTTTAGAATATAATATAGCATGAATGCTGAATATACAGCTTCTTATGGAAAAAATTAAATGTAAATTAACTGTTGTTAACCAGACTAGGCAAATAATCCAAAGCTCTCATGTAATGTGTATAATTTCTTGCCTTGCTATATACTTTTGTGACTTCTATAAAGAAACAGAGAGGGGTAGACAGTATGAAGCACCAAGCACAGTGTCTATAAAAGTTTTGTTGTTTCTAAAAGGTAAGAAGACAGGTCTTCTAAAATATTTTAAGAATCTAGCAAAATAAGGAGCATTAAATATGGGCTGAGGTATGGCTCACTTGTCAGCACTTGCCAAACAACAAAAAAATACACTCAATGATATGACAACTTGATAGGGCAATAAGTGATACAACATGAACAGTTTTGTTTTTTAAACTCTATCACATGAAACTGAAATGAGCGCTTCTTTAAATGGATTAACTATCCAGTGTTCAATTAGTTGTAGCTTAAATCTGAGAAAAATATGGAAGAAAAATAGCCAAGGTTTTACCAATAAAGATTACAATAGCCTCAGGACAAAAGACAAAGTCACACATGCCAAGCTGTCCAACGTCCAAACCCAATAACGGAAAAAGTCTCTAAAACCCCAGAGTCCCTAGACAGACCAATCCAGCAAATCCCAAGTAACCTTACTCCACCTTCTTAGGAATCAAAAGGAAGAAAGCACCAAGGCATGATAGCAAATGTTGTAATTCTAGAAATGAGAAAACTAAAGCAGGAGAATCCAGAGTTTGCCAACTTATGCTACCTAAGGAAACAAAAATGGGGGGAAGGGGAACAAACTGGGGATGCAGCACTCTCAAGGTATCTACTTCAGAAGAAGCACCTTTAGCGAGAGAGAGGCCATCTTTCTTGATTTGTTCCTGAGAGTCACTTAAAAGAAGTCTTGATATAGATATATATATATTTACTTTGTCCAAGGTTGGTCATACATTAGATATCTATTAACAACACAGGGGAAAGCCTATCCCATCATGAAAACTGTTCACAAAAATGGTCATCTGAATTTTTATCATTTATTTTTGCTTGTTAAACGTTTAAAATTTTTTCTTCCGGTTTACTTATTCTCAAAGCTACCATTATTAAGGCTGAAAGGAGGGCTCAGTAGGAAAGAGGTTACCTAGCATGCACAAGGCCCCAGAGTCCATTCCTAGTACCAGGGGTAAAGGGTGTTATCTGGATACATCAAGTTGGAATGACTTTTACTGAGGTGTAGGAGTTATACTGGGGTTGAACCAAAGGCCTTATATATGTTAGATGGGTGTTTTACCAATGAGTTCCAGGCAGGAATTTCATATTTTGTAATGATTTAGTATGAACCAAGAATGTGTGTGCCCCACAGCTATCCATCCATCAACCAGGACAGAAAGGCTATATCAATATATCCATAAAAGCAAAATAAAACTTACTCACAAAGTTTTGAACAGGCTAATTCTAAGGAATACATTAAAATTGTGTATCTAGGGCCAGTGAAACAGTGTAGTGGGTAAAGCGAGTGTCATTAAGACTATGAACTGAGCTTGAACCCACAAGGTAGAAGGAGAGAACTGATTGTCAGATTGTCTCCTGCCCTTCAAAAGAACACCATGAAACATATTACCCCATAACAAATATAAACCACACAACACAGACGGATGGATGGATGGATGGATGGATGGATGGATGGATGGATGGATGGATGGATGGGTGGATGGGTGGATGGGTGGATGGGTGGATGGGTGGATGGGTGGATGGGTGGGTGGGTGGATGGATGGATGGATGGATGGATGGATGGATGAAAGAACCTGTGAATCCCTAAAAGATTAACATAAATAAATCTTGACCTGGTACTAAATCTGACATCAAATCATATGCAGAGTGCTGGGGACCTAGATCAATATAGAGTCCTTGTCTAGCAAGCCCAAGGTCCTGAGTTCTGGATTACCAGCAACTGCAAGAAAACAAAGTATTTGTAGACAGTCTAAACCTAACTTTCAATGATATTGTACTTATTTAAAGAATAGAATACTTATAAATTTAAATTTAATCTGTTTGACTATTATTCATAATTATCAGCAAATTTTTAAAAAAATTATTTAGAAATAATATTTAGTTAATAAATACTTAATGTCTCCCTTTGTACAAAGATGAATGTAGATATTAAAAAAGCATAAATCATGCCTCATCTTCTGGAATTCAAATATATATTTAGAAAACAAAGCATCAAATGATATTTTTAGTCACTCAAGGAAAATGGAAGAAATATCCTAAAATAATACATAACCAGTTAATAAATAAATGGTTTGGCCAGTAATTACCCTCTTACATAAACACTATAAGAAAGCTTCAGAACTCATGAACATGAACTCTAAGTCAATTAAGGACTAACTACTTTACTCTTGTTTCAGAGAAGTGCAGTCTGAGATGGATAGCAGTAATTGTAAAGTTAATGCTCCTCTTCTAAGTCAAAGATACCGGAGGATGGTCACAAAAGATGGTCACAGCACACTTCAAATGGATGGTGCTCAAAGAGGTCTTGCTTATCTTCGGGATGCATGGGGAATCCTAATGGACATGCGCTGGCGCTGGATGATGCTGGTATTTTCTGCTTCTTTTGTTGTCCACTGGCTTGTCTTTGCAGTACTCTGGTACGTTCTAGCTGAGATGAATGGTGATCTGGAAATAGATCACGATGACCCACCTGAAAACCACACTATCTGTGTGAAGTACATCACCAGTTTCACAGCTGCATTCTCCTTCTCCCTGGAGACGCAACTTACAATTGGTTACGGTACCATGTTCCCCAGTGGTGACTGTCCAAGTGCAATCGCCTTACTCGCCATACAAATGCTCCTAGGCCTCATGCTAGAGGCTTTTATCACAGGTAATTATTTTTGTTTTTAAAGAAAAAAAAATACTACATGCCTTTTATAAAGTATATAGTTAGTTATAGGCAGGTCTGCTATAAACAATTTATTTGTATTATTATAAGTAGGTAATGAGAGAGAAAGAAAAGAATCTATGGGCAAACAACAGAAATATATAAAGAATACTAGAACTATGTAAGAAAAAAAGGACCATGTCATTAACTTGCAGAAATATACTATGCAAAACTAATAACAAAAAGCCTACAAGAAATTCGCACAGAAGCTACTTTGCTTGCTAAGTATGTGAGTAAGTATATTAAACACAAATTTTAACAGTCATGCTACCTGACAAAAGAAGCTGATTTCTTAATCTTCTTTCTCATGGTAGAACGTTCTCCTCTGAGATCACCTACTCAATAGGTACTCAACACAAGCCGGCAGCAACACATTCAGCACCATGTTTTAAAGTTACATATATACACAAAATGCAATGGGAATATGACCATAAATATTTACCTATATGTCTGGTAACACACAAGACTTTTCCCTCTAACCATGCTGGGTTTTTTTTTGTAACATACACAAAAAAGCACACTAATAGACTAGTAGATAAGCACAGAACATCATGAAAAATGACCCACTGTGCTACCAACTGGCTCTACATGTTTGTAACAAATCTTTTAACTTCTTTAAGTATATTCACATTGGCTCCTTTCTTAGATAAATTTAAGATAACCTATGTGTTTAGATGGGAAATGTTTTAAATTTTTGCACTTAACCCCTAACTAAATCTGCCATTTCCTTCAATTATGAAGTTGTACATAAATATGTATGATATGCATTTTAAGTTATAGAGAGACAAATAGATGGATAGATGATGGATAGATTGTTAGATGGGTGGATGGATACTCACACACTACCAGTAACTGTAGTATAAACAGAATCAGGTATTTCAAGTTAACTACAATACTTCGGAATTACAGTATAACCCACTGCTAGATGTTGTTAATGTACTGATACAGTATATGCAATACTGTAACTTTCTACAAATGTTAACTGAATTTCAATATATTTGACTTCCTCTGTTTGCATTTAACAATTAAGCGCTTACAACATAATTATGGGGTCTGTAGAAATAGCTCAGTGGTTAAAAGCATCTGTTGCTCTTTTTACGAAGGACGTAAGCTCAGTTCCCAGAAAACATACGCAGCTTACAACAATGCCTTCTTCTGGCCTCCTCGGGCACCAAGGAACACATATAGTGAACAAATACCAAACATGCAAGCAAAACACTCATTATGCATAAAATAAATTATATACATATATAAACTATATACAGATATATGTATATACATGTACACATATATATAATTATCATAATTATAAGGATTGAATATGTCTCACCAGCCAGGTAACAGGCTCTGAGGCACAGGAACGATTAAGGAAACCCTAATCTATAGCTGTGAGTGGTACACAATAAGTATGCACTTAAAAGATATATTGAATCACTTGATGGTCAGCTTCCCAAAAACAGCCTAGTAGGAACTTCAAAGTTAAACATTCTTTAATACATCACCCTTCCTCCAGCCCTCTTCTTTTCTAATCACTTAGCTCTGAATCTGTTCTTTACTCAAAGTTGTACAATTGTTACCACACTGAATTTATTTTCTATTACTTTTTTCTAAGTAAGAACACGAATATAGAAAATGATCAGTTCTTGCTCTTTGTAATTTACAAGATAAAGTTCTACATTTCTTCCTAACAAATCAAATTTTTCTTACAGCTGTTTTGAAATCATGGGCTCTTTGTTGGTTCTTAACAGAAATGTTACATATACTCTCAAAAATTCAGCTAAGTAAGATTATCTAAACTAACAATGGTATAAATTCCTTACTCAGCAGACTGAGTGGAATGAGTGAGAAATATGTAACTACTTGGCATACTCTTCCCATTCAGAAAAGGTATTGAGATTTAAAATTTTCCGTTCTTTAAAACAACAAAACAAAACAAAAATATCTCAATGTTTTTTAATTTAGGTGCCTTTGTGGCGAAGATTGCACGGCCAAAAAACAGAGCTTTCTCAATTCGCTTCACTGACTTAGCAGTAGTAGCTCACAAAGATGGCAAACCTAATCTTATCTTCCAAGTGGCCAACACTCGGCCCAGCCCTTTGACCAGTGTTCGGGTCTCAGCTGTACTATACCAGGAAAGAGAAAATGGTGAACTCTACCAGACCAGTGTGGACTTCCACCTTGATGGCATCAGTTCTGAGGAATGTCCATTCTTCATCTTCCCACTGACCTACTACCATACCATCACACCAGCAAGTCCTCTAGGTACCCTGCTCCAGCATGAGAACCCTCAACACTTTGAATTAGTTGTGTTCCTATCAGCAATGCAAGAAGGCACTGGGGAAATCTGCCAAAGAAGGACATCCTACCTACCCTCTGAGATCATGTTACATCACCATTTTGCAGCTCTGATAACTCGAGGTTCCAAAGGTGAGTATCAAGTCAAGATGGAGAATTTTGACAAGACTGTTCCTGAACATCCAACTCCTGTGGTCTCTAAGAGTCCACACAGGACTGACCTAGATATTCATATCAATGGACAAAGCATTGACAATTTTCAAATCTCTGAAACAGGGCTGACAGAATAAGACTCACCTATTCCATTCCACTTCTTAATGTATTAAATATATCCAGCCAATTATGCAGCTATTTTCCTTCACTGTATCTCATGTTTCCTTTTCCTCAATGCTGATTACATCATGTCTATGCTCACAAAAAAAAAATGGCTAAGCTAACTATAGATATTACTTAAAACAAAAACAGTCTATGCTACCAAGTTTCTATCAGTGGTAATCTGCTCAAACCAAGGCAACTCAATCTGATAGGTACCCATGTGAACAAAGCTGCAAAGATGTAGCATGGTATCAATAAGGAAGATAAAATGGACAGTGAAAGCTAACACAGCTGAACTCTAAGAAAATCAGCTCTCATTTTCATTTATAAACTGAAGCAACAGTCTAATTTCAAGCCTAGCTCCCTGGGTGGAAAGCTGATTTCACAATATTTAGTGAACAGCCTTTTACGACTTTTATTTTTTCAAGACAGCAAACATCATTCCTTTGATTCTTTAAACTACAAAACTAGGATACTATCGCCCAAATTTTAACAGTTAGAAACAAAAATACAAAAGAAAAGTAACAATATAAATTTATAGATAACCCCAAAAGCATTTGATTACCCAAACACATGTATATATATTCATGTATTTTTGGTAGAATATTCAAAACAAGTAAGAAAAGCTCTGACCCAGACAGAACCTGCAGGGTGGTATTTCTGGCAAGAGATGCAAAACTGTGTGTTTCTACTACTTTAAACTCTTACTTGCATCTGAAAGCATTATCTTCGTATGCATGACCCATTCAATGACATAAAAAAGTCGTACAACCTTCCTAAACACAAATATGAATTTAAGATTTTATATATACAAAACTTTAATTAAGATATAATGAAACTAGGAAAAAAAATCTCCAATAGACAAAGCAGAAAATTAGGTAACAAAGTATTTTCAAACCCAAATTCCTGTTTCCAACATCAAATAGTTTTTTCTATAAACACAAAATGAGTGTTTATTCACCAGTAGGAGGCTGGACTAGATGATCTCTATTGTTTCTTCCCAAGTCTAATATTCCATGAAAATTATGCTGTCTCTGCCTGGTTTTATTTTATATATACTAAGATGAACCCTTTTTTAAAATATCATGCTTAAGATACTTCTTTAAACAATCTTCGTTTCAACTGAAACCATGAGTTGTCCTCCAGCAAAATAAAAAAAAAAAAAAAACATACTATCAGGTTTCAAAGAGATCTGTAACTGCATGCCTCCTCTTCCATTTCCCTTATTTGGGATTAAGTGGGAAAAGTACAAGATTAAATTTCACTGTGGTGGATGACCCAGACAGGATCATCTCGAAATACATACTAAGTAACAGTAATGTTACAGAGAACAGCAAGTCACATTTTTCTACTCTTTAACAAAAGGAAAAGAAAATAAAGAACAACTTTGGAGTGTGCTAAGACTGATAATAGCAGAGGACTCTTAAGAACACAGAACCTATTTATTTTGAAGCTTTGCTGTTTAAAAATCGCAGGCATATACTCATCCATGGGAGGCAGATCAACTTAAGATTGCTGATGAAGATAGCAGAATTCCTTATCAAGATTAACCTGACCTGTGAAAAGAAAACCTTCTGAGACTCCCTGAATGTTTCGTCCTAAAGAATACTACATCATTTACACAGATTTCATCTTTATCAAACTGCCTGATTAGATAATGAATACATTAAGACATTTGAAACTCAAATATTCCTACAGACACTTCATGTTCCCCAATTAAGTCAGATAAATCTCATTCCATAGTTATTAGTCAGGGAAAATCAACATCTGAAAATTAAAAGTGACTTCCTCATCCCCACCCCCCCAATAAAAGGTTTGGTTGGTAGGGACTGAAAGATAGCTCTGTGATTAAGAATATTAGCTGCTCTTCAGAGGACCCCAAACTGATTCCTAGAACCCATAAGGCAGTTTACAATCATCTCTTTAACTCCAATTTCAGATCTGACACCCTCTTCTGGCCTCCCCAAGCACTAGGTGCACACATACACACAGTACACAGACATTCATGCAAGCAAAACACTCAGATGTATAAAAATAATTTTACAAAAAAAATGTAATTCAAAATTATTGTTCAGAGGGCTGGAGAGATGGCTCAGACGTTAAGAGCACTGGCTGTTCTTCCAGAGGTCCTTAGTTCAATTGCAGAAACTACATGGTGGCTCACAACCATCTGTAATGAGATATGGCGCCCTCTCCTAGCAAGTGTATATATAATAAGTAACTTAATTTTTTAAAAAATCATTGTTCAAGGACTAGAAAGATTCTGGTAGCATTGTCCAAAATTCTTTCATTTATTTCAAAGAATCAGAGTTCCGAGGATTAGGTTTTCTTCAGAGAGAGCATTATCCCCTCATGAATATGAAATATAAGTTGAAGAAAGGAGGAAATCAATGGAAACTCATGTACTCAACAATGAAGACAACTTAACAGCCAAGTAAAGTTACTCTTGGAAACCAATAACAAAGTATGAAGTTCTAAAAAACTGGAGAGAAGTCGTTACCAAAAATCTTCAACTTAGATTTATGCTTAAAAAGTGTAACAACAACCAAAATCACTGTGTTTCCAAGTACTTCATACCAAAATGCATATTGTATCTTGAAATTCAACCTGATAGGTATCCATGTTGGTGGACTTACAAAGAGTACTGTACTATTTCCAGATACTTCACATAAAAATGTATAATGTATCATACTTGACTGAGCCTACTGATGTCATGAGGATCATTTGTCTTTAATGATAATCTTCATTTCACTCTTACAGAAACTACAAGATGATTACAGGAACTAATCTTTCCTGTGCAGCAATAAATTCCTGTTAAATAGGATTTACAAATCTAATGTTACAGGCCTTTGCCCACCTATTTATTCTCCCAGGGGTATTCACAGGGGTAAGTCATGTTTCTTATCCAGATGTTTGTAATTCTGCCCATTTATCTTCACATATAAAGCTAACACATATGCTAGGTCTGTAGCTCAGTGGCAGAGTACTTTCCTAGTCTTCACAAGACCCTGGGTTTGATCCCTGGCATCAAAATAAATAAATAGATGAATTAATTAATTAATTGGAGTGGGTATATAGTATGGCCCTTTTCTAATTTTAAAAGGAACAAGCTGAGGCTGGGGAGATAGTTCAGCGGGTAAGAGTGCCTGCAATATAAACACACAGACCTTAGTTCAAATCCTAGAATCCATGTTTTAAAAAAAAAAAAAAAAGCAAAAGATGTCTTCATTGGCCTGTAACCCCAGAATTAGGGATGGTAGGGGACAGGACAGGCAGATTCTAGGAATTTTCTGGCTAACCAGGCTAACCAAAACAACTTCAGGCTCAATGACAGACTCTGACTCAAGTAAATAAGGTAGAAAACGATAAGGAAATCACATCATCCTTCTCTGGCCTCCACATACATTTCTAGGGGTATAGACACAGACATGCTCAGATGCACAATTCATACATACACAAAAGTAACAATAATTTCTAAATAAAAAGAACAAGTCATTCTGGTATCTTCAGTAATTGAATTATCTTAATTTGATATCATAGAACATGTCACAATTGATCAATATATCAATTTGTCTCAACAAATTAGTACCACTATCCCTGGAGGGTGCTGCAATTATCATTAACAAATTCTAATCTGCATCACTTTCAACAAATGTCAATTACTAACAAAAGTAGAAAGATCAGAATCCTGAACAGCTATTCTGAACTCACCTTACCAAAGCATTCTATTAGATGTGTATGAAGCACTGTATTATAGTCTAACATACATGCAACCAGCATACTACCTTCCTTAACCATATCCTTCTGACATTTCACAACTACATTTTTATGGTTCAACTTTTCTTTTTTGTTGTTGTTGAGCTTTAGAAGGGACGGAACCTTTTAAGATCAGGCTAGCCTTGGACTTAAAAGTGATCTGCTACCCTTTTTCTCCCAGAGAGCTATGATTAAACTCAACACTATGCCTAATTGGGATTCACCACACCACATAGAGTACAAAATACCTTTACTGTTTAAAATAGAGGCAGTTTAGAAAAATTAATTAGATTCATGTAGTAATTACAAATAATGATAACAATGAAACTTTTACTTATCTATTCCTGCAACTGAAATGTAAAAGTTAAAAATCAAGTTATACAGGGGATGAGCATGGTGGTACACACCTTTAACCTTTAATTCCAAAACTTAAGCAGAGGCATACAGATCTAGGTTTGAAACTAGCTCTGTCTACATAGTGCATTCCAGGTCAGCCAGAAAAAAAATAGCAAAACTCTGCCTTTAAAAAATAAATAAATAAAAAATCAAGCTAATCTCACCAAGAAAACTCACTACTTCCCCAAAGTACCCAACAATTTCAGAAACCATTAAATCATTTTAAAAGTGCATCTATTTAACACCTGCCTCCTTGAACCTTACATTAGACTTTCTAAATTCAAGCAGGTCAAGCCCTATTTCTTACTCATATGATCTGTAAGCCAGTGTTTGTAGTAACCCTGCTCCATCTTGCCCACAGTTTTGTCTCCTATCCACACAACCCATTTCCTTGATGTAGCTGCAATCACAAGGCTTCAAGTGGCTTGGCCTCCAACAGCAAGGCACAACCCCTTTCTTTCAAGATGTGATCCCAAAGTGAACACAAAGCTTAGACTATCTAATATTACAAAAGGCAATGAGGTTTGGGGTGTTTGCTGAAAAGATGACTCACTGTTCTTGCAGCAGAACAGTTTCCCAGCACCCACATCAGGGGGCTTAAAATTATCTGCAACTCCAGTTCTCTGTGATTTAACATCCTCTTCTAGCCTCCATAGGCACACACATGAGGGCACATGCATTCACACAAACATACACATAAACAAAAAATTTGAAACTAATAAAAGGCAATGAGCTTTCCATCTTCTGGCTCACTGGTAGTAATTTAGATCTAGTAAATACTGCCCTGATTAACATGAAGTTGAGGTCAGCTCAAATAAAGCTAAGTGTTTTGCCAAGGAGCTACTCCATTCTTTAAATTCTGTAGCTTATTTACGTAAGACTGCATTTTCTGCTGTCAAATTTCCATTTCATTAAATTTGGCCTTTGTTATGAAGTTCAAATTCCTACTCCATAGACTACTTCCCTCTGAACACTGATCTGAAAATCTGACCAGCAAGTATCTTCTAGAGAAAACATTAGCACCTGCACAAGGCCTGTAACATATTTAGGAAGACAATGCTTGTTAAATGAATAAATGATTTCAAATACTCTTCTCACATTTTACTTTGAGAATAAGGAATATGAGAGTTTAGAATAAACATGCCCTTCTGATTTCAAATCCTGTACTATCCTTCATCACCTCTCCACAATCAAGGGTAAAAGTACTGAGTCAGGGCCTAAAGAGACGGTTCAGCAGTTAATACTGCTTGCTGTTCTTCCAAAAGTCCTGAGTTCAGTTCCCCACATCAATATAGAGTGGTTTACAATGACTTGTAACTCAAGGTCCAAGGAATCCAACAACCTCTTCTGGCCTCTGTGGGCACCTGCACACACAATATACACACAAAGAGACATATATAGACATAAAAATGCTTTTAAAGTAATGAATCAGAAAAAGATAGGAACAAATGTCCTACCTAATCTCTCCAGACAGCATCCACAAAAAGGTCTGTCTACAATATGGGTGAAGTGTGACAGTAAGTTACCCAGTCAAACCTAAACTTCATCATGCTACACTCATTTAATGTCATTTCATTAATGAGAACCAAGAATTCCCAATGCCACATTAATGACTAAAACTAAATTTCAAAAATGTTTAGATGAGCTTTACATGGAAACAGTGAAATGAAACTGGTCATCTTAACTTTCTTGTTTACAAACCATTTTCATTCAATTCAGTCTATGAACAGTCTTATAGTTAGCATGCTTATGAAAAAAATTAATCACTATCAAATACAATCATACTCTGTGGAACATTTTTGGTATTAAAAGGAATACAGAAATTGAAACTTTTCAAATCTGTACTGATACTGTGATTTTGCACTTTTTCTCACCACATATTAACGCAGACCATCAATTTACCAGTCAGAAAACCCATCTTAACATTACTAATTAACTAAATCATCATAAACATTAAATTATCTTTCCTTATTAAGTTTGCTCTTGCATAAATACCTTTATTATGTAATTCATCTGGCAGCTGACATCTCACAAGAAAAAAAAAACCATACTGAGTAAATGAAGTTAGGCCAGCAAGATGGCTTGCAGGTAAAGGTGCTGTTGAGTTTGAGCCCCAGAATCCACATGAAGGTAGGACAGAACCAACTCCACAAGCTTGACATGCATGGTGTGATATATGTCCCTCAGCTCCACATATACATATTATACATACCATACACAATAAAAGAAAAATAGTCCAATACTTGATTAAAGTAAGAATACTGTTTTAGCCTTTGCCTTCTCACACAAAAGCCACAGTTCCAACAGCTTTCCTGTTCTAACCCATGAGATATTCTCTATGCTAATAGGGGGTAACCAGATTAGTTCCTGATTTAGCATTTCAGTCCAACCGGGCGTCATTTGTAGAAAACACACAACCCTAAAATATCAAATCAAGGAAATCTTAAAAATTGCATTCACCACTCCTGGTTTCACCCATGGAAGGAAGGCCTTAACGATCTACAAGACCAACAGTGTTACAGCTCCATCTCCTGGATCTGTGCAGGTAACAGTTAATCTGCACTAAGTTTATATCTTTCTGTATGGGCCTTGTGAGGTACTAATAACAAGGGAGTCCAGGATATATTTCAAAACAGTAAGAACCTTACCTACATCTTTTCTTCCTGGTTTTTCAAAGCGCCTGTCACCCCTAAAAGAAACAAAATAAATTTCAAAAAAGGCTTGGAAAGCAACAAAGATTTCCTATCATGATACTCACTTTCCTGTACTCCCTTTAACAGTAGTTCTGCTACCTAATGTTTAGAAAATATAGGAAAGCAAAATGATGAAAACAAACACTCCACAACACCACCTACCAAAAATTAGCTTCTAATGACTAGAATATTATTCATTTTAGTTAGAAACATGGTAAGACTATTATATATACTAGTTTGGCAATGTTCTTCCATGTCATTAAATTTCCTTTGTGGTTCTGTGTACTAAGTTCAGAGTCTCGGGTGCTGCACAAGACAGTTACCACTGTTATAACCCTAACTCTTCTACCCTTATTTTGAGATCAGGACTCATCCACAGCTTTAATTATACGATATATTCTATTGCGTGGAAATTTCAGTATTTAATGGTACTATTATCTGTTTGGGCAGTTTCCATTTTTTATATTATAGATACTACAACGGCTATTCCTTTGCATTCCTTTTTATTCCTTTATTGTGCAACTGCCCTCATAAATCTTGCCAGACTTCGTACAAAGTCAAAAGCCCTGAGAAGATACATTCTTCATACCAACAAAATGACTGCTAATGAAACAACAAACCAATTATCCATGCTTACAATAATAATTTATTTACCTATTCATGCTTATAGCTTTAAATAAGGATCATCTAAAATTTTCTAACCACGGTAACTCTTTAATAGTTAATACTTTTGAATGAAATTCTGTAATTGTACAGAGGCTTCAGCCCTCTAAAAAGAAAGAAATGGGTAAGTTCTGTGTTTCCAGAATGTTCTTTCTTAGGAAAGGGGGGATGGAGAGGAGATAAGCTTCCTACCTAATCTTTGTAATTCTCTAGATCTCACTATGTAGCCCATTTTGGTCTGGAACTCATGATTCTTCTGCCTTAGCCTCCCAAGTGTTGGGATCACAGGAACATGCAACCCTGTACCGGTCACAAAAGGAACACAGTGTGCTTTGTTTTGTTTGGAGTACTAAGGGCTGAATCTCCCCAGAGAGCTACCAATGGGTCATAATCCTAGCCCGTTTTTCCATTTTTATTTTGAGTCAGGAGTTCGCTAAATTGTGAAGGATCTCCAAATTGGAAGCTCCAAAATCTCCTCCCTCAGCCTGCCAAGTAACTGGAATTGCAGAAAAGTACACTATAGAATCCCACTGGAGTGAGTTTTAGAATGACAAATCCTTATATTACAATCTGAACACTTCAGTTACCTTTCTTCCCAGCTCTGTGATCTATGCATTTCCCTGCCACCTCCTCGCCCAAACACACCCTCTACTTCATCAAAGCTTCTTTGGTAGAAACCACATTCACCTCTACCTCTGCCTGAAAATAAGAAAACAGGGGGAGAGGAAATAGTCAAAACCAACATCCAGTACATGTTCAAAATCAAAGGCTAATCTCTGCGAAGTTCTGTCTGTTCCTGTACAAAGCAAGATTCTACATTTAAGTACTTAGCAAGGTCTCTCATGGCTCTATATGGGTTGAAAAACAAAACAAACAAAATACTTCTGAGGGAATCCCAGTCCCGAACAATTAGCACCATCAACATGAATCTCTTCAATGAAAAAATCTAAGTTCAATAAACCATTGTAAATTGAATGTTTTAGCTGATTATTTTCAGTAACTACTGGAAAAGTCTTGATAAGGAGAATTTGTAAAGAGAAACTATAGTGGAAAATGTCAAGCACAGGAAAATACTTTTATCTAATCACAGAAGAATAGTGGAAGTGAATTGTACAATTTTAGAATTGTGAACTGCATTCTTAAAGGATAAAAGGCATCCTACATACTTGAATCAAATCTTGAAGTAAGGAAAATTGCAACACTAAAATCAAACCACAGAGCAGGTTGTGTAGGGATTTAGAGGCCTTGCAATTCAAATGTAAATACACTTCTAATGAAGACCATTTGGTTAAATATCTACCTATGACTCTACCATAATTTATCCCAGTAGAAATATCTTTGCAGAGTCAAGTGTGGTGGAGCATATCTATTAACTTAGCAGAGGATCAAAATTTCAAAAGCCAACCTGCACTACATCAAGAATGACTCAAAAACCCTGAGAAAGATGGAAAGGACAGAAAGGGAAAAGAAAAGGGAGAAGGGGAAAGAGGAAAAAAGGAGAGGCATTCACAAGTATGTAAACGATCACGCACTACATATAGTTTCAAACAGTGATAGATTAATTACTGGAATTATAGTTCAACCAGATTATAATGGAGCTGAAAACTCTGTAATAACATAACTTCTTATGTTATTCAAGTATTTGTGGTAATGCCGGTCTGAAGAAATTCACTGTTCTGCCAGTCATATAAAAAAATGACGCATTTGACAACATGTAGTACACAGTATGTGACTGTGACAATGAACAGCTATGTAACTGATTTGCAGATTTACAACACTATCTATAGTATATTTTAAAGTGTACTTATTTTAAATTTACTGTAAAACAATATCCTATTAGCAGCATATATCTTGTAATTATTGTCTCTTAACTGCATCAAGAGGCCAAGCCAAGTGATTAACCTACACCATCTAAAATTTTGTAAGTTATAATACTCACAGATCAATGAAAATAAAATCACCTGCTGGGCAGTGGTGGCGCTGTCTTTAATCCCAGCACTCAGGAGGCAGAGGCAGGTGAATCTCTGTTAGTTTGAGGCCAGCCTGATCTACAAGAGCTAGTTCCAGGACAGGCTCCAAAACTACATAGAAACCTTGTCTTGAAAAAACAAAAATAAAATAAAAATAAATCACCAAATGAGGCATTTATTAGCCTGTATTCTGTTAAATAAGGCATAAATACACACGCATATGAGAATGAAAAATTCAATTTCAAAACACTAGAAATAACCTAATAATGTTTGGCTAAATAAATTCTGACAAAATATCCTAGAACAATATGAAGTTACAGAATAAGGCACTGATATAAATTCAAACCTTTGCTACTAAATGACAAAAGCATACTCAAGAACAATGTGCGTGTGTGTGTGTGTTAGTATTTGTCCACACTGCTGCACAGTTAAGAGACAAGGATACAAGCTGAGTACCAGATATGCAAGCAGCATGCACTTTCAGCTGTACACATTCTGTACAGTTTTCTCAATTAACATATCAGCTGTACTCTACACAGATGAGAAAACTGGAGACAGCTTGGGAGTCTAGGGTCTATTTATAACTAAAAATACCTTAGCAACTGTCCCTAGCATAATTTCTCCCATAGAGCAAAATGATCAGAAGAAAATGATGGAGCTTTATTTTGTGTATAGTGCTGGGTATCAAATCCAGCAGAGTGCAAATGCTAGTCACTCTGTCACAAAAATACATCCCCTACCCTAAAAGAATAGATTCTAAATAAGGTATACAATGAAGCAAATAATTTCAAGCATCCATGTACACCATAATCTATCAATAACTGACTCAGATAACAAATATACTTCTGTGACTCTTACAAAACACTAAACACTGCAGAACTGTACAGAGTTAATCTTAGGCACAATGGATATTCGCTTCATTAGTCCACTACATCTATAAAGTAGAAGTCAAAACCACAGTTCAACTATAACAATCTCCAAGTTAACTTCCAGTTTCATCACTATCACTTGAAGAAGCTTCTCCTCTGCCCCACATTCAGAATATATAGATTTATTTAAAATCCTAAAATAATCTATTCTAACACAAGAATATTCCTCCACAACAGTGGTTTTAGGATGAGAAAAAAAAATTCCCTCTCCTTTTCAAGAATAATTTTGTTAAGGCTGGAAAGATGGCCCAGCAGTTAACAGCTCATGAGTGAACTGAGTTCTGCACCATGGAACCACATTGCCTGGCTCACAATTGTTTAATTACAGCTACAGGGGATCCAGCACTCTCTTCTTGCCTCTGAGAACACCTGTATACAAGAAGGCAAAGGCAGGCAGATCTCTATGAGTTCAAAGACAGCCTGGCCTACCGAGTGAGTTCCAGGACAGCCAAGGCTACAGAGAGAAACTATCTCAAAAACCCAAAAAAGAAAGGAAAGAAGGAAGAAGAAAAAAAGTTTAGTCTTGAAATAGATAATGATTAAAAAAAAAAAAAAACTAGTGGAGGGGCTGGAAAGATGGCTCAGCGGTTAAGAGCATTGCCTGCTCTTCCAAAGGTCCTGAGTTCAATTCCCAGCAACCACATGGTGGCTCACAACCATCTGTAGTAAGGTCTGGTGCCCTCTTCGGGCCTGCAGGTATACACACAGAAAGAATATTGTATACATAATAAATAAATAAATCTTTTAAAAAAAATTAGTGGAAACATACACAAATATTATCTGCAGTGGTGACTGACTCTGCTCATGTGACTAAAGCTTTACTAATGAGTCACTATTAGAGGAAAGAGATCAGATTCCAGAGCTCCAACTTGTTACATTGAAATTATCTGTAAAATGTAGTTCCCACACACAAGAACAAGCAAGAAAAACATACTGTAACCAATCTTTAACTAAATTTTAAGGGCCATCCTTTTACCTGAAATTTCGTTCTAATCTTTTTAAAAGATTGAAATAGGCTTCCTTTTAACAATTCTAATGCAGCAATTTACAGTTTATGAATTTTTTTAAGCATCCAGACAAGATTTTTAAAAAGATAAGAATATTACATTGTTTCCACTAACCATTTGTTCACTTAAATTTTACTATGACAGGATATTCTAGACAGGAAGTTTAGAAGCCAGTAGATTTGCATATGAGTTTTTCCTTGAGCTTAGAAAAGCCACAATAATCATTATTTAATCATAAGTTAAAATTAAACGAAAATTAAACAAGATCACAGATCACTGTGACCATAACATCCCAAGTATTTTCACAAAGCTGAGTATATCCATTTAACTAATTTTGTACCCTTCAACACTAACATGTTAATTTACTACTGTGTGTCACAGCATATGTACTTTATATGGGTTTTAGGTAAGTTCTGATCAAAAAAAAAAAAAAAAAAAAAACAGGAAAACTCACCATTCCTTCACTTATTTCTATTTGTTGTTACTTTGGCACACTGCATTTGTTGAGTGTAGGGGGGCAGTTTGATTTTATTGCTATAGGAGAATCTAATGAGGAGAATCTACTGTGGCTCAGGCTAGCCTTAAACTCTCAACATAGCTGAAATTTGGGCTTAAACTCCTGACCCTCCTGATAATACCCCCCCCCCCCCCAGTGCTGGGATTGCAGGCATGCAATACCACACCCAGATTCTGCTCTTTTCTTAACATGTAAGGTTTTTCTAAGGCCTACAGAGACCAGGTGGAGAATGTGTGTGGTCTGTACTCTTGATTAAGGAAATTTTTCTCTGGTTTAATTAACCTGAAGAGCACAGGAGGGAAAGCTGCCAGAATGAAACTTTTTCTTACTGCCTCCCACAGGACAAAAGCATGGGAAATGCCCATGGAGAGGCCAGAATCATTATAAGTCAGTTCCAACTCAAAATATCACCATACACCAATATGCACAGATCCCAGATGATGATGATTTGGGCATAACTTGTGAAACAGACATGCCTAACTCTCATCACCTCAATGTCTGTGGTAAAGCTGTTTCTTACTAAGTTCTACAGATGAGTCTATCATCAAAACTCAGGCAAAAAACTACTGTTACACACTAAGACAAACTACAGAGAAAAAAAATAGATTGTACCTAGTGAAAAAACATGAAATTTTAATTAGCCTCTTCATCGTTCACAAACCTTCACGGAAGTTGTATTCCAACAATACATTCTCCATTTTAAAAAGTGCATGAATCATTCACAAGAAATACATAATGTTCAAAATCTTTTGAAATAAAATTCAAAAAAACTGTAGGTATATCCATAATTGTGCCCACACATAATGTGGATGCAATGGCTTTGGCCATTGCTGACACCCAATTCTACGTCTAAAGCATCTCTTAGAGAAAAATTACAATACATTTGGACTAATATATGATTCAATCCTCATGGTGAAGGAAGAATACCTATTATAAACATCAAGAAAGGTTTTAACAGAAAACCAATGAATGCAAAATAGGGAAAAAATCAGAAACATTCTAAGAAAAAGGATAAATTCATAAAACTACACATACCGGTGGACACTACCTGGTTATATTTTGCTCTGCCCACTACAAGGTCTAGCCCTTGAAAGGTGTCAAAGTGTTTCTTACTAAACTCCTCCTGGCTATGGTAATATCTGCACATGGCCCTTGTAAAGAACTGCTATATTGTAGGCAGGTCCACAGGGACTTCAGTGTGGCAACCAAAACCCTTCAGGATGCTCTAGTTCTCAAAATGTGAAGCTCAAGGGATAAAGAATGTGAACAATAATTACTCTTAAGAAGTTAACCAGGACTGTGTAGTTTCCCTCCTGCTTCAACCTATATAGCTAGAAACATATTTCTCTTCAAAGCAGAGGCTGTAGAGAAGGCATTTCAGAAATGTTGCAGAAAATAAATGTTCAAGCATTTGCAGTCAACATCAAAGAGCAGTTAGCTTGATTTTCAATTAGACAATAAAGTATTTAGTGATTTCCCCAGCCTCCTCCTCCTCTTCCATGATTATTTTTTTCATATAGCTCACCTCGCCCTCTTGAAGAACTTCGACCTCTAGGAGCCCCCACCACTGTTCCTCCTCCTCCTCCTCGTCCTGTCAATCGCAGGACAGCAGCACTATTTACAGACATGGAAAAGTTTCTCTGCCAAAAAATAAAAATAAAAATGGATAAAACACACAAAACTACATATTGTTTCTCCCTGTCTCCCACCGCATCTAAAATGTAATGATATCCAAGTACTATAAGCAATGGAAAATTATAATTTCATGGCATATAAAGAGCATTCAAATCTAGTTACCAAACAATTTCTTACTTTCTGTCTTTGAAACAGAGTCTCACTATGTAGTCCTAGCTGGCCTAAAATTTGCTTTATAGACCAGGCTAGTCTTGAAACAATTTCAAATTAACCTTTCAGATCAGCAAAGTTGACACCAATGCCTTACATAAAGATAGATTTGTTGAGGAAATACTATACATAAGAAAGCAAAGTAAATGTGCTCTTCTTATTCAGATGCAGACAAAACAGACAGCAGAGAAAGTTTTGTAAAAGGAGGCTAGGTTAAATTGGTACTTTTAGAGTTACATTCTAACAATACAGAAATTTACTGAGATCCATGGAGTTTAGGACTGGACAAATGTCTGTTTGTGTGGCTATCAAAATCTGTGTGATGCTTCTGTGAGTTCATTATAATAAAGTGATTACATTTCATTTTTTTAAATGGTACTGAAATGTCTTCATCTTATGAGAGGAGAAAAGACTATCATTAAAAGGTCTGAAGCAAAGGAAACATGATAAAAAGATAATCCTTTCAACCTGATTGTACTCAAAAATGTGGGGTAGCAACTCCAAGTCGCATTTGCTAGAGTCACAGAAATCAGCAGTGAATGAGAAATGGTCAAGTAAAAACCTACATGAGGACAATCACGTGATGTGCATGCATTTATCTGCTAATCATGTAAAGAATTTATGTGTGGGTATGTGTGAGTATGTGATCACACATAAGTACACATAAGTACAAACACAAATCATGTTAAGTACAAACCTGCAACTGTACCCAGAGCCACTCTGGAATATAATCAAGTACAATTAGAGTAGGAAGTGGGTATCCACATGAGAAAGGGGGAGGACAGGGAGTTAAAAATATGTCTATTGACACACCTGGTTAAATTAAATGAAGAAGAATTAGGAAAAGGTAACAAGAAATGTTAAGTCTTTAAATAAACTATAAAATAGAAAAACCTGGAAATTTAACAGAAAGTTCTGCAAAAGAGTTTAAACAAAAATACTGCAAAAGATTAAATGATCATGTACACCTAAAACCTAGTACCCATTTGCACAGATGTATATGGGTATGACACAACAAGGAAATGAACCACAGATATGGATAAAGTCACCAAACCCTTTGGCAAGGGAGTAAGATGTGAACTTTAGGCTGGGTGAAGTAGTATATGCCAGTAATCTCAGAACTCAGGAGGCTAGGACAGAAGGATCCCCAGGAGGAAGCCTGCATAGGTTGCTTTAAGTTACAGGTCAGCTTGATTAACTTGATAAGATCCTATCTCCAAAGGTTTAAAAAAAAAAAAAGAATGAGAACGGCCAATGATACAGTGTTTGGCTACCATGCATAAGTCTTGGGTTCAAGTCCCAGTACCATCCAAAACAAAAATGTGTAGGTGAAAGAAAGTTATGAACTTCAATCTACTTCACTCTTCAGTGTTCTTAAATTCCAAAATTACTAAAATGGCATCTATACTATATTCTTTTAAAGAGCATGAAATTGATTAAAATTCTGTTTTTATTACTGAATTTTAAATATGTGTACCATTTTTCCTCTCATTTATCTTTCTCTCAATTTTATTCACTGTGATTTACCCAAGTAACTTTTAGAACTATGTAAACAAAATTTTCTTTGATCATGTAGTAAGGTAACTTCAAAACAAAAGCCCATTACTAAAACTAAAACCAGAAGTTAAGAAGAAATACCTCACTCAAAAAGCATTAATTTCAAGCTATTATTTAGTAAAATTTAATAAACCATGGTTGAAACACATTAACTTACCTTTTGTTATAAAGTAATCAGTGGACTACTAAATTTGCCGCTTGGCATTATTAAAATTAAACAAATCTATGAAGCCCCAATCTTAATTAATTTGTTGCAATACTTTAGAGGTTAAAAAAATAAATAAATAAATAAAAGAGGTCAAGGCTAGAGAGATGCTCAGAGGTTAACAGCATAGGCTGCTCTTGGCAGAGGACCTGGCAAGAACCCATATGGCAGCTCACCACCAGTTTCAGGGATCAGGTGCCCTCTTCAGACCTTTGTAGGCACAAGGCGTACACATGATGCACAGACGTAAGCAAAACACACATATAATTAAAATAATATTTTCTAAAAGGAAAGATAAATGCCAACTGCATTTTGTATACTAGGATCCCATGCAACACCTCTGTATAAAGCCAAATATATCATGTGGAAAAACAGAGAAAATCATGTATTTTCAAGTATTACTGCTAAAGTACAAACTAGTTTAATCTCTTTAAAAGGCAAATTCTCAATGTATATTTAAGAGCTCATATATTTTTAACATAAAAATTCTACTACTTACATATGTAAAAAATAACGTAAGTAAATAGATCACTAAAGGCAGTACTGTTTTAAAAAGCAAAACCTAAAAGCTACCTAAACATTAACCAATAATGGCTAATTTAAGTAACAGAGGCTTGGAATTCTCCTCTACAATGTTCTACAGAATGAGACAGTATTTAATTTAAACCATAGTTCAAAAAGTCAACATCAATCATTTCCAGTAACTGGTTCGGCAATGTTAATCAACAATTTTAAAGTAGTATTTGTTGAATAATCTTTATAATTTTCCCCAATGATTCATGTAACCAATTACTGCATTCTGACTTCTTAAAAATGTTATGGGTGCTCGCTTCGGCAGCACATATACTAAAATTGGAATGATACAGAGAAGATTAGCATGGTCCCTGTGCAAGGACAACACCCAAATTCATAAAGCGTTCCTTATTTTTGAAAAAACCAGCCTAACATCTCACAACCCCAGAAAACCTAGACAACAAAGAGAAAATAAACCTAATCTACATGGGAAGTAGAAAAAGACAAGATCTCCTGAGTAAGTCAGGAGCATACGGACCATGAGAAAGGGTAGAAGAGGAGAGGAGGGGAGCAGAGAAAAAAAATAGAGTTCAATAAAAACAATTTAAAAAAATAATAATAATCCACTAAGTCTAACTAGAGAATTCTAATAAAAACTACTCTGGAGACAAAAACTGTATTGCATCAAATCCTACCATCCCATTTGGTCTCTGCTGATTTTATAAATGCATATAATTGACTTTTACTTTATGAAATAAAATTGTCTAGGGAATACAAAAAAATAAAATAAATATAGTGTTTCTTATTTGGATGGTGAAAATATTCTGGAAAACATAACGTGAAACTATTAAAATCCATGAACTGTATACTTAAAATAGCTAAGAGTGACTTTTGTGCAATGTGAATTTTATTGCAAAAATAAAACAGGAAGGAAGGAAGGAAGGAAGGAAGGAAGGAAGGAAGGAAGGAAGGAAGGAAGGAAGGAAGGAAGGAAGGAAAATATTATGGGGCAGGGAGTGGTGGTGCATGTCTTTAATACCAGCACTCAGGAGGCAGAGGCAGGTGGATCTCTGATTTAGAGGCCAGTCTCATCTACAGAGTGAGTTCCAGGGCAGCACAGGCTACATAGAGAAACCCTGTCTCAAAAATAAGAAGAGAAAGAGACAAATAAGAAGAAAAAGGAGAAAGGAGGAAGGAGGAAAGGAAGGAGGAAAGGAGGGAGAGAGGGAGGGGCAGAGGGAGGGAAAAAGGAATTTTATAGGATATTTATAACTCATTCTTTTGATTCAAAGGCCAGCATATTTTAAAAAAAAATATTTATTTATTATGTATACAATATTCTGTCTGTGTGTAAATTTGCAGGCCAGAAGAGGGCACCAGACCCCATTACAGATGGTTGTGAGCCACCATGTGGTTGCCGGGAATTGAACTCAGGACCTTTGGAAAAGCAGGCAATGCTCTTAACCACTGAGTCATCTCTCCAGCGACCCCCCCCCCCCCGATATGTTTTAAAAGCTTTTCTGGCCAGTGTCACCTCCAGAAATCTCAAAACTATTATTGTAAGAAAAAAATTATGATTACAAATAAGTACAAATACCCCCCAAACAAGAAAGTTCACAAAATAATGCCAGTAAACTACATAAGGGTAGAATGAGAGAGGAGAGGAAGGAAGGAGAGTGGGAAAAAAATGTATACCTCAATTAAAAACAATAAAAAATCTACATGAGGGATATAAAAATTAGTGCACAGGGCTGGACACAGCTTAATAGTAAAGGGCTTGGCTAGCACACTGAAGGCCCTAGGCTCACTGCCCAGAACTGAAGCTGTAATTAAAATCACAAATGTAGAAAGAATTTTCAAAAATTGATCAAGGTCAACTATCCAACAGACTTGAAAATATAAGGAGCGCATACAAACAGTACAAACCAGTGAAGGAAAGACTAGTACATAAAAGAAAAATTCAGAGAACAACAGTAAGAGAAATATAAATGGTAAGGACTTGCAATTTCACCACCAGAGACAGAGAGCAAACTCACACAGAAACTTTTTCTAAATGTACAAAGAATTATTTCAATAAAAGTTTTTGTAAAAAAGGCAGAATAATGTGTGATGCAAATAGTACCATTTGTATAAAAAGAAAAATATGTGTTTATTTGGAAAAAATACAAGAACTGTGCACGGTGATGTCCACATGTAATCCTTACACAGGGAGAAAATATACTTTGAGTCCACAAGTTTGAGACTACCTGGGCAATATAGAGACCCAGCCAAAAAAATACACATGTATCTACATATACTGCTATCACTCCCTTCCTTCAGGGAAAGAGGACACACAGAGGGGGAAGAGACTGAAGAGTTTTCTATTATTGTATTATTATGATACACTGTTTTGTACATTTTTTATTTTTAAGCATCTCTTATAGAGTTATGTTTTTACTATTTATCCATTTATTTAGTGGGGCAGGGAAAGCATGTGCCATGGTGCATGTGTGGAGGTCAAAGAACTTTAGGGAGCCAAATCTTGCATTCCACCTTGTTAAAACAGGTTCCCTCTTATTTTATTAATATTATATTATTATTATTATTATTATTATTATTATTATACTTTTAGTTACTGTGTGCGTGTGAAAGGTACACCTGTGCCATCACCAACACCTACAGGGCAAAGACAACTCTAAGATTCAATTCTTACTTCTACCACGTGGGTCCCAGGGATCAAACTTGGGCTATCAGGTCTGGCAGCAAATTCCTTTACTCACTGAGTCATCTCCTAGGCCTTCTTGATTTTATTATTGTGCTTCATATTCCAGAGTAGCAGGTCTGAGAGCTTCCCAATGGTTCTGTCTCTTCCTCTTATTCTGCCTTAGGAAAGCTGAGATTACAGATGTGTGCCACTGCATGTGTATTTTTTTAACATATGTGCCAGGAATCAAACTCAGGTTGCATGCTTGTTAAGCAAGAGCTTTTTTTTACCCGATGAGCCATCTTTCTGGTCCATTATTATTGCATGAGTAGACAAGTATTTGTGCACATGTGAATGTGTATGAAGGGGGTAGAGTGTGTGCACCCATGTAGAAGCCGGGTCAACACATGGGAGTTTTATTTCCTTTTCTCTTTTTATTACTCTGTGTGTGGGGGGGGGGGGGGGACAGAGAGAGAACTTGCAAACAAGTACTGTGTATGTATGTTGCATGCATACATGTATGTTCAGGGATATACTTGTACAGAGGCCAGAAAAGACATCACAATCTATCTTTTTCCACGTACTCCTTGAGACAATCTCCCACTGAAACTGAAGCTAAGCTGTCAGTCAGCAAGCCCCAGTTATCCTCCTGTCTCTGCTCTCAGAATCACTAGATTATAGACATGTACATGCCCAGCTTCTGCATGGCTACTAGGATCTAAATTCAGATCCTAGCTTGCTGTAGAAGCACTCTTAATCAACTGAGCCAGCTCTCCTTCCTTCCCCCTACAAATTACTTATTATTTATTTATTGTTTTGAGATCTCTAACTGAACCCACAGACTGATTAAACCGGCTAGCCAGCAAGTCCCCAGGATCCTCTTTATACCTCCAAACGATGAGATTGCAGGCATGTGTCACTGCATACAACTTTTATGAGTGCTGGAGAATCAATGTCCCCACTGTGCCATCTCCCCAGCCCTGTAAATTTTTACATTTAAGTCACTTGATTTCTTACTCATTACTAAAATATGCAAATGTGTAGATTTTTTTAAATGCTGCAAAACAAAAACCAAATCCTGGAAGCTGAATTCAGGAGCTACATTAAGAAGACCAAGCATCAAGACCATGTGAGCTTCATTCCACAGATGCAAGGTTGGTTCAACATATACAAACTAGTAAGTAATACATCATATAAAGAAACTTAACAGCAATCACATCTCAATCAATGTAGAAAAGATATTTAACAAAACTCAATGTGCCTTCAAAATAAAAGTCCTAGAGATCTTAGACACTGAGGAAGAGGGGCTATCCAGTACAAAAGAGCCTGAAGGGCCAAGAACTGCCATCCCCTAGACTCAATAAAATGTAATGTTAAATCATTAACATGTATCAACTATAATCACTGCACTGGAACCATACAAGGCTGGCTCTGTCAACAATCAGTCAAGTAAAGGGGAATGGCTCACAGGGCCCTATCCTTTCCCTCTGAACTATTGTTTTTAATAGGTTCTGGGAGGTGGGGAAAAATCACTGTCTTTAGTTGTGTGCCCTCTAACCCACCAAGTTCCAACCCATGGTCACACAGGTGTCTCTGGTTAATCTTAGCAGATCATAAACATGAACATCTAAGAAAGATTTGTGAGATGGGGACAGAGTGGACGAGGTGGTAGAGAGATGGGAGGTCAGAATAGTCAATATGCAAAGGATTCATTCATATGTACAATTACAAAATAATAAAAATTAATAATTAACAAAAAGAAGGAACAAAGCACCTGAGGAATGAATGGCAACCGAGTTTGTTCTCTAGCCTCCACATGTACCTGCACATGCATGTGTATTTGTACACACAAAATGATAAACTTTGCTGAATGTGATGATGCACATCGACAATCCCAACACTTAAGAGGTGGAGGCAGGTTCAGAAGCTCAAGGTTATCTTCAGCTGTGAGTTTAAGGCTACATTAGGCTAGGCTACATGAGACCCTGTCACAAAATTTAAAAAGGTCAATTTTATGATGGGGATTTTGTCTCAAAGTTATTTTTTTTTAAAAAGAGTCAAATGGCAGGAGATATAGCTCAGCTAGTAGAACACTTGCTTATCATGTACAAAGCCCGGAATATAATCCTCACCAATGCATATTGCTCATATGCAATGAAATATGAAATCAGACATATTGCTCAATGCCTATAATCGCAGCACTCAGAGGTAGAGACAAGAGGATCAAGAGTTCAAGGTCTTCCCTGGCTACATTTCAAATCAGTCTGGGCTACAAAAGGCACTATACCTTTTTTTAAAAAAAAAAAAGCTGAGAGGATTCTTCATTTAACATGGAATACAGAATTCCAACAAAATTTCTTTTCTCCACTGCAGTGCACTATCTATAAACTCCTTGAAATCAATCTTTCACCTACATACAATTAAGGTCACAACACAAAACTGCCACTTTCTAGACCAAAAATCTTTCTTGCAACATTACCACCACACCTACAAAAAAGGAACCACCAAGAGCAGTGCTGACAGAAAGGCATCAGAAATGTTCTAAGCTGAAGATTTAAATTTCTTTCTCTAGTGGTTAGATGAATTCACTGGCAGGAATTCAGGTAGCATTCACCTGTGAAAAAGTATGCTTTTCTACAAAGATGATCTTCCTCTTTCTTCTTGGAGAGTAATGACATCTCCCCTTAATCTGAGTATTTTATAAAGGATAGTTTCCACTGTCCTTAAAATTCTAGAAACAGGACTATAGAGACAGATTAGCAGTTAAGAGCACTGGCTGATCTTCCAGAAGACATGGGTTCAATTCCCAGCATCCACATGGTGGTTCATAACTATTTATACAACTATTTATAACTCTGAAGTACTCTTCTGGCCTCTTTGGGGTCCAGGCACACATGTGATACGCAGAATACATGAAAGGCAAACATCCATATACATATAAAAACTAATTTTTTAATTAAAAAGAAAAAAGATCTAGGAAGATTTCCTGATGTCTGCATAGTACTCATCACTTTCAGAATCTGAAGCAAAACTTTGGCAACTCAAAGCCCTAAACATTCCAAACATTAGTAAGAATGTTTAACCTTTGCTGATGTAGCTATCCTTAGTATATCCTTAACAATGATTTTCAAGATCCATACTACAGAAAGAAAAACAAAGGTTGGACCTGCGGCTCAGAGATAAGTACAAACCTGTTCTTCTTCTGTAAAGGGTACTAGAGCCAATGGTGGCAGGGGATCCTCCTGTAGGATAGGCAGGAATTCTTTCTCCAGAAGGTCAAAAGGTATCTATGTGATAAATACAAGGCCATAAAGTTGTTATTTCTCCAACTTTACAAGAAGATAAACCATTGCTATTTTCTAGCAATGACTAATATAAATATAAAAAGGTTATTCAATTACAATTTACTTCTATTAATTATGCAGTTATAACATGAAAATTCCAGTTACAACCAGGCATGGTGGTACATACCTTTAATCTTAGCAGAGGGAGGCAGAGGGAGGTAGAGGGAGGTAGAGGGAGGCAGATCTGAGTCAGCCTGGTCTACACAGGGACCTTTAGGCTATCCAAGGCTATATAGTAAGACCCTGTCTCAATAAATAAAATACAATACTCCAGTCACCCACCATCTCCACCCATGAAGTCACTTCCTTTGGACTTGGTATTAAGTCTGATATTCCAAAGAACAGAGTAGAGGAATAAAAATCTCCACATTTAGCTTAAAGCAGATGCTAAGGAAATTCCAAAGCAATTGTGTCTATTCTTAGCAACTAAAATTTGTGATTCCCCATCCATTAATAAGTTAAAAATAAAGCATATTGAGAAAAACAAAAGATATTATCTTCCCTGGTCAGATAAGAAAAGTCTACACTGTTTCAACCTGGTCCTTTTTTAAGTGAAGCAAGTGTTAATTTTAAAAGTTCTCTGTACTACACCTTTCTATTTAAGGGCAGGAAGAGGAAAGCTGGTCTTCCCTCAATCCTGGACCCTGATTGGGAGGGAAAGTAAGAGGTACACAGAGAGAAGGGAAAGAAATGGAGAAGGGAGAAAAGAGGAGGTATCAACAGTGCTGACTGTTCTGCTGCCACCAAGCCTCCTGATGCATAATGACATCATGGGTTTTCTCTAAGGACAGCACATCCCTCAGTCACTATTAATCACTCTATGTTTCAATACAAGTAAGGGGTAAGATGGAAAAACCAAGAGTCTATTAGACACAGATCAGTTTCACCGTCCATACTAGTCTCATCTACAATTCTCAACTCTTTGTATTTTCTTACCTTGTAGTCTTTAAGGAAAAGTGCTAACATTTCTTCTCTACCGTAACGATAATCTGCTAATTTATACTTTGGCAGGGCTGGAGAAAGAGGAGGGGAAGTAATACTCCCACCACTGGACAGAGCACGGAGCCTAAAATAGGAAAAAGGGAGAATACAAAATGAAGGACAGATATTCTGACACTGCATGTTTTTTATATAATACAGTATAAGATACACTGCAATTCATAGAAAGAGCAAAAACTTCATTATCTTACACAGCAAAGATTTTTGAGATTAATATAAGCCTCCACCACAGCACAGTGAGAAATCCACTAAGTGCTAACTAGACCATCAGTGATAATTTAGCAATTCCAACACCTAAAGATGCCACGGTTGTCTCTAAGAAGCTTCAAGTTTGGAGAGAAGAGACTTTCTTTTTTAACCAAAATACAAAAGCAGGGACAATAAGACTCACAAAAAAATTACTAAGCTTAATAACAAGTATTGGTGAGGGTGTGAAACAACAGAAACACTCAAATAGAGCTCATAAGATCCTAAGTCACAGGTCAGCAAGAAGGCTCAGCAGGTAAGGGCACAAAAGCCTGCAGACAATAATTCAATCCCTGGAACTCAGATAAAGGTGAAGAGAAACAACTCTGAAGCTGTCCTCTGATCTCTGCATATGCACATGTGTGTATATACACACACACACTCACACACACACTTTTTTTTTTTTAATTTTTAAAGTAAGCCAAGAATGGTGACATAAGCATTTAATCCCAACACTCTGTAGGCTGGGATTAAATAGGTGGATTTCTGAGTTTGGGGCCAGCCAGGACTATAAAGTGAGTTCCAAGGCAGCCAGGGTTACACAGAAAACTGTCTCAGGGGAAAAAATATATATTATTATTTTTTTTTTTTAAAGAAAGATGTTTCAGCGAGGCTGGAGAGATGGCTCAGTGGTTAAGAGCATTGTCTGCTCTTCCAAAGGTCCTGAGTTCAATTCCCAGCAACCACATCTGGAATGCTCACAACCATCTGTAATGAAGTCGGGTGCCCTCTTCTGGCCTGCAGACATACACAGACAGAATATTGTATACATAATAAATAATTAAATATTTTAAAACAAAAATAAAGATGTTTCAGTAGTTAAGAGTATGCACTGTTCATGCAGAGTACTTGAGTTTGGTTCCCAGCACCTTCATCAGGCAGCTTACAAGGGCCTGTAACTAGCTCCAGAAGATCCAAAGCCAGTGCTCAAGTGCATGCACACAAAATTAAAAATATTTTTAAAGGATTATAAGGTGTATGAATGTATGAAACTGTTCTTGTACTTTCTGACTACCATGCAAGACTGAAAAGAGAGATGAAGAGGGGTAAAAATTATAAATTGCAATAGTCACTTTCAAGAATGATTTTGAAATAGCCAAGTATTTAAAAACTCTTTGGATAGTTGGTAACAGTTAAAACATTTAACAGAGTATGGAACATAAAGAAGGCTAAATGCAGAAACTTAAACAGTAAGCTAAAAATGTCTTGAGAGATCAGGCTTGCTCCTAGGTTTGAATCTCAGTACTACCAAAAATAATCGTTTGGGGTTTCATTTTTGTTTGTTTGTTTTTGAGACAATGTCTCACACAGCTCAGACTGGTTTGAACTCACCGCTATATAGCGAAGGATGACCTTAAACTTCCTATCCTCCTGCCTTCATTTGCATTCAGGCCTGAAAGCAGGCACAGTTTTAGGCAGTATCTGTCAAACCCAGATACTGTATTCACACTCACAACTGAGCTGTTCCCCAGCCCAAAGTAATGTTATAAAAAGAGAAAGAGCCAGGAACAGAAGGGGATATTCAGCAAAACTAGGAAAAAGAAGCTACTACCAAGTCACGATGGTACATGCCTTTAATCCCAGCACTTGGGAAGCCAAAGCAGGAGAACTCTATAAATTCAAGGCCAGTCTGACTGGTCTACTATCAAGTTACAAGGCAGTCAGGACTACACAGAGAACCCTGTCTAAAAACAAAAACAAAAACAAAAACAAAACAAACAAAAAACCCTGGGATAAAGGAAAGTAGATTGGTTGTAGATAGGTCTGTTGGTTGGTTGATAATGTGGGGCTACCCAAAATTTTGTGCAGTAACAGATACAAAGGATGAAATAGACTAAGTTACTTTAATGCATGTGATATAACCTAATGGACAAGTTCAACAGATATTCTAAAATATATCCTCAAAATTGCTAAGCATTAAAAATTAATATGAAGACCAACAGAATAAATATTTGCCTATTATTCAAAAAAGGGCACATGCTTGGTAAACATAAAAACATGTTTACATGCAGAATACTGAAGAAAAAAAGAATAGACACTACTAGTAAACTATGGTGAGAATGGTTCTTTCCAATGTTTCTATCTTCTTATCCTCTTTAAAAACATAACGGACAACTCTGAACATATAAAGAAATATTAAGAAGCATATAACCAACTCAAATGTACTAATCACTCAAGCCCAAAACAACAATCCATGGCCAACCTAGCTCTCTGTACCATGCCACTAAGTCTTTGATGCTATTCGGATGGAAATTTTTGGCCTATTATTTTATATGTAAATTATCACAAAAAGATTTTTTTCAAGTCTGAAATTGCTGATCTTATCATTTAAATCAATAAGTGGATATAGCTGATAAGATGTGTTATATTGTTTTGGCAATCCCTCCCCTGTGGTAGTATACTATTCCATCATGAGACACACAATGCCTACTTAAGTTTTCTGAACTACTAGCAAGTACTAACGGTCCATGTTTAGATACCTAACTTCGCTAACCTCTTTTCTTGTAGCATTTCTGCAAAGAGAAACTAATCTCTTATATTATTTAGAACAGTGACTCAATGTTAACAGTTTACACAGGAAAGAAAAAAAGTCTTATTTTCAAAATAATAATCAACAGTAATGAATTACTTCTTGATGTATTTAAATACAGTGGAACTATTTTTGACAATATTCCCACTATCTCTCTCATCTTTGACTAGTAAGATACTCTCCGAATGGCTCCTGATGAGTCCTTTGGACATGCCCCTACTAAATCTTTAAGTGTTCCAGGGTTATCATATATAACTTCTTGCATTAGTCCCAGATTCCCCCATTTCTCCAAAGGAAGTACCAGGAGTACTCACAACTACTGAGTTGGTCTTTGTTTCTTTTCAAATTCTTGACAGAGAATGTGGTTCAATGCCCAAAAGACATACTAAAGACAGAAAAACACTCCTCAAAGGAATAAGCCAACCACTGATGAAAGGCCTTCAAGAAACTTTCCCATTAGAAGTTCAAAAGTTGGGCTCTATCTGTTGGGGAAATCGCTCAGTGTGTAAAGAACTTGCTAGGCAAGTGCAAAGGCATGAATTCAGATCCCCGCTCACCCATGTTTTAAAAGAGCAGATGTAGTAAAAACTGCCTGCAATTCCACAGAAGAATAGAAGTAGGAGAAGCTTACTGGCCAGTCTGTTTGTTCAGCCTAAGAGTTTCAGGTTCAATAAGAGAACCTGTTTCAAAAAATAAGCTGAAGTGCCCACTTGGGAGGCAGAGGCGGGTGGATCTCTGTGAGTTCAAGGTCTACAGAGTGAGTGCCAGGACAGGCTCCAAAGATATGCAGAAAAACCCTGTATCAAAAACAAACAAACAAACAAACAAACAAAAGGGCTGGAGTGCAAAGGAAAAAAACCATCAATGTTGACTTCTGTTCTCTATGTGCACTCTCATCTACATGAACATGTGCACATACACACACACACACACACACATACACACACACACACACACACGCATATAAATGCACAGAAAAAAATTAAACTGAGCCTGTCCTGGAAAAGTAGGTAACTTAACTCCAGAACTGAAGCTGGAAAATGTGTACATGTTAGTTCACTTGATCCAACTTAAGCTTCATAAAAACACAATATAAAATATAAGAAATGTGAAACTCAGTGATAGGACACTGCCTTGGGTTCCATCCCCAGCACTGAAGAAGAAAAAAAAAAAGAGGAAGAAAGGAGACTGGAGACTAATGCATCTGACCAGTCACCACAGAACTAAGATTCAAAGCTAGGATTTTTATGACTAATGTAATTATGCTATAAATAATGAGATCCCAAATTTTTATCTTAAACAGCCAATTTAATTGCCAGGTATTAATTTTAAAATACCAGAAATTATTTTAAATATCTTCCACGTCATACTAAGTCAATATGCTTCCCAATAGTTTCTAACACTAGAGGGCACACCTAAGCCATTTTGTATAAAAACCACGGTGACAGTCACCTGGTATTACCAGAGACTCCCTTATAGCCTAATTAAAAGCCCTTATTTCTTTTTTTTTTTTTTTTTTTTGATTTTTTGATTTTTTGAGACAGGGTTTCTCTGTAGTTTTTGGTGCCTGTCCTGGAACTAGCTCTTGTAGACCAGGCTGGCCTCGAACTCACAGAGATCCGCCTGCCTCTGCCTCCCGAGTGCTGGGATTAAAGGCGTGCGCCACCACAAAGCCCTTATTTCTTAAACAGCTCTCATATCAAGTTTTCAAATTCATTTACCACTCTGTCCCTTCCAATAGACTTCAATGGCTTCCCAAAGGGAGCAAACACCTCTTACAGGCACCATATCTACTATTATAACACAATGAGAGTTTACTCTCCAGTATTTGTGAAGAGACTAAAGCAATTAAGATAGTTTATTGAATGGCCAGGCGGTATTGGCGTACACCTTAAATCCCAGCACTCGGGAGGCAGAGGCAGGTGGATCTCTTTGAGTTCGAGGCCAGCCTCGTCTACAAGAGCTAGCTCCAGAACAGCTAGGACTATTACACAGAGAAACCCTGTCTACAAGGGTTGGGGCGGGGTGGAGGGGGGGTGGGGGTTGTTCACTGAGCTGGAATAACCATTATGATCTGACTCAATAGTCAATTCTAAGTCCCTCTCACTTAGATATGTGGAAAAGCTGCACTGCATGTGGGTAATCTCCCTTCCAAAGGCCACCACACAATTTCTTCCACACAATTCTCTTTTCTAGAAATCTGATCTCCTGTGTTCTTCACGATACACACACACACACACACACACACATCAGTTACTACTTAGTAGTATACCATCTCACTTCTAGCTCTGTACTATTCAACTTTCCTCATTCCAGAAGTTTCTTACTTTGCTGTAAATTCAAAACCCAAACCAACCTGGCTCCTCACCACTGCATTGTTCTACAAAGTTCATCAATAACCTTAACACTGCAAAAAAACAAGAGAAATGTTCTAATCCCATGGCCTTCATCTCCCAGGCTACAACAGAGTCAAGTCCTACCATTCAGCACTTGGAAATGACAGGGACCAGAAGGATCCCCTACTGTATTCTCCAAACTTTCACTTACTACCATTCAAAATCCACACTTCCAACTTAAAAAGCAATTTGGAATGTCTGTATTTGTGTGATAGTCTGGGAATCAAAAACTACTTCTGCATAAGCTTTGGGTTTTCTTCTAGTCATGCTCTGACCTCCCTCACAGAGGTGGGTCTTCATATACACACACACCATATATATATATACACACACACACATATACATATATATATGTAGTTGTATATATACACTCACACATACACTCAGAACTCACACTTCACCTTCTCCCATCTTCTATATCCATTTATGATGTCTTACTTAATTCTAAATCTCTCATACCATTTCTAATTCTTTCTCCCACACTTTTGTAAGTATCTTGAACAATATAACTACTCTTATTCTATCTTCCACAATTCTCATTCCAAATGCAAATGTGACTAAAACTCTCCAATTCTTTGTTGGTACACAATGGCCAAACAAACTTAACAAGTATCATGAAATAGTGCCTCCAAGCTCACCTCTTCCTTTCCCACATTTCACATTAAAGGAAAATCTCTTGAAGTTTATTTCTTAAATCTGCAAACTCTTGCATCCTTGTCTTTAAACATGGCCTTTATGCAATGAGAAATATTTAAATATTTTCTGAACCTTTGTCAGGAACAGGGAAGAAGAAATACACCAGAAACAACAAAAGTTAACTGGCAAATACAGGAAAGAGAAGCAACACATAGCCAGAAAGATCATGGGGGGCGGGGGGGATGATGACAGACTGCAGCAGGAAATTGACAATTGGGTTTTGGTTTTTTATTTGTTTTTTAAACAAATATTCTCTTCTAAAGTACCTTTGGACAGCAGCTCATTCACTGTCCCTTTAACCCCTTTTGAGAACTGGAAAAAAGTAACACATTCCATCTGACAGAACTCGTATTTTTCTCCGAGTATGGACAGTCATCTAGCAGCCTCAGGCTTACATTTTCGTGCCTCTAGCCACATTTGCCAATGAAGCCTGAATGCCTTTATTCAACCAAACTTTATGGAGTGCCTAACTAATCACTGGTGCACTAACTCAAAAGATTGGCCAACACTGAGAAATAACAGTGTCCTTAATAGTAGAATTAGTTCTTTCCTAAGGCAACCATGTTGAGAAAAGAGACATACCTCAATGGTTCACTGTATTAACAGAGGAAGTGCTGAGGGGAGGGGAGGCGGCAACCCTCTCCCTCTCTTTTGTAAACAAAGACCGGGGACTTCCTTGAGAGCACAAAAATGAAGACAAAGGAGACCCTAGGAGAGCTTGTGTCTTCCCCAGAAAGCAGGATGTCTATAATTATTCTCGCTATAATAAAGTCTTCTGAAATTATCTGAGTAGATTTACAGTCCTTAAATTTTTCTCAAGTAAAATCTGATTTTTTTTTAGATGTCTTGAAGTACACATTTGCAAAGATGAAAGAGTAGTAGGACATAAACCAACAGATTCTTTTCGTGGTAGGACTATGGATAATTTAGACTTTTTCTGTGTTTTGTTCCCCATTGTACTGTTTTCTCCAAATTTTCTTGTTAATAGAACCAACAAAAAAAATTCTATTAAGACCTAATCTTAATCAAAAGTATTAACACCAAAACAACTTATCAAGATAGTACTTTAAGCACTCAAGAAGCCGGGGCAGGTGGATCTCTGTGAGTTTGAGGCCAGCCCAATCTACAGAGTGAGTTCTAAGACAGCCAGAGCTACATAGAGAAACCTTGTCTCAAAAAAAAAAAAATAGAAAAAGTTTTGTCAAAGACAACGTAAACACACAGAGGAAGTGAATTAAGTTATCACTATCTTTCTGATGGTCAATCTGTACGGTGTCATCTAAACCTTAAATTAAAAGTAAAACTTTTGATTTAATAATTCTACTTCAAGGGAATTAATCCAAAGAAAATGATCAGAATAGAAACAAAATCATTCAGAAGTATACATATATCATTTACAATAACAAAACATTGAAAACAACTTTACTTTCCAGCAATTTCATTCTTTCATTTAATAGACATTTATTGAGTGCCTACGAGCCAGGCACTGGAACTACAGCAGTAACAAGCTATACAACAATCCAGACCAAATGCCTGCTCACAATGGAGCTCACAGTCTAGGGAGCTAGAGGCTGCATTCTGAGCAAGAATTATTTAGTATATCACATTTTGATATACACACTACAGGAGTTAGGGAGTATGAGGAGAGGATACAAGCTGTACAGTCAGAAAGTCAAAAGTAGTAACATTTGAAGAAAGGCATTTAAAATTGAGTGGTTTTTGTACCTAGAAATTATTTTCTTCACTAACTCTGTCATATCCTTTTACACTATTTTGGTGAATCTGTAATTCACTTTCTTATTCTAATAAACAATCCACAACCTAATGATTCTGTTGGGTTTAGTAAGGCTATATAGGTATGGTCCTTCCTGACTTAATGTTCTACTATCAACACAACTGCCCCAGATAAGGTCTAGAGAGGAGGATGGGAGGAGAAAATTTTCAATAACAAGTTTATTTTTTAAAACTAAGATGAAAAGCTTTTAAAAGAAAAAAGTCATTTTATATATCACTTGTTAAATAAGCACTGTATAAAGAGTCATTAAATGTTTCTGCATGGTTCAGAGTTACAAAATGACTCAACATAATCACTCTGTTCCTTGATTTTCAACTATTATAACACAGTTCCTCATCTCAAGATTTATTATGAACATATTACATGAAGAAAATATGCCAAAAGTCTCCAGTGACAACAAAGTAACTTTCTAGTACAGGGTTGTTTTGGCTGTTTAAGGTCTCCATAAACTACCTTGGCTGATGGTATAATTAAGGCTGTGCCTACTCAGCTCTACACTCCTCAGTAACGGTTCCTAAGTACCAATGATACAGGATTAACCTAGGTAACAACGAGAAGTTTCTGATTAAGGACAGAACTGATGACTACCATCTGCTAAAGTTGACTCAGTTCAAATTAAACACCTTATAAATACTTCAGGGTACAATAAGGAGAGCAAGTAAAACACCCCTGACAGATTGAGCCAATGGCATAGAGATACCTGCAAATGATCTGACGTTCAGTAACACATGTCATAGAACAGCAAACTTTCTGCAAAGGGCCAAGGAGAAAATGTACAAGCTCTAAGAACTAGGCAGCCTCTAATACAACTATTCATCCCTGCCAGAGTTAGCACAAAACTATCAAGGTAACATGGAAACAAAAAAAGCATGGCTGTCTTCCAATGAAACTTTATTCACAAAAACTTTACTTGAACTCCAACAGGATTCCAGTGCAAACCAGAGATGTAAGATGTTTAAAAAAAAAAAAATCAAGAATATCACCAGTTTGATTGAATTGTTTTTGTTTTTTAATTCTTTGGTTTTGGTTAAATTTTCTGGCTTCATTTTCACTACATATTATTAGCAAGATGCTGTAAGAAAAAAGCTCTTTAAGTATCTCGGTGATTTTAATATGATTTTACAAAGAAAAACTTGAGAATGTATTAGTACAAAAGAAAAGTAATAATAGCAGAACAGCTGCACACACAACGGTTTACAAAGTGAACTACATAAATTTAAATCTACCTGATTAAAGAAGTTAATATGGTGTGGATAAAGATTTAGCTTAAGAATGCTAAAATGTTTTTATAATACTAACAGCTGAGAACAGCCTCTACATCTGGAGAATTAAATGATAGTACATTCATACAATGAAACTACTTAATAGAACCAAAAAAGCGTTTATTGAAAAAGGTTTTGTTTGGTTTAGGCTTTTTTTGTTAAGGTTACAAGATTGAATGCACAGTTTGATCCTATTTTATGAAAATAAATACACATATACACAAATAAGATACATAAAACCACCTGGAAAGATACACCAAGATATTTACAGTGGGTACTAAGGATCAAATTAAGGTATTTATACCTTTTCCTTGCTTACTTATAATTTCTGATTTTTCTAGAAACAGTGATTTAGAAATAAGAAAAACTCTTTTTTAAATATAAAACATCTGAAACAGGTGCAGCATTGTTTAGATCAACATTTTCAAAATAAACTCAAACTATAGGCAATGTGTCAATTCACAGAACTTCAAATGTTTTCTCCTTCAGTCTCCAAATGCTAACCATGAAGGTTAAGAATATTTAGGAATTACATATCAAAAAAAGTGTATATGATCGAGTAAGTTCGTAAGACTCTTCAAACAAGGAACTCCTACAGAAGTCTTACAAACCACCACCTAAACATAAAGAATGCTGATGCTAATCCAATTCCTCCTTTAGATATTGCCTTTGACATTACCAAAGGGGTTTGTTCCAAGTATGAATGGAAAATTAACTATCATTATTCACGTCACTGAAGAGAGGATCTTCAATCACCAACTTTGGGGGGGAAAGAAGAGGGGGGAAAGCCACACTATAATGTGATGGATCTCAAAATTCCATGAGAATTCCATATTCGGGGTCCAAACATATCTGTAAGAGACTCAAAGGTCAATTAATTGTTATTATGGCAAACGCTAACTCAGCTCTAGATGGGCTACTGCTAATAGCCAGTATTAATTCTGGACCACCTGCTTAGCCCATCAATAAAAAAGTTTCAAATGCTTCCATTAAAACTATTTTTAAATAAGCAAATCAAGAGTAGAAAAATAGATATTAAAGTATTATTGTTATAGTTATGTAAAATTGTTTATACATACACAAAGGTTCAAAAATAATTTTCTAGGGTGGTAGAACTATAGAGTTTTAATTTCATTATCCATACCTAACGAACCCAAGAAAAAATTCAATTAGAGAATGTTGTCCTTTATGAAATATAAGATACTATAAGCTAGTCACATTTTTAAACTATACACGTGAAACAGAAATATGCACATTTATACACCACCCAGCTCCTGTATAACTCTTACTAGTGGATTATGTCATTCAATATCAAATAAGACAAGACTGAACTCACCATTCAGGCCCAAAGTTTAGTGTCTGGGTTTCTGCTGCCATTCTTCTCCGTATTTTTAAAAAGATTTTTGTATGTGGAAAAACCTGTTAAACAGAAACACATCTTTGTCAAACAATTTCAAGAAAAAGTGAAGTATACCAGATCAGAACAAACAGCTAGACAATGTGTGATCTGCTTATAATCTCCTAAGAATGAGAGTTTTTAATGATTATTTACAGCAATGCAGCTGGCAAAATGAAATGAGTAAATCTAGGGAGGGACAGATTTACTCATTTCATTTAGCCAACTGCACTGCTGTAAAAAAAAAAAAAGTCTCATAAGAATAGATAGACAGACAGACAGACAGACATTGATCACAGTGGCAAACATCTTTAATCTAAGCACTCAGGACGCAGAAGCAGGTGGATCCCTGAAGAGTCTGGTATACATAGTGAGTTCTAAAACAACTAGAGCTATGTAAAAAGTCTCAAAAAAGAAAAAAAAAAAAAAAAGAAAAGAAAAAAGAAGATAGTAACAAGAAGCAAATAATAAGCTTAATGGGGATGAAGATGGGAGTAGAAGGTAGTAACCAACACAAAGAATACATGAAAAATACTTATAGAGAGCTGAAAAGATGGCTCAGAGGTTAAAAGAACTGACTGCTGTTCCGGAGGTCCTGAGTTCAACTCCCAGCAACCACATGATGGCTCATACCCATCTATAGTGAGAGCTGGTGCCCAGAACACTATATACATAATAAATAAATTTTTTTTAAAAATTTAAAAAAAGAAAGAAAAATACTTATAGAAACCCACCAGGTGGTGTGACACATGCCTTTAATCCAAGAACTTGGGAGGCAGATCTCTGTGAGTTCAAGGTCAGACTACAAACCAAGTTCAAGGACAGGTTCCAAAGCTACACCAAGAAACTCTGTCTCAGGAAAATCAAAAAGAAGGGGGGCGGTGGTGGCACATGCCTTTAATCCCAGGCAGAGAGGCAGGCGGATCCCTGAGAGTTTGATGTCCTACAAGAGCTAGTTCCAAGACAGGCTCCAAAACTACAGAGAAACTCGGGGTGGGGGGTGGGGGGGGGTTGAGGGGGACAAACCAAACCAAACAAAAAAAATTCAAATAGAAACCCACTACTCTGTAAGCTAATTTAAAAGTGAAATTGGGGGGTGGGGAGCAGGGGTTTGGAACACAGATAACCCTGAGTGAGTAGATAATGTTTCCCCAGAAGACATGGATTATTAAATGAAAATATCAGTGGGGCCCAAACCCCCAAAATAACACTGGCTATTGCCATTGTTCTTGATTACCTACCAGAATAAGATGGTAACACTCTATTACTGAAGTCACAACACATTTGGTTATAGGACATAAATCAAGGTGGAAGCGACCTGAAATTTTCACAGTGCCAGAAGGTGCTATGCAGGAGAAGAAAAGCATCAATGTATTATACAGCAGTGAAGCCTGAATGCTGTAATGCCAACCTGCCAGGTATAATGTGCTCACTAGTACAATAGTGGCAAGAAAGTAACGGAGGTAACCAGGTACTTTCTGACTAGATTTGAGGCCTGCTCTGAAGAAAGGAATCTATGCCAAATACTATGAACTAGATCAGAAGTCCGTGGCCCAGAAGGTCATAAGCACCAGGGAGGAACCTATTACTATCGTTTTTGCTAAATGGACAACTTAAAAAAGTACACAGACAGGAAAACCCCTGAAACTTGCTGGATGGCCAGTCAATCCAAACCAGTAAGCAAAAGGTTCTTCAGTGACACCCTGTCTCAAAACAAGTGGAAATCAACTAAGAAAAGACACCAAACATTCACCTCTGGCCATCATATTCATATGCACACACATGCACAGAGAACATACAAGGGTATACAGTATACACTTAAGTGTATAACAAATATGCCCCCCAAAAATTTTAAAGTCCAAACTGCTTATATCATTTTTAAAGTTGTCACGAGCACCAAATCATCACTAAATTTTAAACAGATAATAGTGGAACCAGGCATTCACACACCTATAGTTCCAGAATATTTGTAATCCCAGCATACCTGCAATGCCAACACTTGGAGGCTAAAGCAAGAGGATCTGAGTTCAAGGTCAACCTGGATTACAAAACGACTCGTCTAATACATAGAAATGGAACTGTTTCAGACATTTTGAGTGACATGCTGCTACTACTACACAGCTGGGAAAAAGAGAAAGGTGGAACACTACTGTGTTCTTACATGTGTGTATGTGAAGACCAGAGATGGCTAACAGGTATATTCATCAATCAATCTCTACTTTAATTTTTGAGACTAGAAGCTAGAGCTGACTGAGTTGGTTAGACTAACAAGACAATTTGGTTAGATTAGCCAGATCAGGGATCCTGCTTCTGCTTCCCCAGTGCTCAAATTATAGGCATGTGTCACTATACCCAGGTTTTGAATGAGCATTCTAGGGGATCACATCTGGACCCCAACGCTTGCATGGCAAGTACTTTACACTTTACTAACTGAGGTCAAAAAAAAAAAAAGAGGTTTCTCTGGCCTCTTTTCCTTTTAACAGGTGTGCAAAAATGATACACTGTGTAATACAAATCTATCAAAACTCCCTTAATTAAGAGATTTTTTTTCTTTTTCATTTTTCTTGTGGTATGTGTACTTGAGCTTGCATGTCTGCATTTGTGGGAAATGCATGTTCATGTGGAAGTCCTTAGTTGGTATTAGAAATCATTCTTGATATCTTTTTCCACCTTATTTATTATAGCAGAGTCTCTCAATCGAACCCAGAGCTCACCAGCATTGCTAGTCTCCTTAGCTAGACTCATCTGAGGATCCCTTGTCCCTGGATTCTGAAGCTAGAATTAAAGGCAAGTTGCCACATCCACTTGATATTTATATAGGTTCTGGGGATCCAAACTCCAGTCCTCAGGCTTGCATGGCAAAGACTTTAACCACAGAGCCATCTCCCAAATTCTCTAAAAGAACTCTTTTTTAAAACACAAAATATGAAAAATCTGTGCCAGACTTTCTATGATTATCATTTCTTTTGTTTACTTGTTTTTGGAGATAAGGACTGACTATGTAATCCAGGCTAGACACAAACTCTGCCTCGTAAGTACTGAGATTACAAATTTGTATCAACACATCCAGATCATGTTTTCTTCTAAATAATGCATAAGGTTAAGAGCTTTACAATGGATATGTGCATTGGAGCCAATTAAACTCACAGTACATCCCAAATTAAGTAATTAGGTAAGACCAAGAAACTGTTAAAACAAGTATTCCACATACCAATCAGCCCTGTTACCTTATTGCCACAATCAGTTCAGTATGTTTTGTACAAGTATATGAAAACACCTGGTACCAAATTGAACTATATAGACTGCATCAGGTTAAGATTTTTTTTTTTTTGTAATACAAAACATCTAGAGTCTGGAAAGATGGCTCAGTGGTTAAGAACACTTGCTATTCTTGCAAAGGACACAGGTTCAGTTCCCAGTACCCACATGGTGGTACATGCACACACATACATGTTTTGCCTAGAACAAATAAAATAAATGCATTTTAAAAATCTTTTTGTTATTATTTGTCCAACTTTTTGAGTTCCTACACACACACACACACACAGATCGGTCTCTACACAGTCCTGGCTATTCTGGAACTCACTATGTAGATTAGGCTGGCCTCAAACTCAGAGATCCACATGCCTATTCTTCCCAAGCACCGGGATTAAAGATGTGCCATTTGTTTTTTAATATTAATTCTTTTTAAACCACTATTTCAAACTCTACCTATCCTAAAGCTTTCAAATGAACTTTGAGGGGACCTCTGACTACTGCAAAGGTGATCTAAATTTCTTAAAGCAAGTCATGGATTGAACTAGAATGGATTTATTCTAATTTAAAATTACTTAGTATCTTGAAAATACTTTAAAAAATCACATAGCAATTTATTTTCCTCTTTAACTTACTACAACACATATGATCATCCAGGTTGTCAAAGCACCACACTCCACAGGTGTTACACAATAAAAACAGAACCCCTAGGGTTGGGTATGGACTCAATTCCAGACTGCAGTCTTAAGCTGTAAGAGGAGCCCGCCCCGAGCACAGGGAGCATCTAGGAAACAAATGAATGAGCAGAAAAATCCTGTTCTGGTACACTGATCATCCTCACTATATGTACTGCAAAACCTCACAAACACCAAATGCCCCAAAGCTTGAACCCAGCTACTAATTATAACATGGTTCCCTAGAATTATTTCCTGGTGCAAATACTTCTGGAGAACGCTAAGAACAATCCAAGTAAATTAATTCTCATCAACAGAGCAAACAGAAGAGTGCTCTGATCCTTTTCCTTATGAATTAAAGGAGAAAAATCTAACTTAAGCATTGAGCACCTTACTCAATCCTGAGTTCCAGACCCTAGTTACTTCTTCCCAACCAATTTAATAGAGTGAGTTTAATAAACTTCTGGAAGGACTATCTTACATAGTTCCTCTGAATTATAAAAAATTAGTTGAAATGGAAATTATGCCTTATCTCTGAATAGTCTTTCCTAAACTAAGAGCTGGGTGCTAAAATGAGAATAGTCTTCCCATCTTTTGTTTTGTTTTGTTTTTTTTAGGGGGTGGGGATTGGGGGGAACAGGATCTCATTGTATAGCCTTGGCTGCCCTGAGAATCTTAGTCTGTAGATCAGACTGGCCTCAAACTCACAGAGATCAGTCTGCTCTGTATGCACCACCACACCCAAGGGCATCATTTCAAACCCTACACAGTTAAATGTTTTCAACTTAAACCCCTACAAAGCCTCCTGACCTCTGGGGAACATCTTTGAATTTGTAAAACTTGGGATCTGAAGCTGACCCCGAACTCTACTCAGCCAAGTTCCTCTAGATTGCCTTCTCTTCACACCAGTTAATTTTTCTTCCATGATTAGTACTATCTGGGACTATTTTGACCCAAGCTTTTCTGTATCTCCCTTCCTAACTTTCCCAAAAATAATCATGGCTTATTTAACTATAAATTTCTCGAGTGCTGTCTCTACTAAGTACCTGTGGCTAGAACTATGCTCAAAAGTGTGTAATGGCAAAAAGGGCACCGAGCAAATGAAGACAAATTTTCTAGTCTGGGAAAGAGAGCTTGGGAGAAAAGACCCACCTACTCTGCCCCAAATTACAAATTTGATTTTTTTTCTATAGTATTATTTTGTATGTCATTCTAAATTAATTAAATAAGCCTACCTCAAAGCAGGGAGCTTTGATAAAGGTACCACTGTTTTGAAAGGCTGCTGGTCAATCACACTGAAAAAGCCAATCATGTGAAACTCCTGAAACCCTTCACCTATCATTTTCTCTCAATTATTGCTAACTCTTAAAGAGTCTTCTTACATCCTTTCAATAGTCTGAATTCTTTTAACTCATATCTAATTAGAATAAAATTTCTAAACTAGATATGGTAGTGCATGTACAGTACAAAAGCAAAGGAAAAAATGTTTTGAAGGATAGTTAGTCTGCATGTACTATGTAACCAGATCCTATCTTCAAAATAATTAAAATTTTTAGAAATCCAATTTGCAAAGCTAGAGGAATGGCTCAGCAATTAGAAGCACAAACTGCTCTTGCAGAGGACCGAAGTTTTATTTCCGGGAACCACAAAAAGCAACACACAACTACCTATAACTCCAGTTTGGCAGAATTAGACACTCTCTTATGGCTTCTCGTGGAGATGGCGGTAGAAGAATCAGGAGGTCAAAGTCAGCCTCAGCTACAAAGTGAGTTGGAGGCCAGCTTAAGATACACAAACATTTGTCAAAAAAAAAAAATCTGGATGGAGGGGGTCAAGCAAATGTCTCAATATATACACTGTGCTAGAAGGTTACAAGTAGAGAAAGACCATATGGTTAGACATCTGCAACTCACAACTTTCACTTAATTCATCTCTAGCTCCTTCCCCTGGAGATACAACTGTCATCATGTTCACCATTTCCACAACACAATAATTTTCAGTAAGCCAATGATTACTCTCACCTGAAATGTTAAAAATTTAGAAAGTGTTCCTCCATACCTCTTTTTATGTTCACCTGTATGTAGTAAAAAGGGGGAACTAACTATTATTTTCTACATACTAGAATTACACTATATATCTAGGGATGCCTAACATGGAATATGCCCTGGGTTCTATCCTTGATGTCTCATAAACACGTCATAATGGAACATGCTGCAATCCCCAGCACTGGAGAGATGGAGGCAGAAAATCAGAAGTAAAGTAATCCTCAGCTACATAGCAAGCTGGAGAATACCCCGGGATACAGAAGACTGTGTCTCCAAAGAAAATCCTATTATATCCTCTATTTTGAAACATTCAGTACAGCTTAAAGAACAAATTTCTGGGCTGGAGAGATGGCTCAGCGGTTAAGAGTACAGGCTGCTCTTCCAGAGGTCCTGAGTTCAATTCCCAGCAACCACATGATGGATGACAACCATCTATAATGATGAGATCTGGTTCCCTCTTCTGGCCTGTAGGCAAACATCCAGACAAAATGTTGTATACATAATAAATAAATAAATCTTTAAAAAAGAAAAAACAAATTTCTAACATAAATACAATAAAGTCAAAATTTTTTTAGCCCTTTAAAGAAGTTTTAGAATTATGTTATTTTTTATGCATGAATATTTTGCCTGCATGTATGTATGTATACCATAGACATTCCTGGTGTCCAAGAAGGGCAGAAAAGAAGGTGAGATCTCCTGGAACTGGAGTTACGTATGTTTGTAAGCCACTATGTAGATGCTGGAAACTAAACCTGGGTCCTCTGCAAGAGTAACACTGCTCTTAATCACTGAGTCATCTCTCAAGCTCCAAGTAATAGTTTTGTAAAAGTTATATAATGTTTATAAAACAGGTAACTTCAAGTTTTTGCTGTCGGGAATGAACAGTGCTTTAAATACTAAAAAGATTCCCAAAAATCAGTTGCTTCTTAAAAATGGCATATAATATAATGATTTCTTGTTTTGAGACAAGATCTCACCAAGCAGGCTACGCTGGTCCAGAACTCATTATTCTCTATCTCTCAAGTACTGAAATCACAGGAGCGTACTACCAAGATCAGCAAATACACTGACTCTCTTCCTTTTGTTTTGTTTTGTTTTGTTTTCCAAGACAGGATTTCTCTGTATTCTCTGTAGCTTTGTGGCCTGTCCTGGAACTCTCTCTGTGTAGACTAGGCTGGCCTCGAACTCACAGAGATCCATCCACCTGCCTCTGTCCCCCGAGTGCTGAGATTAAAGGCGTGCACCACAAATGCCCGACCCATTTCAAATTCTTTACAGTAAGTTTAACATTATAGATACTATACACTAAATATAACTGCCAATAAAGATTCCATGTTGCCATTTTTGTGATGAAGTCCTGGGGTGCGGGAGGGAGGCAGTGTTCAGCAAAAGCCCAAAGGCATTGTGCATGTTAGGTGCTCCCTTCCAGTCTTATACTGTTATTTTTTTAATACCTTTTTTTTTCCTTTTTCAATACAGGGTTTCTTTGTGTAACAGTCCCGGCATCCTGGAACTCACTCTATAAACCAGACTGGCCTCTGCCTCCCCGAGGGCTGGAATTAAAGGCATGTGCCACCACTGCCTAGTCACTTATACCTTTATCAGTTTATAAAAGACAAGGGTAAGATGACAGTCAGCCTTATAAGCAGTAGGACCTCATTTCAAACCTTAGAATCCACACTTTAAAAGTCAAGAATCAATGGTGCACTTTAGTAATCCAAGTGTTGGGTGGGCAGAGGCAAATGGATCCTGAGGCTCACTGGCCAGCCAGTCTAGCCTAATCAATGAACTCAGGCCTATGAGAGAACTCATCTTTAAAGAAGGGGGTGGGGGTGGGGGGGCTGGAGAGATGGCTCATAGGTTAAGATCACTGACTGTTCTTCTAGAGGACCTGAGTTCAATTCCCAGCAATCACAGCGAATCACAACCATAAATAATGAGATCTGAAGCTCTCTTCTGGCATGCAGGCACAACTGCAGACAGAACACTGTATACATAATAAATAAATCTGAAAGAAAGAAAGAAAGAAAGAAAGAAAGAAAGAAAGAAAGAAAGAAAGAAAGAAAGAAAGAAAGAAAAGGAGGAGGAGGAGGAGGAGGAGGGAGGGAAAGAAGAAAGGGTGGGCTAGGCTCAGCTTGTAAAGGCAACTGTTGCCAAGCCCAAGAGCCTGATTTTGATCCCTAGAACCCACACAGTAGACAAGAACTTAATCCTGTAAGGTGCCCTCTAACTCCCACATGTGTGCTATAATATATACACATTTGTATACATGTACACAAAGACACAAATAAATTTTAAAACAATATGCAACTGGTTCCTAAGAAGCATCAGCTGAGGTTGTCTTCTGGCATCTACATGTAAGTGTACACATATATAAACATATATGGCACACAAATATGCACCTGCATACACAGACAGACATAAAGACAAGAATTAAGACAAGACATAAAGACAAACTATATTCAGATTCATAGTGGAAAGAAGCAACAGGGTAAACACTAGAAATTAATCTGGCACATTAGTGTGCACACACACACAAACACACCCACACTCACACAAAAATGTAATAAATCCAAACTTAAATTATATGAATACATTATGACTTTAGAAGGAAGAGGACTATGTAAATTGGTGAAGAGTGCCTGTCTTAATATGTGGAAGGCCTAAGTTAATCTCCAGGACGCACACAAAAAAGGTAAGAACCATTATTGATCAGTACAATGGCATCCCGAAAGATAGCTAAACAACCACTAAGTCAACATAAACAAATCAGTTTCCAAAAGTTAATACAGTCAGTGCTACTCATCTGCAAGTATCCAAAGTCTTAAGGGGGCTAACAGAGTTTAAAGATGGAAACTTAGTAAAATCTAAAACAAAGACGACATATACATTACAATATGACAACATTATTCAAAAGTCAAAATTATCAAATGCCTACTAAATACCAGTCCCTAATGGGTTCTGCATTATTGAGGAGCACTATATTCAAGAAACTACTAAAGGGGCTGAAGAGATGGCTCAGTAGTTAAGAGCACTGAGTGTTCTAGAAAACCTGGGTTTGATTCCCAACACTCACATGGGTCACAATCATCTGTAACTCCTGTCCCAAGGGATTCAATACCATCGCAGGCCCCCGTGGGCACCAGACATGTACATAGTACATAGACTTTCATGAAGGCAAAACATACACACCAAATAAATGTGTGTATGTGTGTGTATGTAGGTATGTATGTGTATAAAGAAACTCATTGGCTCTCAAAAAAGAAGCAAGAGTTTAACAGCAGAACACAAGATTCAGTGAATGAGAGGCCAGGAAAAGTAACAGTGGCAACAGGAAATGAAGTAGCCACAGCAAGAGAGAAGCCTTGCTAAGAAACTAACCAATACATGTAGCTCATCCTACAACTGCTGCATAAAGGATATGCTATAGAGGGCTGCAATGTTGACAAGCCAGGATTTGAACTGTTCTGAATGTTCAAAGTTGACAGTTTATAATGAGATATGTTGCCAAATGTCTTACATTGTAATAACAGGCAGATCTAATGTATGTGTGGCACTCTAACTCTTTTGAATCAGGACCAATCTTACAACTAAAGCTTTTAAAACAGAAGACTAACCTAAGAGTTTCTTTTTAACTTAAAAACATTAAACAGTTTTTCTGAGAAGTAAGTATGTTCATATGTTCAAAACAACACACACACATACACACAAATTGAAAGAATACACAAGAAATATAAGCAATAGTTCTCAGAGGAGAATGACTGGCTGTAGGGAATACCCAACACCTATTTTCCCACTGGGCATGGTAGTACATGTCTGTAACTACAGCTCATTAGGCTAACATAGGAGGAGCAGGAGTTTTGGGCCAGCCTGGGGTAACAACAAAATCTTGCTCCAAAAATAATTAATTAATTAATTAATTAATTAATTAATGTGCTTGTTATTGGTCTATCTCTTGTACTGTCCTGTCACAAATATTTTTATATGAATTTTAAGCTAATAAAACTCCAGGCTGTAGAGATAGTTCAGTTAGGTTAAAAGCACTGCCTGCTCTTCTAGAGGTCCTGAGTTCAATTCCTCACAACCACAATTATCTATAAGTGTGATCTTATGCTCTTATGCTCTCTTCTGGTATAAGGCATGTGTATAGATAGAGCACTCACGAGATAGATAGATAGATAGATAGATAGATAGATAGATAGATAGATAGATAGATAGATAGATAGATAGATAGATAGAGAGTCAGTCAGTCATATTTTTAAAGAGAGTTAATAAAACCCCATCTAATCACTAATTAAAAAGCAAATATAAATATCCAAAATTTAAATGTTGCTTATGAGCAAACAATTCTTTTTTGTTTACTTTTTTGTTTGTTTGTTTTTAAGAAATGGTTGCTCAGTAGGCCAGGCTTATCTTGAACTCCCAGAGATCCACCACTGCCCACCTGAGTCAACAACTTTTAAAATACCAAATCTTCAAAATTTATGGGACAACTTTGTTTTTCTTTTACTTTGCACCTTTTCTGATTTCCAATAAAAAGTTATCTATTTTGGGAGAAAAGGAACATCTTAACTGCAAAAAAGTGAAAGTCATTTTTCCCATCAGAAGGAACATATTACTAACTGAAGGGACAGGATATCCCTCTCCCAAGTTCTTCTAGTCTCTTACCACTTTTCCAGTAGACCCAACTTCCAGAGAATAACATTCTTGTAGAGAAATATTTAAGGTTAGGTTTTCTACAGGAAATGTATAAAGTATTTTCTTTGGCACAATACAAAAATATAATGGATTCAGACAACATTATCTGGTAAGAGCTAACTAGATTATCTGAGCATATTAAGGATAAGGACTACAATGACAGTCCCTAGTAAAGATTCCAGCCTAGCAAAAGCAACTGAGTAAAAACAGGCATGATAAGGATTAAGGGGAAGTCATAGAATAAAGACTGTATCCAACACATTGTAAAAGACCATACCTGTGTATATCCAAAACTACTGATGTTTACTTTTGTTTTGAAATCACATGCCTTTACCTGTTGGGGGAAGGAGGCAGCATGCCAGTCCCAGTAATTGAACTTTAGGTTATCAGACTTGGCGACAATCACACAAAGAGGGTGGACATGAAAGTACCTACCCCATGTTCTTTAAGTGAGATGAAGCACAGAAAGAATTCCCAGAAGCTCGCAGGCTGACTAGCCTGGCACTTGAAGCACAAAAGCTACAGAGAGACCCTGGCCTCAAAACAGATAGGAACACAACCTCCACAGATATACCACAGCATACATGCAGCCACATACACATACACACAAAAACATGCTGAAATCTAATTCTTTGTATAAGCTATAAACAAGAGATGAGATGGCACCCAAATGGTGACTGACATGTCTATAATTCCAGTTCCAAGAGATCCAGGCACACATGTAATACACAGACATACATACAAGAAAAACACTCCTAAGCATAAAATAATAAAAATAAAGAGTACTACTGTAATTTAAGTAGTACTCAAACATTTCAAATATTTAAATGAAAAAAAAAGCTGAGTCTGATACAAGCATCTCTAATCTCAGGGATCAGAAGGATGAAACAAATGGATTATATTTTCAAGGTTAGTCTAGGCTATATAGCCAAATTCTAGACAAACGCGCATATACACACACACAGATACAAAGAAAGAGAGAGAGAGAGAGAGAGAGAGAGAGAGAGAGAGAGAGAGAGAGAGAGGGACTAGCTGAATAATCCCAGTACTCAGAAAATGGAGACAAGGGGATCATTATCATGCACACATGAGAGAGACAGAGAGGGAAAAAAATACACAGAGACAGAGGAGAGAAAGACACATAACTAAAAATAATAAAAATGAGCATTTCTCTAAAAAAATTGCTTTTTTAATTTGGGACAGAGAATACATGTACTACCATGCATGTGGAGGTCACAGAAAAGTGTCAGGTATTGCTCCTCAGGTACAATTCACCTTTTGAAAAGGGATTTCTTACTAGCCTAAAGCTTAAGGAAGCTACCAGGCTAGCTGACCAGCATTAGAGGATTACACTCCTGGTGTTTTTTTTTTTTTTAAACATGAGTTCTGGAAATAACACCACCACTCTCAGCACTTTAGCAGCCAGAGGTTTTACCCCAACCATCAAAAAGGTTAATTTTTATTAGATCTTACTTATTTTGCATTACATATGTGTGTAGATACATGCATACCTTGGGCACATGTGTAGAGGTCAGAGAACAAATTGCAGGACTTGGTTCTCTCATTCTATCATGTGGATTCCTGGGATTGAACTCAGATCATCAGGCTTTGCAGCAAGCACCTTTACCTGCTAAACTATCTCACCAGTCCCTTCCACAAAAGCTGATTTTTTAAAAAATAAATAAATAAACTTAACTTAGAATAAGTGCTCCCAAAATAAATTTAATTTAAAAATCAGTTCCTCAAGAAAGTATACAAGTGACATTATATAGACTCTGTGTGTGTGTGTGTGTGTGTGTGTGTGTGTGTGTGTGTGTTTGTGTGTGTGTGTGTAAAACAAAGAGACAGAAGCCATAAATTTGAGGGTGGGGGGTATGGGAAGGGTTGGGGGAGAGGAAAAACCAAGTAACTACAGTTTAATTTAAAATAGAAGAAATAACTACAAAGGACAAATTTATCAAGATGACCATCAAGACTGATAAACCATACTATCATGGAGTTTTGTTTTGTTTTGTTTGTTTGGAGACAGGGTCTCACTATACCTTAACTAGCCTGAAACTCTCTTTGTAGACCAGACTAACCCTAAGCTAAGCAATCCATCTGCCTCTTCTACCTCCTAAGTGTTCTCATAATTAAGGTAGAGATGGCATGCTCTACTCTGTAATCTACCTAAAGACCCACAACCCCAAAGAAATAGTAAAGAAAACACAAGACAAACTCTAATACAGTGATATTTTACAGAAACACCTGACCAGTACTAAATTCATCAAGGATATCAAAAACAAAAGAAGCATCAGAGCCAAAGAAGCATAAAAATACAGATTAAATGTCATATGTCATTCCAAATCTTATCTTCCAACCAAAAAAAAAAAAAAAATAGGTAAAATTAAACAGGAAAAGTATAAATGAGGGGGCTGGAGAGATGGCTCAGTGGTTAAGAGCATTGCCTGCTCTTCTAAAGGTCCTGAGTTCAATTCCCGGCAACCACATGGTGGCTCACAACCATCTGTAATGAGGTCTGGCGCCCTCTTCTGGCCTGCAGGAATATACGCAGAAAGAACATTGTACACAAAATAAATAAATAAATAAATAAATAAATTTTTAAAAAGTGTAAATGATAGATTTTAACAATGTGTCAATACTGGCTTACTAACTATAATAGGGAGAAATCCCTATATTATCCTCTCAAATTTCTATAAGCCTACAACCGTTCTTAAAATGAAAGCCTATCATAAAGACAAGGGAAATTAAGGCTATAACTGTAAAAGTTAACTACTTTTGTATTCTGCTCTTGGTTTGGAGATTTTTTTTTTTTTTTGGGTGGTGTTAAGGATGCAATCCAGGATCTGTGCGTGCCAGACTGACCCTGCTACTGAGCTACATCTCCAGCCATTTTTTAACAATTAAAAATGAATAGGTATGGCCAGGAGGTGGTGGTGCATGTCTTTAATCACAGCACTCAGGAGGCAGAGGCAGGTGGATCTCTGTGAGTTCAAGGCCAGTCTGGTCTACAGAGTAAGTTCCAGGACAGGCTCCAAAGCTACACAGAGAAACCCTGAATTGAAAAACCAATAAATAAATGAATGAATGAACAAATGAATAAATAAATAAATGGATGGATGGATGGATAAATGAATGAATGAATGAATGAATGAATGACTAAATAAATAGGTGTGATTAGCATATTCCCTCTGACAATCTCAGCACTCGAGAGGTAGGTACAAGATTGCTGTAAGTGGGGCTGGAGAGATGGCCCAGAGGTTAAGAGCACTGTCTGTGCTTCCAGAGGTCCTGAGTTCAATTTCCAGCAACCACATTTTGGCTTACAACCATCTATAAAGAGATCTAGTGTCCTCTTCTGTTGTGCAAGCATACATGAAGGCAGAACACTGTATACATAATAAATAAAGATTTAAAAAAAAAGATTGATGTAAGTTCAGGGCAACCCAAGCTACACATCAAGTTCCATACGAATCTCAACAACCAACTACTATTAAGTAAATAAATAAAAGTTCTTCAATCACACTAGCCACATCTCCAAACTCAATGGGCATACTTGTGTATAACTAGAATACTGGTCAACAATAACTGAAGGGCAGTCCATCAAAGCACAAGTTTGGTTAAACAGTGCTAGAGAGTTTTTACTAAATTTTTTTTTTCCAGTTTTTCAAGACAAGGTCTATTTGAAGCTTCGGAACCTGTCCTGGAACTAGCTCTTGTAGACCCGCCTGCCTCTGCCTTCCAACTGCTGGGATTAAAGGCATGCATCACCACTGCCCAGCTTGCTAGAAAATATTTTTAAAGGAATTATCAACTAATCATAGCTCAATCTGTACCTACTCAGTCCTAAAAACCTTCAATGAAGGCTCTGGGATGTAACCTGTAATAATAGCATGGTTAGCTTGTATAAGACCCTGGGTTCAATCCCTAGCACACAGTAACTAATGCATACATGAAACATGGAAACACAAGGTTTAAAATATTATTTGCCTTTTACGCTATGTCAGCCCTTGTACTAACCATTCAATAATGGTACTATCACTGACACTGACAACATTCACATTAGTAACAACAAACTACACTAGCAGTCTATTCTTCATTGCCAGAACATGTATCACAAAACAAATAGCACCCTTTTAAAAAGTGTCTTATTTGAAAAATCAGAAAAAAAAAACTATCATGTTTTTGTTTTTTGGTGGTTTTTGTTGTTTGCTTTGTTTTGTTTTTTCGCAACAGGGTTTCTCAGTGTATCTTTGGAACCTGTCCTAGAACTCATTCTATAGACCAGGCTAGCCTCAAACTCACAGAGATCCTCCTGCCTCTGCCTCCAGAGTGCTGGGATTAAAGGCAAGCACCACCACTGCCCATTAAAACATGTATATGTTTTAAATCTGCTTGATGAAATAGGAAATAACAGAAAAGCACTAACCCCTTCTGCAAACCAGTATCATCAAGAAATACTACTCAAGTACTCAAGAGTTGTGAGATCAACTCAAATGCTTTTTTTGTCCAAGGAAGATTATTTTAATTAGGAAAAAAAAAATCTAACAGCCAAATACAGTTAAAAGAATTGGCTCGTTTTTTCAAAGAGAAGAACAGAGACTAACACTACAAGAAAAAACAGAGATTATTCAGTGATATCTGGAAGTAAACAGATCCTGCTACAGTTGACTACATACCCAAAGTTCATATACTGGAAATTTCCCCAACACAACAGTCACAAGAGGTGATTAATCTGCTCTCATGAACAGATTAATAACATTAACCAGGGATGTGGTTAGTCATCACTAATGTAGGTCATTATAAAAGCAAGTTTAAAACCCTCTCTCTCTTCCCCTTGCTCTCTCCCTCTTGCCTTCTACCATGGGATGATGCAGCCTCAATAAAAGCTGAAGCAGACGCTGGTATCATGCTCTTGAACTTCCTAGGGCAAAACAAGAGCCAATAAATTGTGGTACACACCTATTGTTACTACAGCAGAAATCAAACTAAGGCAGGTCTTAAGATCAAAATGGATTGGACACAGGGCAAAGCCCTGAGTTTAATCCCCAGCACTGCAAAATTAGTATATATCTCAGAGAAAAAGGAAAACCTAAAAAATAAACATAATAAATGTAAAACCAACAGTCACATATGATGATACACATCTGTAATCTCAGTATTCAAGAGGCAGGAGGAGCTCAGCAGATTCAAGGACAGTTTGGTCTACATAGGAAGTGTCAGCTCAGTCAGGGCTACACACCGAGTTCCCGGTCAGCCACAGTTACATAGCTTAATTTTCAAAAAATAAATTAAAACACACAAATGCAGGTACGCACACGCACACACACATTCCTTGGAAAGCTTATCAAGGGGCGTAAAAGATCAACGTGGCCTAATAATCAAACTCTCAGGCTAGAGAGTTGGTTCAACCACCACCCAGCATAAAGGTGGAATTTTAATACTGGACACAGTAGTAAACTAATGGGAAGTAAAGCAGGACAGTTATGAGTCTGAGGCCAGACTGAGCTATATGATAATTTTCAGCATGCCCTAGGATACATAGTGTGACCTAGTTGTCAAAAACAAAAACAAAAAGATACTTCAAATAATGGTGCTTGAGGCTGGAGAGATGGCTCAACAGTTAAAGAATACTTGCTCTTGTAAAGAGTTCAGGTTCTATTCCCAACACCCACATAGCAGTTCACAACAATCTATAACTCCAGTTCTAGGGGCTCTAATACCTTCTTCTGGCTTCCTCAGGTACCAGGGATGTGTGCTGGGCACATACATACACATGCAGGCAAATATTCATACACATAAAAATAAAAAACAAATTTAAAATAGAATTTAAAATGGTGGCGCATGCCTGTAATCTAATCCTCATCTTCAGGAAGAAGATGCTAGAAGACATCCACAAACTCAATCACTGGATAAAGCTCTGGGCTGGAGAAACACCTTAGTAGTTAAGGGAACTTACTACTCTTGCAAAAGACTTAGGTTCAGATTCCAGAACCCAAATCATGACTCAATTTCAGGGAATCTAACCCTCTCTTCTGAACTCCACAGGCACTAGATACATATGTGGTATAAACAAATACATGCAGGCAAAACATTTAAAACACAATCTTTCCAAAAAAAATGTGAAACACTAGACTTCTAGAAATTACATAAAATTTTAGGCTTAAATTTACCTATTTACATGGTAATAATAATTATAAAAGATCATAAAAGCTATCATTCATTAAATGACTACTTCATGCCAGTAATTCCCACAATTTTCCTGGGATATACCTAATAACTAAGAAAATAAGGTCCCAATTGGCTAACTATGTAACCTGTAGGTAGGTGACAAAAAATTAAAGCACATTATCTCTCTGCTTTTCATTATCTACTGATATGGCCCTCAATACAGCAATGGCTAATCTTGACTGCATCTGGAATCAACTAAAACCCAAGCTGCTGGGCACTCCTGTGAGGGAGTTTCTTGATCAGATTATTTGAACCAGGAAGACCCACCTTAAATGTGTGTGTGGCATCTTCTGGTGACAGTCCACATAAAAGGACACAGAAGAAGGGAACTCTGCTTTCTTCCTGCTTGCCCTCACTCTCGCTGGCAAGTTCATCTATCCTGCTGCTGCAGCATCCCTTCACATGATCAGAATCAACTTCTTCAGGATTCCAATGCAGACTCAAGAGCAGCAGCTTTCCAGGAACCCTTCAGTTTTCAGGGCCAGACTGGGACTGCTGAGACATCCAACCTCGTGGACTGGACAATTCTATTCTCAGTCTCTCCAGTGTGAGAGACAACCATTGCTGGACTATGCAGACCACATCCTATGAGCCAGTCTAACAAAGCCACTTTTAATACATACATACATACTCAGTCTATTAGTTTTATTCTTTTAGAGAACCCTGCCTAATACACCAGCCAAACTCCTTGCAATTTTTAGAGTAATTTTTCCCTCCTTTCCTCGCTATTCCTCACTCTGTCCCATTACTAACTCCCACCTTTCCATCCATAGTAAACCCTCTTTTAAGAAGGAATATGTTCTCAAACTCAGAAACAGGAGTAAGGGGCTTGGAAGTCTTCCAAAAAGTTGTCAGTTTTCAAAACACAAATTAAGACTCTCTGACCATTGTTTTTACAGGATAGCTTTGCATCTATCTACACAATGGCCATGGTTTGACCAGTGCTTCATCAATTGTCAGTCAGAAAATATTGAGAGTTCTTGCATTTGGCTACCTCTATCACAACTATGTCATGATATACCAATTAGAAAGTTCCAAGACAAGGGGCTGGAGAGATGGCTCAGGGGTTAAGAGCACTGGCTGCTCTTCCAGAGGTCCTGAGTTCAATTTCCAGCAACCACATGGTGGCTCACAACCATCAGTAATGAGATCTGGTGTCTTCTTCTGGCGTGCGGGCATACATGGAAGGAATGTTGTATACATAAGAAATAAATAAATATTTTAAAAAAAGAATATTTCTGTAAGATAATTGTCAGTCTCTACAATCTAAGGACAAAATGCTGGACACTAGAGCTCCTAAGACTTCCTCCGGGCCAAGAACTACTTGAATACAAAAAAAACTTTATCTCAAAAGAACATGTTAGCCATTAAAGATGACTCTAATAAAAAGCATTATTGTTACTAACATTTCCCTACTGCTTTGGAATAATATGCAATTTTTTTGTCCTCCTTTTGATGAAAGGTTAAAAATTTAGCATTCTAGAGCTAGTTGTGGGGCGTACATCATTAAGCCCAGCCGAGGGAGGCAGAGAACAGATCTCTGAGTTCGAGATCATTCTAGTCTACACAGCTAATTCTTACACAGCCAGACCTTGTCTCAAAAACAATACAAAAAAAAATCATCCTAAGAAAAACTAAGATGCCATCAACATGGTCATGTCATCTTAATCTTACCTTAAGCCCTGGTCTTCCAAAAAGAAATACACAGGGACTACCAAAAGTTTTACAAAGAACATGTGGTTGTTAAACTCACAAAACTTGGGGCTGGAGAGATGGCTCAGAGATTAAGAACACTGACTACTCTTCCAGAGGGCCAGAGTTCAATTCCCAGCAACCACATGGTGGCTCACAGCCATCTATAATGAGATCTGGTGCCCTCTTCTGGCATGCAAGCATACATGGAAGAAATGTTGTATACATAATAAATAAATAAATCTTTAAAAAAAAGAAAAACTCAAAAAATTTTGAGTATGTCTTAACTCAATGTCCAAAATAAAGAAAACAGATCATTTGAAAGAAAACAGATCATTTGAGACAACTCTTCTACCTTAAGAATAAATTCAGCTATAATTTGATAAAAAAGACTTTGGCCTGAAGAGATGGCTATGTCAGTAAAGCACCTGCTATGCAAGCACAAAGACCTGACTGGATCTTCAGCACCCACAGAAAAAGTCAGGCAGTGGATATACCTATAATATGCCAGTCTAGCCAAATTGATGAGCTCCAGGTTTAGTGAGTTCCTATCTCAAAAAATAACAGTAGAAAACAATTGAGAAGCTACCCAATGTCAACCTCTGGCTCCTACATGCACATAAACACGAGTAAACATGCATCAATACACATGTACACACATACACATTCCCTTCCTCCCTCCCTTTTTCTCCCTCCAAAACATCTTCAGCTGAGGAAAAGTACGATGAGAAGTCAGATCTGTTGACTATTATTACATAAAAGTATTATTTTTATTAGTAATCCCTAGGCTTTACATCAAAAAAAAAATCTATATATATGGACTGGAGAGATGACTCAGCAGGTAAAAGTATCTGCTACCACACTTAAAATCTTGAGTTCAAACCCTAGGATCGACATGATGAAAAAAAAGAACCAACTGCCAAAAGTTGCCCTCTCCTCTGACCTACATGTACACACTGTGAAACACACACATGTATACAAACTAAATGTAAAAAGGGTTTTAATCTATTTGTGCGGGTGATCGTTCGTGTGTGTGTGTGTGTGTGTGTGTGTGTGTGTGTGTGTGTAATACTTTTTTTTTGAGACAGGGTCTCACTATGTAGCTCTAGCTATCCTGGAACTCACTATATAGACCAGGCTAGCCTCGAACTCAAGATATTAAATTGCCTCTGCCTCCCGAGTGCTGGGATTAAAAGTGTACAAAATCAAGTCCAGCAATTAAAAAAAAAATTATTGAAAATTAGAAGTCAGAGGCTGGAGAGACAGCTCAGCAGTTAAAAGCACTGACTGCTTTTCCAGAGGATCCAGATTCAATTCCCAGCACCCACATGGCAGTTTACAACTGTCTGTAACTCCAGTTCCAGGGCGCCTGACATCCATGGCAAAACACCAATGCACAAAGAATTTAAAAAATATATATTAGAAGTCAACAAATATATAAGTTACAACAACAAAGACTTCAAAATGTTCCACTGAAAAAAGTTGCCATAAACTGGGTGTGGTATCGCATGCCTGCTAATTCCAACATTTGTGAGGAATGGCAAGTCATGAGCCCCAGGCCAGTCTGCAATTCTACATAGTAAGTTTAAGGCCAGCAGGGTTACAGCATTAGATTGTCTTAAAAAAAAAAAAACAGGACCAGGCAATGAAGGGGTTCAAAGACTATAAAGTTTCCAGTGTCACACATCTGTAACCACAGGACTTGGGAGGTAGAGTCAGGAAACTGGGAGTTCAAAGCCAGTCTCAGCTACATAGTAAATTTGAGGCCAGTCTTGGTTACATGACACCCTATCCCCAAATAAAGTTTAAAATCAAGTGTGATAGCGCATGCCTATAATTCCAACACTCAGGAGACAGAGGAAGGGGGACTATAAATTCAAAACTAGCCTGGGTTATACAGTGAGACCCTGTCTCACACATAAACATATATAGACACATACAGAATTTACTTAAGGAGCAAAGGATATAGCTTAGTAATAAAGCATGTGCTTAGGCATACCCAATGCCCTGGGCTAGACCCCAACAATACACTAAAAACAAATTTACTTCTATATTTCCTAATAATTCTAGAGTACAGAAATACACGATTTCCAAGGTTTATACTATGTCACTCATATTTCCCAAAAGCTAAGTCTCTATTACTACTCTCTATTCTTGTTTCTTTTCTTTGTTTTTGGTAGATGGGGGTCTCACTACGTAGTCCTGGTTGGTCTAGTACTATTCTAGTACTACTAACCTTTGTTAATAAAACGAAGATCATGTATAAATTTTGAACTCTCAAAATATACAGCTTCATGAGTTGCTTAATACTATAAAAAGTATTAACAATTAAAATTCAAAAATCAATAACAAATTTTTCCACAAAAGACACCTGTTTAAACCTTTTTCCTGAGCTTTCCCACCCCCAAATCTAGAATTTTATTAAAAGTTCTAAATAATAAAGCTTTATTAAAGGGTTTAATTGGAGCTAGCAAGATAGCTCAGTCAGAAAAGGTGCTTGGTGCCAAGCCGATGAAGTAAGTTCAATGATCCCTGGACATAGTATGGTCAAAAGAGAAAACCAATCCCCAAAAGCTTTCCTCTGACTTCCACTCCACATAAGTGCCATGGCATTCACTCCCACACATAGTCATATACATATACAATATAATAAATATAATCTTTTAATTAAAAAACTTTTTAAATGAACTAGAAGATTCCATCACTGATACATGATAATTACTGGGCCTTGTTCTCCAAAAAGAGATGCATATAGGTTACATCTTCAGGACATCTAAGTTAAAACTAAAAAGCAAGAAAAACAAAAATTGTTCTAAAATGCTAGGACAGAAAAATGTCTAGAAGTTTCCATTGGACCCTACCCTAGAAGGGCTGCCACTATATACTCTCTGAGATCTACCACTAGTCTTGGAGGCAAACGGAAGACTTTCAGCTCACCATTCTTACCCTTCTAGAGCCCAACCCTTGCCACAACTAAATGAAAACTAAACTAAATGCAATCCATTATTATTTCCTTCACTGGAGCTAGACCCCTAAGCTAATTACCAGTTTGCTGGTGGTACTGGAACTCAAGCTTATCTGTTACCCCAGGAATGAAGCAGTCTCCCAAATGCTTCCCAATCTCTGGTTCAAGTCCCTCATGAAGCAACAACTCTTGGGTTCTTTGAAAATACCTTTACCTCTCGGCACATTTGCCCTCAAAACACTGTTCTTCCTGCTTCTTGTCATCAAAAAAGCATTACAACAGTTTAAAACATAAAGTCACACTGTGACCAATCCAGAAAGGGTACATTATTCTGATTCATAAGGGATCTGAACAGTACCAGAAATGTCTTCTATCTGTAACCTTAGAAGAAATATTGGGACAAAAAAAACCTGAAACCTAAAAGCAAAAGTCAACTCCACTTGGGGCTATGGATAAAGGTCAGTGGTAAAACACTTACCTAGCATACACAAGGCCCTGGCTTGAATCCTTAGGGGATAGGGAACTACTGGCAAAAACCCACAACTTAGTGCTTCTCTTCAAACTTACCCCTTCAAAAGTTCTGCTATCTCACTGCAGGAGGTTTCAGAAAATTTTCAGGTCTTTTTTAACACTGCAAATAATAAAAAGTATTCGTGTAAATCATCTAGCAATCTCATTAAACTAAAAATCAAGTTTTTCTCATGAATATATTTTACAGACCGATTAAAAATACTAAAACATCTGGTATGTTTGTGAATCAGACCCCTTGCCCAGCACAGAAACATGTGCCTGGAGTATTAGGGAGGCTGAGAGAAGGAGGATTACTGGAGCACAGGGATTCAAGACTTAAAACAGTATAGCAAGACTGTCTCAGAAAACAAAAACAAAAAGTCAGTCACAAACTAGATTCCATCTAGAAAATCTCACAAGTTCTACAGAGCAATGAAAACTACAAATCTTTAAAAAAAAGTTTTAAGTAGTTTTAGTGACAACGACCATTTGGGGACTCAAGGGAAGTGACTAACTTGGGGTTTCCACTAAGAACCGCTTTACAGTCAGAAGTACTGACCTGTACAGCACATCTGATGGAAGGAAAGGAAAACATCAGCAGCTGCACAACAATGTGACTCCTGTGCAAAGAATCTGAGTCCCCAAGATCTGCCTGTCACCATAAAGTCCAAGAAGTAAAGCCTTCAATGTGTCTTCAGCTGCTAAACCACAACCTGCTGGTTTTTGAGACAGGGTCTCAACTACATAGTCCTAGCAAATTCATAGATATCCACCTACCTCTCTCTGCCTCCCAAGTGCTGGTATTAAAGGCATCTATCACTATGGCCTGGCCTATGGCCTAATTTTCAGGGTGTGCTGAGACAGAACCTTAAAATCCACAAGTGGCTTTGTAGTTATAAAAAGTGTTCTGAAGTACAACAACTTCAAGCAGTTTCTTAGCTAAGGTCAAATGACGAGAACACTGTCAAAAGATCGGGTATGGTGGCACATACCTGTAATCCCAACACTGAGAAGGCAGAGAGGCAAGAGGATCATGGCACTGAAGCTTGCCTGGACTACACAGCAAGAGCTTGTCTCAAAGGGTTAGAGAGATGGCTCAGTGGTTAAGAGCACTGGCTGCTTTTCCAGAGGACACAGGTTCCATTCCCTGCATCCACGCGGCAGCTCAAAACCATCTCCAATATTCTCTTCTGGCCTCTGCAATCACCAAGAATGCACATGGTATACAGAAATATATGCAAGTCAAACACCTTACACATAAAATTTTTTTAAAAAGTCATTTTTTAATTAAGTTGACAATTTTAATAGTTATAAGAAAACAACTTGAGAAAGCCCACTCCACTTTTAATTCTGCAAAAGTAGACATGTTACAATGTCCTCAAGTTCATCCAACAAGTCTTAGATTTCTATATTTAAGATTCATTCTTTACTCTATTTATTTATCTATTTATTATTTATAACGTGGGAAGGTTGCTGATAAGGCCAGAAGAAGAATGCCAGAACTGGGGCTGGCAGTTGTGAGCCTCTAGATTTGAGTACTGACTGACCCCTCCCCAGGTCCTCCTGAAGAAGAGCAAGTGCTCTGAGCTGCTGAGCCATTACTTCAGCACCATAAACTGTATTTTTTAAAGAGGGAGGAATAAGGAGTAGAGCTAGATTATACAACAAACTCTCCTACAGACTTAACTCAATATCCAAGGTATCTCCTTAACTCAAGTTAATAAAATACTTTAGTTAACAACAACAAAAATAATAAATTGTGCTCCTTACTATAGAGAGGTAACTTTAAGTGCAGTTTCGTCTTCTTGTTTTTTCAGACAATCTTTCACATAGCCCGGGCTGGCATCCAACTCACCAGGGTAGAGGATGACCTTGAACTCCTGATCCTCTAGCCTCTTCCTCCCAAATGCTAGGATTACTGGACTGTACCACCCAAGTTTGGAGACAAACTTAATTTTGTCCCTTTTCTCATGACCTCACACAAAATTAAAGGCAAAACAACAATGGCATCATTTTATATTTCTATGAAATTAATGTATTTCTCACTTATAAGAACATGACAAAACAAATAATAATCTAGTCAATAATATTAAGTTCTGGGGCTGAAGATATATATAACTAACTCAATGAAGAGTACTTGCTTGGCATGCATGAGGCTCTGGGTTTGATTTCCAGCAATCCATGTGGGGAGGAAGAGTGAGAGCTCAGGCTAGTAATCAATCACTCTGGTGGAGGCAAGAGGATCAAGAGATACAAGGTCAGCGGTGGTGGTGGTGGCGCACACCTTTAATCCCAGCACTCAGAAGGCAGAGGCAGGCCTCTGTGAGTTCGAGGCCAGCCTGGTCTACAGATCAAGTTCCAGGACAGGCTCCATAGCTACAAAGAAACCCTGTCTTGAAACACACACACACACACACACACACACACACACACGCGCGCGCGCGCGCGCACAAGAGAGAGAGAGAGAGAGAGAGAGAGAGAGAGAGAGAAACAGAGACAGAGACAGAGACAGAAAGAGAAATATTCGAGGTCAAGGTCATCCTCAGCTCCGTACTTCAGTTCAAGGCTGGCTTGGTCTACACGACCTCTTGTTTGGGGAGAATGGGGGAGGGGAGACGGGGGAGACTACAAAAACAGTTCAGCGGGTATGGACCTTAAGTCTAATGACCTGGGTCCCAACTTCAGTGGCCTGTATGTTGGAAGAGCCAATGCCACAATTTGTCCTCTGATCCCACAAACTTTTTTTTTTTTTTTTTTTGGTTTTTGAGACAGGATTTCTCTGTGTAACAGCCCTAGCTATCCTGGAACTAGCTCTGTAGAACAGGCTGGCCTTGAAGTCACAGAGATCCACCTCCCAAGTATGGGATTAAAGGCATCTGATTCGCAAATATTTTTAAACAAAAGAAATAAAGTAAACTTACAAAGAAAAAAAATTATATTTTAGAGATACAGTTCCTCAGGGCCTCAGAAATCAATGGTAATTCTGTAACATCACCAGAAAACACTAACAAGAGGGCTACCAGGGAGTAAAAGTCCCTGCTGCCAAGACTGATAACCTGAGTTTAATCCCTGGAACCCACAGAGTGGAAGGAGAACTTCCACAAGTTATCCACCGACCTCCACAGACACTCAATGGTATAGATGCTTTCATATTCATACGCACATACACACACACACACACACATGTAATTTTCAAAAACTGCTAATGCAGGTCAAGGGGAAATTAAAAGGTTCAGATTTATACAAGAATGAACAAGCAGCATTAAGAAAATTCAAACTATTGAAGGAAAATAGGACATTTAACTTGCCTCTAATATATGCAAGCTCAATCTATGAGACTGGTCCAACTACAGAATAAAACAGAAAGTACATTGAATTAAGTAAGTAGGGACTAATGAAGAACTGAAAAAAAAAATAGTGCTTTTTGAAGTGGCACAAACCATAGATCTTTTAGAAAAACCAGGAATAAAATTTATCTTGCTACCTTCCCTTATGAAGGTCAACAAAAAGAAAATACATGTAGAGTATTAAAATGCAGAGTCATTAAGAATGAATAAACTGATATGACATCAGAGATATTATAATTTGGAAATGTCATTTCAAAAATTCACAAGGGAACACAATGTAGATGTAATTAGTTAAAACACCACCTCAGCACTATCATCACTATGTCCTCTGTTGCTGTAAAACACCATTCATTATTCTGACCTTGTAATTCCTATCTTCACTTGACTTTGAGGCAAGTCTACTACAAATTATTTTTCATACAGGCAATTCATCAGCAAAATAAAAGAAAAAAAGGCTTCAAAAGTCAAAATACTAAATTTATCAGGTAAGTTAAAATGAAAGATTATTAAATCTTTTTATTTATGAATATAAATATAAATTATATTTATATTTATAAAAACATAAATCCATTTATGAATATAAAAATAAACTGAAAGGCCCTCAGGAAAAAAACAAATTTCCCCAATCTATTAAGCGTATCAATTTGAGAACTAGTCTGAAAGGGAAAAATAGAAAACACTCAACAGAAGCAAAATCATATAAGGGATACCCATACATAATAGGGGAGCAGGTCCCTGAGCCAATTAAAAACAGGCAGGGCTATACAGAATTACAAGATACTCTTTACTAGTGTGTATCAATTATGGACAATTTAAGCTAATATACTGATTCATTTGATTATATTCCTTAATCACTAGTGTCCAAGGGCAATTCCTCATTTCCCTACACTCATTTCCAAATAGTCTAAAATGTCCAATTCTTTTTTTTTTGGTTTGTTTTGGCAGTACAGAGGACTGAATCTGGTCATCGTGCATGTTAGGCAAGTGGTCTACCATTGAGTTCTTCTGAGTCTTAGTGTCTCACTAAGTTACCAGGTAGTCCCTGAGCTTGTAGTGCTTCTACCTCAATCAAGCTAGGATACCCTTCTCTAAAGGCCATGCCTTTTGAAAAGTATTTCCAGGCAGCCTTAACACCAAAACACAGCTAAAAACTTACTTTTAAAATAATTCATTAGACTTCCCTAAAATATATGAACATTCTGAGTTTTCCAAATGAATGGGAGGGAGGGATCTTGGCTCAAGTCTATAGTATCTGATTTTCTATAGATCTCAGCACTTGGAAGGTTGAGACAGGAGAGTTTGAGGACAGTCTGGGTTACACAGACACACACAAAGTCAGAAGGGAAAACAAGAGACACACACACTCACCTGGGTTACACAGACAGACACAAAGTCACAAAGGAAAGAGTCTCATGCACCTGGGTTTCTCTCTCTCTCTCTCTCTCTCTCTCTCTCTCTCTCTCTCTCTCTCTCTCTCTCATACACGCACACAAAGTCAAAAGGGAAAAAGAAGAGGTATGTAGACACATTGCTCTCAGTTTCTTCCTCACCCTAGTCTCTCCAAACTAGATAGACTCATGCTCTTCCCAGCAAGCCCTTAATAGGTCCTGCCGCCAAGTTATGTCTTTGTCTCAGGGTCTTTGCCTTTTCTGCCTCTTAAACTGAAGCAATCTGCCTTCTACCTATGAGGTGTTTCCTCAAATTTGAGTTTACCTGGAAGTCTCCTCAGGCAACTAAACTTAAAAATTAACCCTGCCCACAACTATTATCCTGTCTCCCTATCTCATTTTTTTCAACATCAATTACTCCTACATTATACAGATGGTCCCTCCCTGCACAGAATTGTTTGACTTACGATTTTCCACACTATGATGTAAAGACAATATGGGCTCAGTGGAAACCATTTCTTCAAATTTTGTTTTCTTCTTGAGTTAGCAATATATGGTACAATACTCCCTGGCATTGCTGGCTAGGAACAGAGAGCCACAAAAATCACAATTTGGTCATACAATCATGAGGGGGGAAATAATCAAGACTCTACATGAGGTTTTGCAGTTAAAATGGGCAGGAGACTGATTGTATTAAATGCCATTTTCAACTCACAAAACTTTCAACTTTTAATAAGTTTAAGGGATGTAGTCAATCATTACATCAGGAAGCATTTGTGTGTATTTTTACTTAAGTATTTAGATGTTTAGAAATTAGCTCCACAGAAACAGAAATTTTTGTCCTCAGCAGACACCACCGTACTTGAAGTTTGTCCAAAAAGGAATAATAATTTTTAAAAAATGAAATAGTACAGTCTCTTCTTTCCCAGCCACCCCAAAGTCTTTTGTCAAGTACCAAAAAAAAAGGTATGGTCTTTTCCTTTCTTAGTAAATCACTAACATTCGTTTATGTTAACTCCTCAATGTTGATATTTTCCAGATACATATCAATTCTAAATGTTTTTTAGTGTCTTCTAATGTGACAATAAAGTATATATCACAGTTTAAGCAAGTAAAAAGCTGCTACACTAGGGAAACATCATTGAGGTCAAAGTATGTGTTCTAATCAAAATGGGCAATTTCTGCCAGTCAGAGTCGCAAAATTAGGATGAAAATAAATGTACAAAAAGGATGATAAATTTTATCATCTAGAAAGTCAATGTTACGAAACAGGAGAAACTACCTAAGACTTTAGTCCCTAAATAAAACTCTGAGCTAAAACTCCTTATAATCCAAGGTATATGGTAGAAAGCCATCAGGGCCTCAAGCCCCTTAATTTCTTTACCTTCCTAATAGAGCCACTAGGTGTGTTAAAGTGCTTTGACTTTCAAGAAAACGGGAGGTGAGGGGAGACAGTGCTGATAACTGCAAAGCAACGTTACTGCTTCCCAAACGCGGTCAAACAACCTGCTTCTTTCCTGCCCTCCCTTCCCTGCTCACTTGACTGACTGATTATTTTCAGCTACAAAACTGAAGTGTTCAAGAGTGCTTCGTGGGAAACTGCTTGCCCATTGCAACCCGGTGTGAACATTCGGGTGCCCGGAGCTGCCCCGGGCTCTACTTTCCCAAGCCTCTCAGTCCCAGGATCAGATCATGACTCCACCTCGCCTGGGGCCTGCTCCAGACCCATCCTCCGGCCGGGGAAGCAGCCTTTGCCAGTCCAGATGCTCGGTGGAGAAGGCAAGGGCGCACCTCCCCGGGGCAGGTGCGGGCAGGAGCGCCGGCAGGAGCAGCTGTCGGCTCGCAGCAGCTGTTAGCCGGGGCACCCCGAGGCTGCGCGGGCGGCCGGCCCCGAGGAGCGGGCAGCGGAAGGCGAGCCCTCCGGCCTGACACTGCCCACCCCGCCTCCCGCCTCCTCGCCACGGCTTCTTCCCCCCACGATGCCACGGGGGCAAAGGCAGGGGGCTGCCCTAGGCCAGAACGCTCCCTGGCCCCGCGGCGGCCCTCGTATTGGAGGAGGCTCCTGCCGACCCCGCACCTGCCCTGTCCACACGTCTGACGCCCCCAGCCGGCCGTAGCCGCTGCCGGGCAGCCTCAAGTGTGTCCATGCGGCCGCTTCGGACCGGAATGGCGGGGGACGCGACGGTGGGCGCCGGGCCACGCAGGCTCGGGGCGCCACAGCAGGGCCTGGGCACGGGATGGCCGCGGGCAGGGGAGACACACCGAGCCACTGGTTACCTGCGGTCCGGGACAGGAGTCTCTCAGAACCCAAGTCAATCCTCAGCCTCAACAACACAAGATGGCCGACACGTCGCCACGCACATCACGTGATCGCGCGCGCCGCCCCGCCCTCCGGCCCGCCTACTTCCCCCTCCTCGCTCCCTCCCTGCACTCCAGCTTCCCACGACAGCTTTCTCTTCCTCAGAGTACCGCCCCTCCGGTCGGGCACGCCCCTTCTCAAGACCCGGATGCAGAGCTGGGAATGGGCGGAGCAGCAGCGGCGCAGGCGCATTCGGGGGCCTTTGATTGAGGTTTCTACCCGCCATAGAGTTGAGCAGGCGTCCCGAGTTGGGTCCCGGCCGGAGGCCCCGTGACTCACTATCCGAGGCAACCAATCCAGGGTCGGTTTGCAATACAGAAATCTCTGCACCACTTAGGAGCTGGTTTTCCAAGCTAGAACTTTTCTATAGCCTTGGTCTAGCATTTTCCTGCCAGTTTGTCCATCATGGAGCAAATGGTGAGGCTGAAATTCAAAACAGTTCCTCTTCTAGTAGAAGGGGGAATTCGTTCTGGAGTGTTGGAATGTGACAGCTGGGAAGGGTTTTAAAGTTCTGACTCTCTCCCACTACATGCGGGCCTACAACCCCTTTTTATACTGCACTCCCTTTTTCGGGCTGCTAGATAATGGATGAGAAACACAGCAATACAGAAGGCAAGAAATCATCCGCTGTCCTGGAACTTGTGTTTAGCTGCACATACTTTACTTCTAGTGACTAAACTTGGTTCAGCTACCATCTCAAATCATCACAATCTTTCTGGCGCCATTAGTCTTTTCGTATCCCTCTACCTCATTTGGAGCTTGGGATCAACCCAGGGCTTTACTCAACCAGTGAACTACATCCTCCAGCCCTTTTATCATGATTCTTCCCACCAACTTTTTCTTTTTTACAAATATTATTAAATTTCTCAAATATTCTTAAATTCTCTATTTCTCCTCCTCTCCTCTCCTCTTCCCCCTCCTCTCCCCCCCTCTCGTTTTTCAAGACAGAGTTTTTCTGGAACTCATTTTGTACACCAGGCTGGCCTCGAACTCACAGAGATCTGACTGCCTCTGCCTCCCAAGGGCTAGAACTAAAGGCATGCATCACCATGCTGGGCTAGCCCTTTATCTCTTAAGAAGTTAATTTTTTAAAGATTTATTTATTTATTTATTATATTGTGTTCTGTGTGCATATATACCTGTACACCAGAAGAGGGCACTAGATCTCATTACAGATAGTTTTGAACCACCATGTGGTTGCTGGGAATTGAACTCAGCACCTGGAAGAACAGTCAGTGCTCTTAACCTCTGAACCATCTCTCCAGGCCCTTTGTCAGGATACTTTATCACAGCAACAGGAAAGGTAATTCAGACAATGGGAAAGGACAAAGGAAAGGGGAAATATGACTAGCAGAGAATAGCTTTCAGCAACACAGCAGTCTGAAAGAGCAAATGGAGTGCCGTATTACTCCCAGCCTCCAGGTAATGCTGACCCTACTGAGCAAGGGTATGGCTCTCAATGAAAGATGGTATTTTTTCCTCTCACTTGGAAAGGGATGGACAGCTGTATCATGTTAGCTTGACGTCATCAGAAGGAGCCAAACTTTTGCAGAGTGCCTGGGCTGTATGTTCCTTCCTAATTTAAAAGCTTACAGAAAGCGAGAACCAAATCTAGGGAGTGATGATGGTGATGGTGTTGGTGATAAAAGCTGACGAAACCCCATGCTTTTATGCACAGTGCATACTACGTTATTCAGCTCTGCATCTTGGCAACATTTACACATGGTAAATGCTCAACAAACGCCTTTAGAACCAAACTGTCCGTTATGTACTCCTTAGGAAGGGCATGTTCCTTTCTTCTTTTAGCCACACTGTCTCTCTGAGGGTCCACCAAAGAGCAACAGCAGACTCATTTCTCAGCCAGTAGACTGATAAGTGTTCTAGTTAGAAAAAATTAGCAGCTTCCACTTCACTGTATCATTCTTAGAAATAAGACATTGGTAATAAAAAATCACTTGCAAATAAATGACAGTGGAGTTAAGGAGTTTAATCCAAAATGGGTGTAATTTGTAATGAACTTGGGCTCAGCGTTTATGACAGTTTATATTTTTCTTTTTCTTTCTCTTTTTTTATTTTCAAGACAGAGTTTCTCTGTGTAACAGCTCTGGCAATCTGGGAATTCACTTTGTAGACCAGGCTGGCCTTGAACTCACTGAGATCCACCTGCCTCTGCCTCCCAAGTGCTGGGATTGAAGGCGTGTGCCACCACCACCCAGCTCTATTTTTCTAAAATGGCCTTGACCAAATCTTCCATTCAACATATTCTTCTAAAACCTTCCCTGATCTTTCTAGAAGCAGAGTCAACTTCCCTTCCTTTGAGTCCCTATATGAACAGGGGATAGAGGAAGTAAGATGACAGACTCCCCAGGGCTAGGTTTTGAGGGGGTAACACAGCTTCATCCTGTTTGCCTAACCCGTCTCTTTTGAAGCAAAGCTATCACTAAGTCCAAGCGTCTTGTGACTACTTGTTATAGTTTCATTTTTGTTTGTGATAAAACACTAATCAGGTAGTGGGGGTGCACACCTTTAATCCCAGCACTGGAGGCAGGTGGATCTCTGAGTTCAAGAACAACCAGGGCTATATAGAGAAACCCTGTTGACGGGGATGTAAATAACTAACCAAAAGCAACTCAGGGATTTGTTTGGCTTACACTTCCAGGTCATAGTCTTTCATTGAAGGAAGTCATGGTAGGAATTTAAGCAGGAACTCAAGACGGAAACTATGGAAAGGGTTGCTTGCTAGGCTCTTCCTAGGCCCATTCTTAGCTAGCATTCTTATACAACCTGGAACTGCCTGCCCAGGAAATTTTGCTGCCTACAGTAGACCAGGCCTTCTACATCAATTAAGAACCCACCAACAGGCCCACAGGCCAATCTAATTTAGGCTCTTCCTCAGTGGGAAAGCCGATCCTCTGAGAATGACTCCAAGCTGTGTCAAACTGACAATGAAGGCTAATTAAAACATGCCTTGAGATTAAACCACAAGAAGCCCATGTGTGTGGCTTCTTCATCAACAGCACCAACTGGAGTCTCAGCCCACAGCCAGACGTCAGAGTGGAAAAAGCCACTAGATGAATCTGGCCCTGCCAGTCAGGTCATCCCAGGGCATCTAAATCCAAGACATCATGAAAGAGAGACAAGCACCTTCATGGCAGTTTGTCTGAATTCCTGATCCATTGACTTCATCAGCATAATAAAATGGACCTTTGAAGCCATTGTGCCTTCATTTGTTCGTAGCAGCAGAATCTGGAGCATCATGATTATGTATTCAATTGTGTCTCCCCAAAAGGTATACTGATATCCTAACCACCAAGTACCTCAGAATGTGACTTTACCAATCTACTGACAGGTCTTCAAAGCTTACTCAAGATAAAATGAGTTAAGTTGGAATGGGCCGTTATCCAATATGGCTGGCACCCTTGTAAAAATGGAGAAATAAAGCCAGGCCTAAAATCTCTGCACTCAGAAGGATGAGGCAGCAGGGTCAGTGTGAGCTGAACGTGAGCTTCTTCTCTTTAAAAACTTACCAAGCTTCAGTATATTGTTATAGTGAAGGAAATGGGCTGATACAGGACTATTAAAGGGCTGACATAGAAAACAAAGGGAAAACTCAAGGAAGATTGTCTAAAGATTGCAAACCAGAGATCTAAGGAAACAGCAGGAGAGGCCATACAGATAACTATGGAAATAAATCCATTTTTACATTTTACAAAAGCATACTTTTACTATAAAACTTCTTGGACATTTAAAATTCTTTTTCAATCTTTGAAAGCCCAAGAAAAGCCGGGCAGTGGTGGCACATGCCTTTAATCCCAGCACTCAGAAGACAAACAGGCAGGCAGAAAGAACTATGTGAGTTTGAGGCCAGCCTGGTCTACAAAAGCTAGTTCTAGGACAGGCTCCAAAGCTACAGAGAAACCCTGTCTCGAAAAAAAAAAAAAAAAAAAAAAAAAAAACAAAATAAAACAAAAACATCCCAAGAAAATTAAGCCATAAAAAAATCTTGACAAGATATGCATTGTTTCACCTCATGTTCCCTGGTGTGGCCCAATAGTATCTATTTCCTCTATTTTTAACATTGTCTTAGTTAGGGTTTTTATTGCTGTAAAAAGACACCATGACCATGGCAGCTCTTATAAAGAAAATATTTAATTGGGGTGTCTCACTTACAGTTTCAGAGGTTCAAGTCATTATCATCATGGCAGGGAGCATGGCAGCATGCGGGCAGACATTGTACTGGCTACATCTTGGTTTGCAGGGGACAGGAAGTTGACTGAAACACAGAAGTATTATGAACATAGGAAACCTTAAAACCTGTTCCCACAGTGACACACTTCCTCCAACAAAGCCACACCTCCTTATAGAGCTATGAGTGCCATAATCCCTATGAGATTACGGGGTCAGTCATATTCAAACTGCCAAAAACATGTTTAGGGGTTCGTGTTTCTGCTATCCCAGAGTTCTCACACACAATTGAAATGTTCCTCTCGTTGTATTTCTGGTCATACATTCCTATCTGTGATTGTTAGTGTTAACTGTTGCCAGAATCTAGAATGGCAGGGGAGATAGGCCTCTACAGATGCCTACAGAGGATTATCTTGATAGGAAGACTGACCTACTGCGGGCAGCACCATTCACTGCCCAGGATTCTGGGCTGTGTAGTGGACAGAGGGAGCTAAGAAGCAGCGTTCATTCATCCCCATCTCCTGATGTGAGCAGCAGCTTCAAGCTGATGCTTTGACTTCCAGCCATGATGGTCTGTGTGTTGAACTGTGAGGAAAACAATTCTCCCTAAAGATATTCGATCCCAAGCAAGAGGAAATGAAACAGACACCATCTCTTTTTTATTTGTGTGTCTATTCAGGAAGGAGATGGAGGAAGGGTCTTTCTGTGTAACCTACACTGGCATGGAGCTCCATAGCCCAATCTGGCCTCCAACTCAAGATCTTTCTACCTCAATCTCCTGAGTGCTAACATTATAAGTGTACATCACTCCTTCCAGACTGTTTTTTTATTTCTGAAAGAAATGTGTTACACTTACTCTGTGTGTGCATGTGTGTGTGCCACAACCCACGTGTGGAGATCAGGAGTTGGTTCTAGGGATAAAGCTCGGGTCATCAGGTTTGGTGGCAATTCATCCACTAAATCATCTCCCTGGTCTTCTTTTTCCCCTTTTGTGGTAAGGTGCAAGGTTGAAACATGGTTTCATGTAGTCTAGGTGTTCTGTAGCTGTTTCCTCCAAGGCTAAAATAGTTAAGGGAAGCTCCTTAAAACAGAACGTAAAAAAGAACTCAAAATAACTTCAGGAAGTCCCTAAAACTGAGCAGTTTCACTAGGTCCCTCCCTCCCAAGAGTAAACACTAAGGACTGTAGAGAGTCGCTCTCAGTCAAGACAAATTTCAAAGAACTCTCAGACCAGACAGGCCTCCTGGAAGAAGCAGAAACTAACTGAGGTCTCTGTACAAGGCTTAGGCAGCTGAGTTCCTAGAAAGAATACTTTCCAACCTGTTGAGCTGCCTGCAGGCTATGTAGTCTGTTTCAGGTCCCCAGCATCCAAGAGATGTCATCTGTGCTGGCGTAGGCCATTATCCCAGCCATCGGGATACGAACAGAGTCCCTGATAAACCTAGAAGAGAAAGAGGAATGGAGGGGACAAGAGACACAAGAAAACGAGAGCAAGGCAGGATTTCTGATTAAGCCGCAAATTTTATTATTCCTCAGAAGCTGTTATATAGCAAACAGGTAAAGGGGAGGGGAAGGGATGGTGTAGGGTCTGCTGGAATTCAGGTTTGGAGACATCCCTAGTTGATAAGGAAACACTGAGGGTCTATGACTGTTCACTGACAAAGGAAATGCTAATTGTTTCTGGAGCCTGCAGGTCTCACTAGACTAATTTCCTAGGTCCGGGATAGGTGGATATTTTACTTGTGAACTTAAGATGGCTGTAAACAAAATACAGATCGTCTTTGCTTCCAGCATGTCTGCCTTTTTTAAGTGTTAGAATGAGGCGTGTTAAAGGTCATCTTGGTAGATGAGTGGGCATTAACCAGTGGGGAGAAACAGAGGCCTGATCCTCCTAAGTTTAATTGGTGGGGGAAATTTTTTTTTCCAACTTGGTAGAAGAAATTTCTTTTCAAAATTACAAATTTCTTTTTGGGGAGGAGAGGGTCTAGGTTTTTATATCAATACCTCTGGACATCAACCTCTATGCAATCAGGCATGTTCCTCAGGAGACCCAGAGATGGAATGTGTGGTCTTCTCCCTGCAGTGCTTTGCCTCGCACCCCTTTGGCTGGTGCTCATGTCTGTTGTGGACAGACACGCATATCTCTGGGTTCTATGTGGCTCCAAGAGGAGACTCGCTCTCAAGGGGCTTCTTCTGGCCTTCGATCAGCCAGATCAAGCTGGTAATAATGGACCTGAATGGGCTTGGATGCTAGAGAGTCCACCTGTTGGTGAACAAACTTAGTAAGCATATTAAGGGCCTACGGTTCAAAAGCCATCAATAATAAAAATCCTAAAAGGGGTTCCAAAAGGGAAAGTAAGAGGGTGGTGACCCAGGGGGAGGTGGAGAACCAGGTTTTGAACCTCCCCTCCTCTTGCTCTCTCTGCTTTCTTCTACGCTCTAATCCTTCTCTGACCTTAGCCATGCTATCTCTGACTATCCCGGTGTGATCAGTATAAAAACAACATTTTTCTTTAGGGCAGCGCAAAGGGATCAAAACCTAAAATTCTTAACATATGCATTAAACCCAAACATTTTACAGGGTGTGTCAAACTTTTTCCAACATCTATCAGCAGTTACAAATACCATTAGGTCAATTCCAGTAACAGTACAGTGACAGACATTGCTGTTATCAAACACCAGTTCCAGTCTCTGAGCAACAGTCAAACCCCCAGTCTGCCCCCTTCTTAAGTGAAGAGGTGTTAATATTTTAATCAAAATGAGTTCTGTGTCCCAAAGATTAAAACAGTCAGATATTTAGTCTGCATCTCGGAAGCAAACAGGATTCAAACCGCAGAAAATTGTAGTCACAGCGGGGCCTCTGGGTCTGTGTCCCAAGTCTGGAAGCAGCTCAGCATCGGGGCAGGTGGCCTTGCTGGGTGAGGTGAGCAGAATTCAGCTACCTGAAGCACATCTTGGCAATTATCTCAGCGGGGTCTCTTTGTGCAGACTCTCTGGAGGCAGAATGGCCGTGCAGTGTAGAGTGGCTTAGCAGGTCCTGCTGTCAGGCCCTCCTCTCTGTGGGGGCAGGGAAGACTGGATCAAGGATTTCTCTCCAATTGTTTCTGGAACTCCTTTATGGGGTGTTTGCAGATACGATGTAATCAGGTCCAGATTTATTTTCTTTCTGTGAAAAAAGTACAAACATATCCTCAACCCCAAATATATATAGGTCAGGTCTTTTTATAATTCATTGCAAGGGATTTTTTAACCTTGCTGTAGTAAAGGTCACCTTGGTGCCATCATGTCAGATCTGTTTGTATCAGATTTGTCTGCAACTTTTATCCTCCAAGTTGTTTTCAAGGAATCCATGGTACGCTTCACAATTTTTTTTTATTATTAACCATATATGCAATTCTTCCATTGGAAGAGCCTTGTGTAAAATTTAGCATAACATCCTTGAAGGGATTTTTAGCTATAACATTAGCAAAATATAGTTGTATGAATTGTGGCAGTGATCATCTGGGAAAAGATTATTATTTTGGCCCTTGAATTGAGTAAACACAATTATCCAACAATTACTATTTAAAAATTCTTAATTAATCTATTGCTTAGTATAAGAAATATTGATCGTAGTCAATATTCTCTCAGACCATCTCCAGATTTCATCCTGCTCTTTTGTACCAGATAGGCTACTGCTCTAAATTAAGAGTTTAATATCTTAACTGGCAAAACTGGGAAGGTGTAGCCATAAAAAGCATTTTGTTTTTTCATAAAACTGCTGTAGAATAAGTTTTGTACTTAATACACACACTAGCCATAGCTGAATCATAATTAATATACTGTACTTGTTGATTATTGTATATTTTACCTGTTGATCTATACTTTACCTGCTTGAGTACCTGTCTGGCAGCTTCTATAAGCTCTCTATTGGATATTGGCTTATTGTTCCCTTTAAGAATTTTACCTAGTGGCTCAATATCTCTCATAAGAATATTATAACTAGGGCTTTAACCATTGTATATCTAATTAGAAGTTTGTAAAGTATCTTCCTCTTAAGTTGCAAGTCTGTCTAGCTGATAGGAAAATGGAAAAAGAAAGCATATTTAACTAGGGATGCTGGACTCATTAGACATTAACATGTAGAAGAATGAAAATAGATCCACATCCATCTCCAAGTATAGAACTCAAGTCTAAATGAATCAAAGGCTTCAACATAGAAAATTACATTGAACCTCACAGAAGAAAAATTAGAAGTACACTTTGGCACATCTCAAACACAGCCTCAGTGGCACAAACATTGGGAGAAACAATTAATAAATGAGACCTCTTGAACTGAGAAGTAAAGTAAAGATCTTTACTTATCATAAATCCACTCTAAAAACCTATGAAGAACTCAGGAAATTAGTCATCAAAAAAAAAAAACCAATAAAAATGTATGTTATAGACCTAAACTGAAAACTCTCAACAGATGAACTTAAAATGACTGAAATGAAACTTAAAAAATGTTTAAACATAACATCCTTAAGCCATTAGAGAAATGCAAATTAAAACTCTGAGGTTTTATCTTATCTCTGTAAAAATGACTAAGATTAAAAATACTGTTAACAACTTATGCTTAAGAGAATATGGGGTAAAGAGAAAACTCTACTGCCGGGAGTACAAACTGGCACGGCCGCTTTCGGCAATTTCTCAAAATTAAGCAAATATCTACCTTAAAACTCAGCAATACCCCTTTTGAGCCTAAGTAACCATCTTGGAGTAATTTCTGCTCCTGTAAGTAACCCCAATAAAACCCATTGTATCTGTATTGTAGTGGGAGCCCTGACTGAGGTGAATAGACATGTATGTGTTGTGTTTGCTCAGTAAAACTCTGTCACACCAGATAAGACAGGCTAGTGTGATGGCTAGTTTTATGTCAACTTGACACAAGGTAAAGTTATCTGGAAAGAAGGAGTTATTTTTAGTATTTTTTATTACATTTATTTACTCACTGTGTATGCTGAGGGAGGAGGTTCATGCCATGATGCATGTGGCGATCAGAGGATACCTTCCAAACTGGTTCTCTCCAGAAGCAAGAAACTTAATCGAGAACATGCCTCCGTAAGATTGGCCTATATAGCCTAGTCTTCGGGCATTTTTCTTGATTGATGGTTGATGGAAACAGCCCCAGCCCATTGTAGATGGTGCCAAACCTGGGCAAGGTGGTCCTGAGGTGTACAAGAAAACAAACTGAACGCACTAAAAGAAACAAGTCAGTAAGCATTGTTCCTCCATGGACTCTGCATCAAACACTGGCCTTGAACTTGAAGCTATCCTCCTGCCACTGAATGTCATGAGCCAACATGCCCAGTACCAGATCCGGGTCATTATTACTAAGAACACCAGCAGCTGGTGGGAGAGGTAGCTCAGCAAGTAGAGTGATTTCCTGCCATACACAAAGCTCTGGATTGGATCCCCAACACTGCAGAAACAAACCATGATGTCACAAGTCTCTAATCCTAGCCTTCAAGATGTGGAGGCAGGAGAATTAGAAGTCAAAAGTCATCCTTGGCTACATGTCAATCTCAAGGCCAACCTGAAATACAAAGACTCTATTATGAAAAATAAAGATAGCAGCAATGGTAGTCGGAATTATTATAGTATGAAAGCAATATCTACTTACAGAGTTACAATTCTTTTAAAATTCAAAACCTAAACGGGGGCTGGAGAGTTGGCTCAGAGGCTAAAAGCATGGGCTACTCTTCCAGAGGACCCAGGCTCAATTACCAGCACCCACATGACAGCTCATAACTGTCTGTAACTCTTGTTCTAGGGGTTCTGGCACCCTCACATAAACATACACACACATAAAATAAAAATAAATGAATCTCAAAAAAAAAAATAAAGGGAAAAAAACTGGATACATCTTTTCACCCCGGCGTATAGCACCATGACTCCTTCCCTCAGTTTCATGTGTACCAATTCTGCGTATATGAACAAGGACAATGGACCCCTGTGTCTTCAGCACTACTCCATTCTGGGGATACAATAGCTACTCCAAAACCCACCTGGTTGCCGCTCTTGTGAAACGTATGGTCTTCTTGGACAGAGACAGTGTTTTATGTCTCCCATCTAAAACAGACAAGCAAAATACGCAACATTACTAGGCCTGTTGCTGTACCCCTAACTTTTTCCCAAGAAACAACATGTCTTTTTGGTTTCAGTGTGTCGATTGTGTGATCCACCTGTAGACAGACTGCCTGAGTGCAGTCAAGGGTTTTATTGTTAGAAAGAATACTAGGCTGGGGAGGAGCTGGAGATGGGTAACAGGGGAGTGGACAAGATCAATACATTGTATACACGCATGACCCTCTCTAAGAATAAATTAAAAAATAATATATCTTTTTAAAGAAGGGAAGACTACTGTGGATGTTCTCTTAAATGCATTTCCTTCTCTACTTTTACCTTTTACCTACAGGAAATATTCCAAGGTCCAAAGTCATGAAGAAAGGTGGGAGCAGCCATGGATATTCTTATCATAGCTCCAGGAAGGCTGGGGCAGGAAGACTGTGAGTTCCCAGCCAGCCTTTGTTACCCAGTGAGACCCTGTCAAAAAACAAACACAAAAAAACCAGGGATGCCTCTGCAGTGAACACCCGCCACTCTCGAGGGACTTCCGCACCTGGAATACTTTCCCATGCTTGAGGTAAGTAAGAATGTCGGTGTGAAGCAGCACCTGGCAGCACCTGCTTCCCTTTAGAAAAGAAAAACCTAGATGCTATCCCTCAACCCCAATTCGTTTGGCACATGACTGAGTTTAACCCCAGAGTTTGAAGCCAGAGGAAATGACCCGAAGAAGCATAACACCACAGAGTTCTGAGCGGCTAGGACAGTGGCGCTATCCTTGGCCATTTCCCAGGGTGTGTTCTTGGCCTGCGTCCCAGTTGCCTGGCCTCATGCCCATTTTCTTAGCTTGATACCCACTCTGTCCCTCTGCTAGTCATTCTGGGAGCTCATCGGTGCCTTCTCAATCGATTCCTTTCCTGTTTCAATCAGATTCTGTTACTGGTGATTAAGAACTCTGACTGATTCTATAATGGTTAGCTCCGAGATGACTCCTGCCGATTCTTCTCAGTAAAGCTAACCTATGTAATCAGTGGGATACTGGGGAAATGACAGTGTGCTTTCTGAAGCGACAACTTAAAAGGCCGCAATGACTTACACTGTACTCTCTTGAAGCAGTTGTGCTGGGTTGAAATCCACCCCAGCCTGTGTTCTTTCTAACAATAAAACCCTTGACCGCACCCAGGCAGTCTGTCCACAGGTGGCTTACACATCAACACAAACCGACACTGAGAGCCAAAGGCACCTTTTTCCTTGGGGAAAGGCCAGAGGTGCAGCAAGTGCTTCGCCACATTGGGAAGACGCTCAAGATGCCCAGTGATGTTTCCGTGGCAGGCGACTGAGGCCTTCTGCCAACAGCCGGCACCAACCTTTAAACCACAGGCGTGAGTCACATTAGAAACAGATTCTGCAGCCCTGGTGGAGCCTCAGATGACGGCACTGCACATGGCCGCCACACGAGAGCCCTTGAGTCAGACTCGCCCAATTAAACGGCTTCTGAATCCCTCGCCCTCAAATATTCAGGGAGCTGATAAATGTTAATTAGTATTTTAAGCCTTTAAGTCATCAGATGGTTTGTTAATGCAGAAATAAGTAATACAGGTAGAGATTTTAATGTTGAAAATTATCCACCAAAAAGACAACAGCAAACCTGGAGAGCTGGCTCATCGTTGAGGAGTGATGCTCTTCCAGAGGACCTGAGTTTAGTTCCCATCACCCATGTTGGAAGACTCAAAACCACGTGTTATCTCCAAAGGATCTGACACCCTCTTCTGGATTCTGTAGATACCTGCACTCACAAACATACACATGATTTTAAAATAGTAAAAATAGAGACAGAGGCAGGTAGATCTCTGGATATTTGGTTTACATGGTGAGTTCCAGGACAACCAAGACTCCATAGAGAAACCCTGTCTTAAAATAATAATAATACAAAAATAAAAATAAATCTTTAAAAAAGACAATAGCTGGGGGCTGGAGAGATGGCTCAGCGGTTAAGAGCATTGCCTGCTCTTCCAGAGGTCCTGAGTTCAATTCCCAGTAACCACATGGTGGCTCACAACCATCTGTAATGAGGTCTGGTGCCCTCTTCAGGCCTGCACATAGACAGAATATTGTATACATGATAAATAAATAAATATTAAAAAAAAAGACAATAGCTGATGATTACTCACTGGTAACCCCAGTTTTTGGTAGACCGAAGCAGGAAAGATCATGAGTTCCAGGCCAGTCTGGGCTATACAAGGAGACTCTATCCCAAACAGGAGAGCAAAGGAGACAATAGCAATGTGCCCTCTCATTGGCAACACACAGTAAAACTGACTGGTCCCTGAAAGAAGATGAGAAACTGACCCTTAATAAACTCCTGTCATCTGTTGTGCTAGCTCACATCTGTAATCTCAGCACTTAGGAGACTGAGATAGGAGGATTCCCATGATTGTTCAAGGACAGAATGGATTATAATATATGACTCTATCTCATTAGACAGGTGGATGAATAGATGGATGGATGGATGGGTAGGAAAGATAGATAGATAGATAGATAGATAGATAGATAGATAGATAGATAGATAGATAGATGATGGATGGATGGATGGATGGAAATAGCCATCTTCACCAGCTACCTCCATCATGGAACCCTAAGCTGGTCCCCTAGCACCCCTCAACCCCTCAACTACTGTTCTTCTATAATCAGGCCAGTTTGCAGGGAATCTAGCCTAGTACACAGGTGGAGACATCTACATGAGACCCTGTGATAGGAGGTCCTTGGGTCACAGAGAACACAGCCTTCTGAATATTTTTCTCCAGGGACCCATGAATTTGTTCTCCTAAGAGGGCTATGATAAAAATAGTATTAAGAATAGTCAGAATAGCTTCCCCCTCACTCTGGAAGTCCTATCTGGCCCCATGGTTCCTCTAACCCACACTCCATCATGCTAGGCTGATGGTCTCCTTTGAGAGCCATCAACAGAGTGAACTGATGTCAACACCGTACTCGTGAACTTGTCTAACAAAGCTCATTGGCTTCGGGTATTTCCTTGTTATAACAATAGGTAATTAGAAGTTCTCTGACATCAGTGATGAGGATCCCACCTTGTGTATCTCCATCTATTCAACAAACTTGGCATCTCTTTGTGAAATTTACATACAAGTCTGTGAGTTACTTGTTAAGCCTATAGCAGCAGACAGGGCAGACTTCCTGCCCTCCCAAAGGTTCATAGTCCTCAGCCAACTTGATGGCTCAGCAAAGCAAGGTGCTTGCTACCAAGCTCAACAACTTGAGTTCAATCTCAGGGATCGGCATGGTGAAAAGAAAGAACTGACTCTAATGTGTTGTCTTCTGATCTCTCTCTCTCTCTCTCTCTCTCTCTCTCTCTCTCTCACACACACACACACACACACACACACACCACAAAATAAATAGTAAACAAATGTGTGTTTTAGAAAGTCATGGTACTAACAGGATGGTTGGGAAGGAGAGTGAGAAATCCTGAAGAATGCCCAAGTGCCTAAAGATTACAACAGAGAAAAGCCTCGAGGTAAAAAAGGAATCCTAAGGTGTTCCTTGCCCTCCCAGGAGCAACAAGAAGGCTTCTGGAAGATCCTCCGAGCTGAGCCAACAAGGAGAAGTAGCTCACTAGTGGGAGGGAGGAGGGAGTGCAAATGAGCAGCAGAAACAGCTTGTCCAAGGCTGGAGGTGTGCTGTCTCCCACGAACAGCTCACAGCTTCACAGTTCTGGGCCTTCCAAAGGGGAGGGAGGAGGGCAGAACACAAGTGAGCAGGGTCAACGCTGGAAGCCCTGGAGATGCTAGGAACAGATTGCACTTCAGAGACTATTCCAGCTCAACAGTGGACAATCCTGCAATAGGAGAGTAGAAAAACCAGTCAGGTCACTGCAGAGCCCCAGGGAAGGACCAGGAAAGGAAGGGCTGGGTTTTGGCCTTGGTCCTGGAGTTTGAAGATGGAGCCTGGGAACCAGAGGTTACAGCTAGGAAGGGAGCAGCTTCTGTAGGACATGGAGCATGGACCAAAAGGACACAAAGACGTCATACCCCCCGCTTTCTGTGGTCACCTAGCCCAATGTCTGTCATCTTTTGTCCTAAGAACTCTTGTGGGACATTTTGTATCCCTTGAGAGTTTTAGCTCTAACTTTGGCCTGTTAGTAGAGAAAGCTTTTTGGTTTGTTTTTTTTTTTTCCTGTTACCTGTTTGGCTTTTTCTTTTTCTTTCTTTCTTGGTTGGTTGTTTGGCTGTTCGGTTGGCTTGGTTTTTTGAGATGGTGTCTTATGTAGCCCCGATGCCTCAAACTGACTGTCTTAGGGTTCCTATTGTGATAAAATGCCATGATCAAAACCAACCTGGGGACAAAAGGGTTTATTTCAGCTCACGGGTCCAGTCACTGTGCAATGTGGAGGAAAGTCATGGCAGGAACTCAAGGGAAGAGCTGAAGCAGAAGTTATCAAAAATGGCTGCCTACTGGCTTGTTCCCACATAGTTTGCCTAGCCTGCTTTCTTAAACACCTCAGAACCAACTGCCCAGGGGTGGGTGGCACCGTCCACAATGATCTGGGCCCTCCCACATCGATCACAAATTAAGAAAATGCTCCACAGGCTTGCTCAGGTAAATGCTATGGAGGCATTTTTCTCAATTAAGGTTTTTCTCTTCCGCCAGGCAGTGGTGGCGCACGTTTTTAATCTCAGCACTTGGGAGGCAGAGGCAGGCGGATCTCTGTGGATTTGAGGCCAGCCTGGTCTACATAGTGAATTCCAGGACAGCCAGAACTGTTTCACAGGAAACTCTGTCCAAAAAAAAAAGAAGAAAAAAAAATTTCCTCTTCCCAGTTATGTCCAGGAGAACTTTGGGAGTGGAGTTGGTTCTCTCCTTAAATCATGTAGGACCCGGGGATCAAACTCAGGTCATCAGGTTTGGCAGCGAGCACCTTTATCTGCTGAGTCTTTTCATCAGCCCTAATTTTTTTTTAAAGTGTGGGTGTGGGTATGGACATTCACGTCCCAAAGCATGCATGTAGAATCCAGAGGACCTGGGACTGGAGAGATGGCTCAGTGTTAAAAGCACTGGTTGTTCTTCCAGAGGACCTGATTTCAATTCCCAGCACCCATGTGGCAGCTTAAAACTGTATCTCCAGTTCCAGGGGATCTGACACATTTACACCAATGCTCATGAAATAAATTAAAATAATTTTAAAAAATGAACCAAGGGGATAACCTGAAGGAGTTGCTTCCCTCCCTCTACAGTGTGGGGCTGGGTATCGAACTCAAGCCTTCAGGCTTGGTAGTGAGCACCTGTATGTGGTGGACCATCTTGTTGCTCATCAATAGGGTATTTTAAAGAGAAGTTTAGGTTTACAGAGAAATTGAGAAAAAAAATTCAGGACCTTATATACCTCTTCAACTCTGGCCCTGACTACCCATCATTTTATTTAATTAATTAATTTATTTATTTAAAAATTAATTTATTATGCATGCAATATTCTGCCTGCATGTGTACCTGCACCCCAGAAGAGGGCACCAGATCTCATTATAGATGGTTGTGAGTCACCATGTGACTGCTGGAAATTGAATTTAGAACCTCTGGAAGAAGAATTGATGCTCTTAACCGCCAAGCCATCCCTCCTGCCCCCTACCCATCATTTTATTAGTGTGAAATATTTGTTAAATTTGACATGCCAAGGTACAATGTACTAGGAATTAAAGCCAGGCCCTAGTAAGAGTTTCAAGGGATCTACAAGCAGAACAAATCTAACTACAGATTTTACCAGCCACTGAAAGCCCTCTCACTGGTTCCGGGAAGAGGAGAGCAGGTGACAGTGTTAGAATGATGTCATCAGCGGGGACCCACTTAGGTCCTACTTTTGCTTTTGTCGTTTGACTTCTTAAAATAAGGTCTCATGAGCTCAGCCTGGCCTCAGACTTACTCTATAGCCAAGCATGACCATCACCTTCAATTCTGTATCTATCTCCCGAGTACTGGAGTTACAGGAATGCACTGCCATGACTGGTTGTATGTGGTGCTTGGACTGAACTCAGGGCTTCATGCATGCTAGGCAAGTACTCCACCCATTGAGCTACCTCCATCCCCAGCCCATCCTACTTCTATTCCTACTCATATATATATATATGAGTATATATGACCAGGCTGGCCTCACACTCACAGAGATCCGCCTGCCTCTGCCTCCCAAGTGCTGGGATTAAAGGTGTGCAGCACCACTGCCCAGCCATACCCATACTTTAGGAACTCAGTGCCATGTTCTTCCATCTCCTAATTCAAAAAAAACCAAAAGCACACTGGTGTGAAGGCAAAGATCATTTGCACATTTTATTTAAAAGGAAACAGCTGTAAGATAGAAGGGCAGATGTTTTCTTTATTGTAAAGACAACAGTTTCAAAAGAGAAGTAATAAATATGACATTAGGAATTTTTTGTTAAAAAATACAATCCCTGGTGTTTGTGAGAAATCCCAAGAACTCACAATATATAAAACTCTGTCCCGTGGATGACAGTACCTTTCCCTCAGCTCCATGGAGCTGACATCAGACACTGGAGGATGGTCACGACTTCCGGGATTTCGAAAGCTCTTGGTGTGTCACTTGAGAATTTCAGGGATCCACTCTGATTTGCATGGAGTCAGGTGACAGATATCCTTCTGCTCATTAATATTACTTCCAACAATTCTTTCATTCTTACAGCAAAGGAACAAGGAGCGGGGAAACGGCTGGAATAGAAAGAAAGGGATGAGGGGGAACAAGAGGGTGGGCACTGTTAAAGGCCAGGAGACAGGCAATGTGACAGCAAGCTAGTCCCTAGTTAGAGAGGGCACAGGTAATGATCCATAAGTCCTCTTTCAAATCCCACCATCAACTAGGTTGGAAGACGCTAAAAAAGAAGTCAATGGAAAAACCATCCGAGAATCGGGCAACCATAGATAAACAGGACTCGCTGACATAGAACCAGGCAGGAACAAGGACGGTTTCCAAGAAACAAGTCTCAGCTACAGATAGTGGCAGAGGAGAGAAGGCAGGAAAGACCAGCTGGCAAGTCTTTTGGAAGAGGCCAGGACCCTGGGAAGGACAAAAGCAGTCTCCAGGTATCCAGAGGCACTAAGAAACAGGCCTGGGGTGTTGAGGGGTGGGGGGAAGGTCATTCACGCAGAGGGCAGCAGGGTAAAAATGTGAAAATTCTGGTCATCTCCTCCAGGGCGTCAGTAAGGCACAGCTATGGTCACAGGTCAGGTCAGCAGGTCTAGGCGCTGAAAGCAGCCTTGAGCTCCTGGAAGGCCGCCTGGCGGAGCCTCCTGGTCTCCTCCTCCCGTTTCCGCTCTTCTTGCTCAGCTTTTAACTCAGCTTCAAATTTACTGGAGCATGACAAGGCCTGGGCCTGCAGAGAAATAACAGAGGACAAAGTAAGGGCAGGGAAGCGTACGGGGTGCCGGCACCCAAGCCTTTGCAGTGGACCCGCAAACCTCGGACAAATGGAGCTGTCGCTGCTGAGGTCCAGGTAAGTGCCCATACCATTGCTTTACTGACTTCTGCCCGCTTCTATTTTCTGGACTCGCTCGTTCTCGATTCTTTTTCAGGGCACTGTTGAGTATCCACTACTTCATGACGGTAGGCCAGCCCTACTATGAAGCCACTTCCTCAAACTCTTGCCTCAAACTCATTGCTCATGTAAATGGACATTTACATTCCATTGGTCTCACAACATCACTATGTTCTGGGGCGCCAGCCTTGAACCAGGATCAGTGTTGCTATCAGACCTCCCAGCGAAGGTCCTTTCGCGTCAGATAGAGGAGCAGTTGACACAGAAACTCAGCACCGGCCAAGGTGCCAGGAACAAGTGACTATGGCGTGCTCGGACACAAACGGGACACCCGTATCATGGTCCCTCCAAGTCTCAGGGAGAATCACGTGAGAGTGGGTGGAAACCGGAAGAGCTGGAGGTCGGGGTACCAAAGGTCAAGGGTGACAGCTGTGCTCAAGAGCTCACGGCCGCTGTGTCTGCACATGGTCAGGCCCGTCACCGTTCTGGCACGGAGTAGAGTGAGCAGGGGTTTTTGTGCCCCCATTCTTGAGGAACTATGGGCAGCTGATGGCTTCTGGGAGTGACTCCTGGCAGGTTGACCATGCTCCAGTGGATGGCCCCACACCCAGAAGTATATTATGGGTAACACAAATTGGAGTCAATAGTTTTGGGTTTTTGTTTTGTTTTGTTTTGTTTTTTAAGTTTTTCGAGACAGGGTTTCTCTGTGTTGCCCTTGCTATCCTGGAACTTGCTCTGTAGACCAGGCTGGCCTGGAACTCACAGCGATCCACTGGCAAATACTGAGATTAAAGGTGTGGGCCACCCGCCTTTTATTTTATTTTATTTTTGTAAGGGATGCAAGTTGTGGGGCAGAGGGGAAGAGGTAGTTTTGGGAAGAGTTAAGGGGGGGGGGAATTGGGGGCAAATATGATCAAAATTTATTGTATAAAATTCTCCAGGATAGGCTCTAAAGCTACAGAGAAACCCTGTCTCAGAAAAAAAAAAATCGTATAAAATTCTTAAAGAATTAATAAATATATTTTTTTAACGTTGATACAGTCTAGGTGGAAGAACAAAAGTAAATGCCTTGGGAGTCTTGATTGGAATTGCATCTGATAATGGGCTGCGAGGGGAAATCTTTATAATAGCTTTCTGAACGACATGGATGCTGGGAGGCAAACTTGGGAAAAGCAGTACACACTCCTTCCTTCTTTCATTTTTTTAATTAATTAATCGATTAATTCTAGTTAATCGATTAATTTTTTGGGTTTTCAAGACAGGTTTTCTCTGTAAAAGAGTTCTGGCTGCCCTAGAACTCGCTCTGTAGACCAGGCTGGTGCTGAGATTAAAGGTATAGATCACCACGGCCCAGCTGAGTACATACTCTTAACCACTGAGCCATCTCTCCAGCCCCATGCATAAGTTATTGTTCAAATGCTGTTTCTGTGTTCCCATCAACATTTTAGTTCTGGACTGGAATATAATTCAATGACTGGGGATTTACCTGGCATGCATGAGGTCCCGGGTTCAACCCTCAGTAACCACAAAAAGAAAATACATTTCAAGCCTCTCTCAGTCAGACATTCTAAATTTACTTTTAAATTGGGTGGTGGTGGCACACACCTTTAATCTCAACACTTGGGAGACAGAGAAAGGCGAAACTCCGTGAGTTTGAGGCCAGCCAGGTCAATAGAGCGAGTTCCAGGACAGACTCCAAAGCTACACAGAAAAACCCTGTCTCCAAAACAAAACAAAACAAAACAAATTTACTTTTAAATATTACATTTTTTGCTTGCTTTGGTAACATATATTATAAAATACTACATATTTAGGTATGTGTGTGGTGGCTCACATTTGCAATCTTAACATTCAGGAGGCAGAGTGTTTAAGTTCAAAGCCAATCTGGACATACAGAGTTCTAGGCCAGTCAGAGCTACAGTGTAAGATCCAATCTCCAAATAAATAAACATTACGGGGTTTTGCTGTGTTGTGAGTACATTTTTGTGATTTTTTTTAAATAGTTATTTATTTATTTATTTATGTATTTATTATGTATACAGTATTCTGTCTGTGTGTATGCTTCATTACAGATGGTTGTGAGCCACCATGTGGTTGCCGGGAATTGAACTCAGGATCTCTGGAAGAGCAGGCAATGCTCTTAACCACTGAGCCATCTCTCCAGCCCCTGTGATTTTTTTTTTAAACTTGATTTCTCTTCAATAATACCGTATCAGGAGTTCAGTGGGTAGAGTGCTTGCCTAGCATGCATGAAGCCCCGTATTAGTCCCTAGTGCTACATAAAACTGTATGCAGTGGCAAAAGCTTATATAACTCCAGACCTCAGGAAGTAGAGGCAGAGGATCAGAAGTGTTTGGCCATCCCTGGCTACATACCCGGTTTGAAGAGAGCCTAGGACACACGAGACATGTTTCAACTGTTTCAAAATTCTCCCTTCTAGAACTGACTTTTTTCTGTGGTATAAATATTTGGTACCATCCCTCAACGGCACACTGAGTGTGTGTGTGATTTTAACAAAGACTACCATGCAGCCCTTGAAGGCAGCTGTTCCGGTTTGCACCCCACCATCATGGACCAGACAGAAACAGTCTCATACACACTTGGCCAGAGCTCGCCACGATCATCCTCGCTTTCTTGCCAATCTGATAGGCAAACGTTGCCTCCTCTCATTTCCTTCCTGGAGAATCACCCACTTGGATCACTTACCCACTTTCACGCTCAGCCATTTTCCTCTTCCAACTTGAGGTTCTTTATATAACTTAATATTAATTCTTTGCTGATAATCTTTCTGTTGTCTCTTCCTACCTTGACTGGTCTTTTAAGCAAACTCAGGCCCCCAAGTGCTTAAAATCTTGATGTAATTTATCAACCGTTTACTCTTGCCTTTTCTATCACATCTAAGCAGGCCTCCAATGTTCTAAATACATCCAACACTTTAAATCCGTTTTTCTGTATTTCTTTCTAATACTTTTGTGGTTTTCTCACGTGGATCTTCTGTATTTTGCTCACGTAGCCCAGGCTCTCAAACTCACTGTGTAGCCCAAACTGGCCTTCGACTTTTGATCCTCCTGCCTCCACCTCACAAATATTGGAATGACAGATATATGACACCATACCTGACTTTTAAAAATTTGGTTCTTTGGTGTGCACGCGCACACATACACACTTTTATTTTAGATTTTTAATTTCGTTTTATGGGTATGAGTGCTTTGCCGGCATGTATGTATGCATATATGTGCACCGCATGCGTGCCTTCCTGATGCCTGTGGAGTTCATCGGATCCCCTGGAACTGGAGTCCCAGATGTTTGTGAGCCACCATGTGGGTGCCAGGGAGGTCCTCTGTAAGAGCAGCCAGTGCTCTTAACCATAAGTCTCTCCAGTGCCTCGTTTATTTTAGGAGAGGACGTAAAGCAGGGATTTCAAATTATTCTACCTAAGCGGTTAGTCAACTGTCTTTTACATTTATTTTTAACTTCTTTGTCTTTTAAGGTTTCTTTTATATTTATGTATTATTAATTTATTTTGGCAGTACCTGGAACTGAGCCTAGAGCCTCCCAAAGACTGGGCAACTCCCCTTGGCCTGTATCCTTGGACCTCTTTTCAAATTTTGAGACAGGGTCAAACTGAAGCCTCAGCTTTCCAAGTAGTTAAGCTTGAGAGGCATCCCATAGGCCCAGCTGTTCTCGGCATCTTTTGTTGGTAGTTCACTAATGTTTCTATATTACTCATGTGCTGAAATCCCACATGGAAGACATCTATCTATCCCTCTTTTTTTCTTTTTCTTTCTTTCTTTTTTTTTTGGGGGGGGGGTTAATTCGAGACTGGGTTTCTCTGTGTAGCTTTGGAGGCTATCTTATCTTGGAACTCATTCTGTAGACCAGGCTGGCTTCAAACTCACAGAGATCCACCTTCCTCTGCCTCCCGAGTGCTGGGATTAAAAGCATGCACCACCACCGCCTGGTCCTATCTCTAATTAGCCATCCTATTTCAATGACTGCTGGGCTCGCTCCAATGCCCATCCACAGGATTTACTATCATGTGAGATCTAGTTTAAGCATTGTTTGGTGTTGGGTATAAGGTAGAACTCAGAAGTCGCTGTGTGCTCGGCATGTACAAGGCCATGAATTCAAATCCTAGTATCAGGAAATATATACAAAATTTTTTTAATTAAAAAAATATTTTTAAATTGTGTGTGTTGCATGTGTGTGTATGTGTGGGGGGGGTGCCTGTGGGAAGTCAGAAGGCATTGGATCCTTTGGAGAGGTAGCTGAAAATGATTGTAAGTCACCTGATGTTGGTGCTAGAGACTGAGCTCAAGATCTCTGGAAGAACAGTACCTGCTCTTTACTGACAGAGCTCTTTAGACCCCAACAGTAATAGTAATTCTTACTATTAAATTCATTACTGTACATTAAACTTACAGCTAGAGTGACTCTCCCCAAATATTATCATTATATTCTATTTCTTGCTATTTTAAGATCTCTGAAGTACTGGATTATAGGTATGCACCATCACACAGGGTCCTGATTTAAGATTTGCACAGCTACATTTCTCTTTTTTGATTAATTAAAAACTTTTTTCATACAATGTATTTTGACCCTCTTCTTTCCCCTCCCAGCTACAATTCTTAATATGAACATTTTTTTTTTCTTAGCTAGCTGTAGTGGCACATAACTTATTCATCCCAGCACTCAAGAGGCAGAGGCAGGCAAACCTCTGTAAGTCTGGGGATAACCTGCTCTACCCAGAGAGTTCCAGGCCAGCCAGAACTACATAATGAGAACCTGTTTCAAAATAAAAACAGGGCTGGAGAGATGGCTCAGCGGTTAAGAGCACTGGCTGTTCTTCCAGAGGCCCCGAGTTCAATTTCCAGCAACCATGCAGTGGTTCACAACCATCTGTAATGATATCTGGTGCCCTCTTCTGGAGCGCAAGCAGAACACTGTACACATAATAAATGCACCTGTGCCACCACAGGCCTTTAATCCTAGCACTCAGGAGACAGAGACAGGCAGATATCTCTGAATTCAAGGCCAGCCTGGTTTACAGAGTGAGTTCCAGGATAGGCTCCAAGGCTACACAGAGAAATCCTGTCTCGAAAAACCAAACCAAAACCAAAACAAATAAAACTTTTCACGACCTGTGATTCTTGTCTGATTTTGTTCTCAAAATCAGCAGCTTCAGAAAATAATCATGACATGATCTTTTTGCATCCGCTCATTTTTATTTATGTATATTATTTATAATCTTTATTATTGCCTATTTTTTTACAGCACTAAATATCAAGCTGAGCTCCAGGCCAGCATGGCCTACAGAGTGAATTCCAGGACAGCCAGGGCTATACAAGGAAATTCTGTCTCAATACCCCCCCCAAAAGAAAAAACAATCTCTGAGCTCAAAAACCTACCTGTCTCTGGGCTTGCTGCAAGCTCAGGACTTGAAATCTCACCAATCCCCACCCTGGAAAACTCCTCCCCCAAGAGACCCAGTATAAGCCTGTCTCCTGCTCAGTTGCCTGCTGCTCCTCACCTGAGTCACCCTCTTGTGAGAGGTTTGCTGTGCAGTGTGACTTCACGACATTCCTTGGCTCCTGACTGCTAGGATACCTTTCCCCTCAGAGCTGCGACACTTACCCCACCTTCCCCCTTGAGACACAACCTCACTGTGTAGCTTTGGCAATCCTGGTACCTGTTGTGTAGCTCAGGTTAGCCTCAAACTTGCAGCAAACCACCTGCCTCAGCTTCTCAAAGACTGGGGTTCTAGGCATGCACCATCAAACCCTGCCTGAAGTTGCAGTATACATGTTTTCTTTATGAATTTTTTCCTTAAGCTATGAACCAACGTTCATACAGAAACAATTTTTTAAAAAAACCATTTTTATATATTCAGGTTATTTTGCCTGCATGTAAGTCTGTGCTCCGCACACATGCAAAGGCTGAAAGAGGGTTTTGGAAGTCCTGGAATTGAAGTTACAGACAGTTGTAAATGGCCATGGAGGTGCTGGGAATCAAACCCAGGTCCTTGGGAAAGCAGCCAGTGCTCTGAAGCACTGAACCATCTCTCCAGTCCTAGAGACTACTTTCTTTTGTCCATTGCAACCACAGTTTGGCAACAGACAACAGATGCAAGAATCCAGAAAGAGCACCTCTGAGGAGCAATATTTATGTAAAGTATGATGTATAAAGTAAAATATGTTATTTATAGAATTTATAACAAACATATGCAGTTTGTGTTTTTAACATGGGGTCTCCTGTAGCCCAGACAAATCTGGAACTCTGTACATAGTGGACTTGAACTCTTAACCTTCCTACCTTTGCCTCCTGAATGCTAGGGTTACAAGACACAGTTTGTTGCTAAATGTTTACCAAGGAGCTACTACTGTCTAAGTTTCAGCATCCTTATCTTCAAGATGAGACCACAGTTGGGTCCAGTGGCAAATGCTTGTATTCCCAGCACTACGGTGGTGACTACAGGAAGATCAAAAGGGTCAGCCTGCACTACACTATGGGAGACTCTGTCGCAAGCCAAACACAAAAACAGGACAATAACACCTGTCTCCAGGGTGTTGGTCTATGAACCTGAAGCATTTGGAGGGGTCTAATCCAATACCAACACACCCCCCTCCACCATTCCTAGCTAGGGCAGCAGAAGAGGGAAACTTGCCATCTCTTCACCCAGGAATCTATCATCCCCTCCACCACAAATCTTGCCTTTGGGTTCTATAACCCACCCCGACCCTAAACCCCCACCCCATGACCTATCTGCTCAGTCATCTTACTTTTTATTTCCATGTTTCCTAGACAATTTCTCCCTGATAGGAAAACATACTGACTTCTCTCTGAGGCTGCAAAGTCAACAAAAATGTTCTTACTAATCCCAAGCTACCGTCTCACCTGCTCAGGCATCTGTAATGGAGACTCAGGGCTCCTCCTGCTAGGTGCATCCTAAAGCAGTCACTTCAATAGGGTGAAGCTGATCCCTTACACATCTTTACTGAGGGCTGGCCAGATTGCTTGCTGTCAGATTTGACAATCTGAGTTCAATCTGTAGGACCCATGGGGCGGGAGGAAAGAACTGCTAGAGCTGCAGAGATGGCTCAGAGGTCAGGAGCACACACTGCTCTTCCACAGGGACCTGTGTTCGGTTCCCGGCACCCACATCAGAAGGCTCTAAACCATCTGTAAGTCTAGGGACATCTGACACCTCCTTGACTCTTTGGGCAACTGCAGTCATAGTCACAGACTCATACATGCACATAATTAACAGAAATAAAATTTTAAAAGCCCAAACTGCTTCTGTCCAGCAATGAACATTTTTCTTCAGTATTCCCTTGGGCCTCTGATGACTCCTTCTTATTCCTGAAGACCTAAATAATACAAAGCCTTCCCCACAGTCCGGCCACCACTAGGATCCACTATTGACCATTCTCTTCTTTTCAACATGTACTTGTGAAGGTGGCTCCGACCTCTGCGTTACTGGGTGTCATAGAGCTTATTTTTCCCCTTCTTTCTTCCTATGGGAAGCTCACCTGGCATGTGGAGCCTGATCCCACTACTCCTGACCCCAGGAAGGGGCTATGAGGACAGCCACATCTCAGCTATTGTCAACGGTGGGTATAGGAAGTGGAAGAATTGCTTCATAATCCACCGCAAGACACACAGACCTCCAAGAAAGATGGATATTTTTACAGCCTCCATATGGCCACTGGTCGAGGACCATTTGCAGCTGTCACCATACCCAGCAAACTCATCCATGTCTTTACTGTGCCTGAAGTTATCTTCAAAGTTCCTCCTCATATCACTCCAACTTGGGGGAGGGGCTTTCTTGATACAAATATCTCAGCTCCCCTCCTCAATGCACACCTCATGCTGGTCTTCACCAAACTCCCAATAAGGCAGTTACGAGCACCAAAGTTTTAAAGGTGTGTGTCTTTATGTGGTTCCTGGCCCCATTGTCACAACACTGGACACACTGATATTCCTCCCCAAGCACCTGTAGAAACCTCTCCTAGGACGACGGTCCTCCTAGTGTGAGACCTGCCCAAACAGCTCTGAGGGCTCTCCATCCAGTCCCTGTAGCTGCACCACCCCAGCCTGGCTGTGCCTGACGCCACCTGCGGTGCTGGACCAACCACTTGTTTCTTGACAACTCTCCCAACCCCCACACACCCAAAAAAGTTTTAAAGAGATGTGGGTTGGGCCTGGGCAGCCAGTCTGCAGGTATCCCTCAGCCTGGGGGTTACTTCCAAGGACCTTCTCAGTCAGAGACAGCTACCTCATAACAAACGGTAGGACGTGGTGGCCCAGTTCCTAGGTCTCCATACTTGCATCTTGTCTTGCTTTCCCAGCTGTGGCCCCAGCCCTTTCCCCTCACACAATTCCACGTTCTCTCCTCAGCCTCTGGGACTCCCAGTCCTCCTCCATGCCTCGGAGCCTTCGCTTGCAGTTCCCGTGACCAGAACGCCTCCCTCCCTTGATTACAAGGTGAATCCCTATTCATCTGAGAGCATCTGTCACCAGTGTCATCTCCCTTGCGGCCTCTCCCAAATCCAAGTGCTGCTTCTCTCCCTTCGTCATTCATGCAAACGTTTATTGAGGGCCATTACACGCCAGGCGCTGTAATTACAAAGATAACACGCCCACTCTGCCTTTGAGTGTGGTTGAGGAGGCAGACCTATAAACACAGCAAGTAGGAAAAGGTTTATTGTTTTGTACGTTTCATCTTTTCTTCTTGTAAAAATAATGTGCACCAAGGCTACAACACTCCAGAAGTATAAAGTGAGTCCCTTGACGTAACTATTACTAATAATTTCATACGTAATTATCTAGGCTGTGTTCGGTATTTAAAGACAGGTGTCCACATATTATTTTGCTTGATTTCCTTTGGACATCTGTGTACGCATATTGCACAGCCTCATCTCACCTTTGATGGCTACAGAGCAAGCAAACATACGGTCACGCCATGATGGACTCACTGCTAATAACCGAGGCTTAGGTTGTGTTCAGTGTGTGTAAATCCCCAGCAGTGTTACAGATAAATCCCCACCAAGTGCGCAGGTGCCTCAGCAGGGGGGACATTCCAGAGGCAGCATATTAACTTGACACTGTCCCTGCAAGTGTCCAAGAGCACCTTGAACAGATACAAAACAGTTCCACCTGTGGCTGGACAGCCTGCACAGGGGCCTTCCCAGGCTTGGATAGGCAGGCGTGGGCTGCCCTCGAAGGTGGTTCAAAGGAAGCAAGAGTTTTCCAAACAGAGGCCTTGAGGGGTTGCTCTGGGCAAAGGGAGCTACAGATTCTGAGGATCGGTTGTGAAGATTCCCAGCAAGGTCTGAAGGACTGGATGGGGCTGGAACAAGGATCACAGGCAAGTCATGACAAGTCCTGCGTGCCCAGATGAGAGAGTCCCAGGGACCCGTGGGCTTCACCTAGAGCACTTAGCCTGGTGCATCTTGGCAGTGAACTGCCCTGCTACTCTTGGGCCTCAGTCCTAGGACCTTTCCCAAGAAGTCTCAAGAGATGGCAAACGTGAAGGCACTAACGGATGGAGAGGCTCCATCACAGTAGAAGGGACCCCTTCCTCAGCCCTACTCCCATGTCAACAAGTAAATGGCCTTCTTCCCCACACTGTGTGGGCCCCAAGGAAGGCAAACAAATGTTCTGTCCCCTTCCTCCTGGGTTTCAGAAGTCAATGCACTGGCTGGTCTTTGCCAACAGAGTATCTCCGAGCAGCCTCATCGACAAGTGAGAATGGAGTTCTGTTTAGAGCTCTAAGCAGGCCAGGATGTCACCAAGGTTGCTCTGTCCTTGGGTAAGCTAATGGAAGAAACTCAAAGTCTCCCATAGGCTGGCAAATGACAGGAGAAGCTTGCAATCCTGACAACTTCGGACTACATGCTGACTGCGCCCCACGAGCCAGGCAAAAATAACACTATACAGGCAAGCTCACTTAATCCTGTTGGTATCTCTGCAGTACAAATGGAAACAATGCCAGTGGAGCAAGGAGGACCAGAGGCAGAGCTGCTCTTAGGCTACCCGGTAGGGGGCATGCGCCCATCTCACTGCACCCTGCTGTGCTTGGCAGAAGATGTAAAGGGGCTCTCCTGTGTGTGTGTCTGCATGTGTGCCCTGCAGAGACAAGGACGGCAGCAGCTAGCTTTGGGTAGGTGCCTCAGTGTTCAGTGAACTTGCAGGAACTGGGGTTAGGAGAACTGTGAGCTGCTCAATAAAGGTGCTGGCAACCAAACACCAGTCCTCTAGAGCAGCATCGATCCAGTACTCCACCCCAGATGGAAAAAGATGGAAAAGAAGGGAGCTGTGGAATTAATCAAGGTCTAGATGGGGAGTCTGCCTTGGAGCCTGGGACCAACAAACCCTCCTGAGCCTGTGAGCAGTGTCTTCTGTGAGGACACACTCTCACTTCCTAGTACAATCTTGTCCTGCATGAGCTAATGGGACAGGAAGTGCCTGTCACCAGGGCAGGGTCAAGGAAGAGTGGAGGCTGGGTAGGAAAGGAACAGACACTTACCTTGGCTTCGAAGAAGTTCTTGGCACCTCGGACACCCTCCAGGGCAACATTGATCTCAGAGAGCTTGGCCAGTGCCAGCAGCCCACTGTCCTCCTGCAGCTCACCGGCAGCAGCCTTGTGAAAAATGAGCAGGAACTGCGGAAGGGAGAGGCCCAGAGGGTTACTGTTACCCCAGATATCTCACCAACACGTGTGCAATACACCCTCTGGCCTGAGCAAATGATATTCTTGTCAAGCATTTGAAAAGGGTGGGGTTTTTTAAAAGATTTATTTTTAATTCTGTGCACATGGGGTGTGTGTGCATGTATGGATGCACGTGTCCACAGACTGCAGAAGGGGCGCTGGCCCCCCTGGAGCTGCGGTTCCTGGAAGTTGTGAGCTGCCTGATAGGGGGACTAGGAACCAAACTTGGATCCTTTGCCAGAGCAGCAAGCACCCTTAGTCATCTCCCCTTCCTGGGAAGGACATTTATATCTATGTATACATGGAGAATTATTTTGTCCCTTACCAGATCATCAAAACCAAAAAGGGGGGAGGGGCTAAGGGCATAGCTCAGTGGTAAAGCAATGGTTAGTATGTGTAAATCCCCAGAACCAAATAAATTAATTGAATTAAATATTGTTCTCTGACCCATCCTGCAATGCCACTGATGGGAATCTATACCTCAAAAATCCAAATAATAAGGCTGCAGATTAGCCCAGGTGGTAGAAAGCCCCGGGGTTCAATTCCTAGTAAATACTGCATGAACATGGCAGTATAGGCCTGTAATCCTAGCGTTTATTCACTTCTTTGAGACAAGGTCTCACTATGCAAACTTGGCTGGCCTAGAAGTGGCTATCTATATACTAGGAAGGCCTCAAAGTCATAGAAATCCACTTGTCTGTCTGTTTCCCAAGTGCTGGGATTGAAGGCATATGCCTGACTTGCTCTCTCCCTCTCATTCATTCATTTGTTCAGTGTGTGTGTGTGTGTGTGTGTGTGTGTACCATGGTACACAGATGGAAGTCAGAGGACAGTTTGCAGGAGTTGGCTCTCTTCCACCATGTAAGTCCCTGAGACTCAAGAGGTCATCAGGCCTGGCCTTTACCCACGCGAGCCATCTCACTGCCGTTCCTCCCCACCCCATCTTTTTAATATCTCTTAGCCACCTCTGTTTTTCTCACTTGCTCTGTTTTTGCATGAGACTGCCTACCTTTCTTGTGGCTTACTAGGAGAGCTTTGTAGGCCTTCGTCTATTTTAAATGCTTTAGTTCTGCCGCTTGTCATCTAAGTAGGCTGTGCCTATGGTTATTTCATTTGTTTATACACATATGTGGAGGTCAGAGGATAATTTGTAAGTCAATTCTCGCCTTCCACCGTGTGAGGCCCTGGGATCGAACTCAGGTCAGCAGGCTTGACAGCAAGTGTCTCTACCCACTGAGCCACCTCCCCAACCCTGTCCATTGTTTTGATTTGTTTTTAGTCTTTGTTTTGTTTTGAGACAGGGTTCCTCTACATAGTCCTAGAACTCACTCTGTAGACCAGGTTGGTCTCAAGCTCACAGAGATCCACCTGCCTTGGCCTCTGGAATGCTAGGATAGGGTGTGCAACACCACACTTGGCTCTGTTTACCAATCTTTTTAAGACGAGAGGATCCCACTATGTTGCTGGTCTCACCGGATACTACAGCGCTGGCTTCTGGAGTGAGTGGATCAACAGGTGTGTGCCGCCGCTATTCCTGGCTTCTTTTGGTTTGTTTTTCGAGTCAGGGTTTCTCTATGTAGCCCTGGCTGTCCTGAAACTCACTCTGTAGACCAGGTTGGCCGCACCTGCCTCTGCATCCCTGAGTGCTGGGATTAAAGGCGTATGCCACCACTGTCCAGCTCCTGGCTTTTTTATGGTATCTTCTAACTCAGAAAAGTTTTACATAAAATTTGCCAAATGTTTTTCTTTCCTCTTACCAGAGACAGGTTTAGAAAAACCTTCCCCAACACCAAGGTTACATAAACAGTCAGGTATGTTACTGTCTAGTATTTTTATGGCTTAAAAAAAAACATGTAAATATTTAATCTCTGCAATGTATTCTGTTCTATTGCGAAGGTAATCATTAACCTTATTTTCTTCTAAATAGTTACTTAGTAAGCCCCACATTTATTGTGTAATCCGCTGTCTTCCCCTACATTCAAAATGTGTGGTCCGAACAAAGAAACTCTTAGAGGGCAACTGTATTCAGGATAAATTCTTAAATACCAGTCTCTCCTCTACCTGACCCTCTCTACCTGGGCTACTTTCTAATTATTTAGTTCCCTTCTTTAAGTATTTTTATAAAGCTAGCGTGCTGGTTTACACACAACAGGAGGTAGAGGTAGGAGGATTGCCAAGAGTTTCAGGCCAGCATGGGCTATAGTATGAAACTCTAGCCCCAAACAAAACAAAACAAAAACTCTATGAATTAAAAAAATTACTTTATGGGCTGGAGAGATGGCTCAGTGGTTAAGTGCATTGCCTGCTCTTCCAAAGGTCCTGAGTTCAATTCCCAGCAACCACATGGTGGCTCACAACCATCTGTAATGAGGTCTGATGCCCTCTTCTGGCCTGCAGACATACACACAGACAGAATATTGTATACATAATAAATAAATGAATAAATAAATAAATTAAAAAAATTACTTTATTACATTTTATTCGTTTTGTATATGTGCATGTCATGGATTATACATGGAGGTCAGAGGACAACTTTATTGTTCTATCCACCATGAGTGTCCCCAAGATTGAATTCAGGTTGTCAGGATTTGCCCCCACAAAAATCTACAAGTTGGGGAGGAGCAACAAAGTCATGGATTCATGGTTAAGGGCACTCAGGCTCTTTCCCAGCACCCACACAGTGGCTCACAACCATCCCTAACGCCATTCTAGGGGATCTGAGACCCTCTTCTGGCCTCTGTGAACACTAGGTACACATATAGCCGTGCAGGCAAAATATTTATACATGGGGCTGGAGAGATGACTCAAAGGGTAAGAGCACTGGCTGCTCTTCCAGAGGTCCTGAGTTCAATTTCCAGCAACCACATGGTGGCTTGCAACCATCAACAATCTACAATGAGATTTGGTGCCCTCTTCTGGCCCACAGGCATACAGACAGACAGAACACTGTATATATAATAAAATGAACTTTTTAAAAAAGTTTACACACATAAAATAAAAAAAAATCTTTAAAAACTACAGATTTATCTAAGCACCATGCAATTTCTAGGGATACCATCACCCCCCATTTATAAATGGATGGGTCCAAATCACTGAAAGCGGTTTCTCCAGGTTTTCAGATGCTACCGAGAGCATGTACAGAGGGAAAATACAGCCTTCTTCCCTAAAGAATGCCTTTATTGAAAGATAGTCAACCACATCAACAGGCTTCCTAAATCCCGACTCCACTGTCTTGGCTCCCGGGGCTACAACATCCTCTTTGCTAGGAAGCCTGCCTTGAGCCTGCGTTTCTTGCTCGGTCCTCCCTCTGCTGTGGACACTGGTAAAGACCAACCCCAGAGGTGAAGTGAGATGTGCGGGGACTCCCTGGAGCTCTCAGGATGAACAGAAATGTCACCTCATTCACCCACCTGCAGCTTCCAACTCTCTCACTAGAGGCCGGCAAAGACTCAGTCTGCGGCAGATTCTTAGAGCCAGCACATGGGCTGGAGAGGAAGCAAGTCTGCTAAAGGAGGCCAGGCAACATCCAGTAATGGGATGGAGGCCAGGCGGGTGGGGATGGCCGCGACTGCTGCGTTTGTCATGGTTCTCTCTGCTCTCCTTAGAGATGGGGACCTCAGCATTGTGAGCAGTGGGAGAGTAAACGCCTGCTCCTCAGCGCCTGGCTCCTGTGGTGCTTTGGTCCCTAATCCAACAGTGTGAAGAGGTGGTGGCCATAAGAAAGCCAATAGGCCACTGAGAGGGAGGATGCTTTTCTTAGACTGTACATTCCTGTTCTCACACCATGATGACCTTGCCTCCACACTTGCCCTGTGCCGACCCCCTGAGGTCAAGCTGCACATGGCCTCTGCCACGAGCTTTGCAGAAGCCAGTGCCATCCATGCCCTTGGTCTCCCAGAACTACAGGCCCAGACAAACTTTTTTTTTCCTAAATAATCCAAGCTGGGTTGATCTGTTAAGCAACAAAAGAAACCAGGCCAAACACCTAACTGTCCTCAAAGTACTTCACTTACTGGAGGTCTCCAGGAGGAGAGCTACCTTCGACAGCAACACTTCCCAGAGATTCAGGCAGAGGACTCAGGAAGGAGGGAGCATTGTCCTAGCTCAGCATCCAGAGACTCTCCATTCCCCAAGACTCAGGTTTCCCATCTCGAAAGTGGAGGCAGGGCCAGTGAGATGGCTCAGAGTATTTGCCATCAAGACTGACAATCTAAGTTTGGTCCCCAGGGTCCACGTGAAGAAAGTTGTCCTCTAACATCCACGGGTGTGCTGTGGCACCCATGTACCCCTTCCCTTACACGAAACAGTAGACAAAAACAAAACAAAACAAAACAAAAAACTTTAAATGTAAGCGGAGGTGACACTGTCACATTCACAGAAGGGCATCGTGAACCAGAAACGTTAGCGAACCCCTTGGGCCTTTCCCGGCACTGTTTGCTCTGAGCCCTGAGGTCCAAGACATTCAGACACTGGAAGCTCACTCTGCCAGATGACCACAGCATCCCCATCCTAACTCGGGGGTCTCTAAAGCCAGCCAGCCATAAAAGAAAAGAAAAAGAAAATCCAATTCAACCCGAAAGCATCCAGCATACCAGGCACTCCCATTTCGGCCATTATAGTCCCTCACTGCCTTGCCTGGCGGTCTCCTTCACTGCCCAGCCTTGTTTGTTTTCCTATTTATAGTCCACAAAGGCTGGCATGGTGTCGAGTTGGAAAATGTCCGAGCTGTGACTCTGAGAAAAAGGGGGAGGGAAGGAGAGGTGGAGAACAAAGGCTGAGGGCAGAGGGAGGCAGCACAGTGCAGAAGTTCTTTCGGCCACAAGCCTGTGGACACTGCCCTAAGACTGAGGGAATGTGGAACTGCGTGACTGTGGCTAGCGGTGTGCAAATAATACTTCCCGTGTTAGCGCTCTTCATTTGTAAGGGACAGACATACATTACCTATTTTAGGACAAAGATGGTAATGCACTATAGAAAAAGGATATGGCGAGACCCCAAGGGTGGGCTGGCCAAATAGTTCAGCAGGTGCATGCTGCCAAGACTGACAACCTGAGTTCAAGCCCTGGGATGACATAATAGAAGGGGGAGAGTTGGCCTCCAAGGCACAGGACACACACGTGATATACAGATGTACATATAGACATCATAAAATAATAATTTGTTGATGTAGGAGAGTCTTCTATCTATCTGTTGCTTTCATTGATTAATTAATAAAAAAACTGCCTGGCCTGATAGGTCAGAACATAGGTAGGTGGGGAAGACAGAACATGCTGAGCCAGTCAGTGTAGCACGCATGCAGCCCCGGATATCTAAGGGCATCACAGTCTCGGGTGGCTGAATGCCACTTGTCCCTCTGAGAAGTTATTGCTCAATCTTGGGTGGCTGAATGCCACTTGTCCCTCTAAGAAGTTGGGGGACGCCGACCGCTCGGGGGTCGCATAACTAGTTAGCATGCCAGAGTCTTGTTCATTATTGGAATTAACCAGACAAATCGCTCCATCAACTAAGAACAGCCATGTACCACCACCCACGGAATAGAGAAAGAGCTATTTATCGGTCAATCCTGTCTGTGTCCGGGCCAGGTGAGGTTCAAGGTGTGGTAGCACACACCTTTAATCTTAGCACTGGGGAGGCAGAGACAGATGGATCTCCATGAGTTCAAGGACAGCCTGGTCTACAGAATTATTCCAGGACAAAGACATACAGAGAACCTGTCTCAAAAAATAAAAATGAAAATAAAAAAAGAGGAAAATAAAACCACACAAAGATGAAAAATACACAGAAAAGATGAGGAAGGAACAACAGCTACTAAAAGATATGTGTTTATAAAAAATGCTGCTGAATTAATTCAAGATAGGTATTCTGAAAATACCTTTACGTCAAAATTGAAGTCAAAAGGTATATTACTTTGGAGAAGAGATTTTGCTTTTGTTTCCACAGAAAATGAGAGGCTATGGATTCATTCTGAGTTAAGAAAAATCTAATTTGATCAAGAAAGACCACCTGAGGAATCTCCAGTAGGAACAGATGACCCAGATGTCTGAGTTCTACATCCAGAACGGATTCAAGATGCTGCCTGAGATGATCAGGTCTCACAGGATACTCCAGTTAGGACTTGATTATAACTCTAAATTTTCTTTAGGTCCCCATAAGATTATCAGCACCCCCAACCAGCCAGAAGTAGCCTGGAATACTATGCCCACATTCCCAACAAATGGACTATGAATATTTTCCTTTGTTTTTTTTTTTTAAAAGGAGGGGGAAGTGATGTGGGAGAATTATCTGTATTCTGTCAATCATATATTTTAATAAAACGCTGATTGGCCAGGCAGGAAGTATAGGTGGGTCAACCAGACAGGAAGTAGAGGCGGGGCAATGAGAACAGGAGAAGGCTAGGAAGGAGGAAGCCCATTCCACCATTCCTGCCCAGACCCACAGAGAAGCAAGATGTAACTTGCCCCGCTGGAAAAGGTACTGAACCACATGGCTAACACAGACAAGAATTATGAATTACTGTAAGATGTAAAAATTAGTTAATAAGAAGCCTGAGCTAATGGGCCAATCAGTTTATAATCTTATGGAGTCCTGTGTGTGATTTTCTTTGGGGTATGCCGGCTATGGGGTGCCAGACGAGACAGATACACCAACAAGCCGGCTCTTCATGTAACAATTTGTAAACAATGTCTTTAAGACCCTGTCTTAACTCTCCTCACCCCTAATATCACACACACACACACACACACACACACACACACACCCCAGTGGACTATGGTGATACATGCCTATAACCTCTAACACTAAGGAGGCTAATATAGAGAGATTGTTATGTGTTCAAAGTCAGCCTGGGCTACACAGTGAGTTCTAGACTAGTCTAGACTACAGAGTGTGATTCTGTCTCAAAAAAAAAAAAAAAAAAAACAGTACTCCAAGGTGACCAGGCATGTAGTACAAGTCTATAGGTTCAGCACTTGGGGAGCTGAAGGAGCAGAATCAAATGTCTGAAGCCAGCCTGGGATAGATTCTGCTTCCCAGAAAAGAACTTTCTCAAGGAACACACACTGCTCTGACAGCTTGAAATCTGCCTGCAGGTGGCTTGTTGTATACAGAGCAAAGCAAATCACAGAGCAGGGTAAAGCTTGTGGGGGAGGTCTAGATGGTCATATGTCCTTATACAGCCCACAGATGCAGGACAATCTAGACGTGGGACCAAGACAGGGCTTGGAGCTCACAAAGGATTGATGTGAATGTCATTGGAGCTTCTCACAGGAGTCAAAAGCTGACAAAACTGCTTTAGTGATCTCTAAGCCCTGGCTGTCCGTGTCTGTGAGACACAGTAGCTAACCAAAAGATGGCCAAGCAGCTTAGATTCAGGTGGATCACCTATGGGTGGCCTCGGAATGAAACAGGAGAGAGGAAACCGGAGAGGTGGCTCAGTGGTTCAGAGTACTGCTCTTGCTAGAAAGATGTCTAAGTCATCAGTCAGTGTTGGAATTCAAAGAAAAAATAAAAGAGTACTGCTCTCAATCCCAAGGGCCTGGCTGATTCAGACCCTACAACGGGAAAGCGGAAAATGGTCTATTTCTATCATCTTGTCATTAGGATGCTGTCACTAGTTATATGACATCATGTCCAACTGAAACATCACTAAGTCTTCCAATAAAGCCTATACACACTGAAAAACATTATATAAGCAGTCAGGCAAAGTGGCTCATAGGCAGAAACTCATAGCGATCCTCCTGGCTCAGTCTTCATGTACTGGGACTCTAGACATAAGCTACCATGAAAGTTTTTTTTTTTTTTGAGACAGATCTCATGTAATTCACTATGTAAGCTAGGCTAGCCTTCAACCCACGATCCTCCTCTATCTCCTAAGAGCTGGGATCATAGGAACATGCCACCCACACAGTTTACAAAAGACATATTTAAAAGCCGAGCTGAAGATTAAATATCCTTTCAAAGAGCATTCTCAAGAGGCAAACCCATTTGCACTCAGGGGCTGTGGAGGACTGGGGGTCTGTTCAGGCTCAGCCGGCCATAGGTACCTCCCGGAAGCTGAGCTTGCCATCGAAGTCCTCATCCACCTCTTTGATCATACTCTTCAGGCCCAGGTGGGTCTGGGGAGCCCCCAGCTTCTCCATCATGAGCTTCAGTTCCATCAGGTCGATAAAGCCATCCTTTCCAGCGTCATACCTGCACGGTCAGAGGAGGCAAGGTTAGGGCAAAACAATACACGCTGGTTTTCCAGATATGTGACTCTTTCGGCTTTAGCCACTGAAAAGTAATTCAACTGCCGCCTGCTTTGCACGGTTCTTGAGACCACTTCACCGTAAGTGACCCCTCAAGGCTACCTCATCGGAAGACACCCCTCTTTTAGCAAGAACTGTTGGTGCTTTGCCTGCTCAAAACGGGCCTCGTTCGCCATTTTGATTCTCATGTACTTTATCTCCTTCATCTCTTTCATTTTCAGTCAACCCACACAGACCTATCACCTCCAGATGTTGGACTCTGGGCGTGCAGTGGGGCACACTCTGAAACCCAGCAGATGCTACACTCAGCGACAGCCCATCCTGGTGCTTCTGCAGCAGCCATTCCTGGCAGCCCCCTCACTCTCCTGCTTGTCTTCCGGGCTTCTACTTCCGGGTCACTTATCTCCTGGACTGATTCCTCAAGGCTGTGTGGGTGGCTGTCCTCGCGGGGAGGACAGCCCCTCTCCTGGCTGACACTCTAGCCCAAGGACGGCTGCCTGGAAATAAGACCAGCTTCATGAAGTGATAGTTTTACCTTGACCCCTTCTCCGTGGGCTAGCCGTCCTCAAAAGCCTGCTCCGCAACTCCTCCCAGCCTTTCTTACCCAGGTCCCTTCTCAACACCTACGGCCTCATGGAACTGCCCAAGGGCTCCGTGGCTCCTTCCCAACGAGTACTTCTTATATTTCCTGTTACTTCCTACTTCCCAGAAACCCCTTATTGCTCAGGTTCTGAACATTTTGCTTTAAAGAACAAATAAGAGGCCAGAAGGTGGTGGCACCCACCTTTAATCCCAGCACTCAGGGAGGTAGAGGCAGCTGGATCTCTGTGAGTTTGAGGCCAGCCTGGTCTACAGAGTGAATTCCAAGACAGCCAGGGCTACACAGAGAAACCCTGTCTTGAAAAACAAAAGCAAAACAAAAAGAATGAATCAATCAATGAGGTCTCCACAGGCAAGAGCTGGGGTCAGATGGACTGATAAGCACAATGCGCTCACCCACACAGCGCAGGATGGAATGGTTCCGGAATGGAATGGTCTTCGGAGGTAAAAAGGAAGAGGACTTTGCTGCATGCTGCAGCACAGGTGACCCTGGGCTACGCCACAATAAGTGAATTCAGTCAGTCACAGAAGGACGGTAGGCAAACTCCTAGAGACAGAAAGTTGAAGGGTGTTTTCTGGGGCTGGAGAGGTGGCTGAGTGGGTGAAAAGGAAAGGGTCAAGTTACTGGCACAACACTACACATGCTTAGTGCCCCGAACTGTGTTCACTTGAATGGTTAAAATGGTCATTTTATTTCCTTTGTTTATTATTATGATGACGATTGTTTTGGTTTTTTGAGACAAGGTTTCTCTACAGCTTTGGAGCCTGTCCTGGAACTAGCTCTTGTAGACCAGGCTGGCCTCAAACTCACAGAGATCCACCTGCCTCTGCCTCCCGAGTAATGGGATTAAAAGCATGCTCTACCACTGCCCGGCTATATTATATTATTATTATTATTATTATTATTATTATTATTATTATTTTATTTTAATGTGTAACCCAGGCTGGCCTTGAATTCGTAATCCTCCTGCCTCTGCCTCCTTCAGCAAATCCTACTGGCATGCGCCACGACAACCGGCTATTTTTATTATTTTAGACTATGTGTATGTATGTGAATCTGTGTGTGGGTATGTTCCCATGAGTGCAGGTACCCAGAGAAGCCAGAGGCTTCACTTCAACCTGAGATGGAGCTACAGGAAGTTGTGAACTACCTGATGTGCGTGCTTGGAACCAAATTTGGGTCATCTGTAAGAGCAGTGCTCACTCTTAGCCACTGAACCATCCACCATTCCACTCCCCGCTCCTGTGTGTGTGTGTGTGTGTATATATATATATATGTGTGTGTGTGTGTGTGTGTGTATGCATGTGTGTGTATGTATATATATGTGTGTGTGTGCGTGTATGTATATATATATATGTGTGTGTGTGTGTGTGTGTGTCTGCCTGTTTAGACAGGGCTCCGCTCTGTAGCTCAGACCAGCTTCAAGCTCACTCTGAACCTCCCAAGAGCTGGACTGCAGCTGTGTGCAACTACACCAGCTTGAAGGAGTCATTTTTGTTATGCACCTATTACCATGTTTTTTAAAAAATTATATTCAGTCTTTTCCACTATCCATCTGTTCCCACCCCCAGAATGAAAAAGTACCTCTGTTGAGAACCATCACACTTCACAAAGAAATGCAGCCTGTGGGCAACTAAAAATCTAACCGTGGGCAGTGGCATTTAAAGCCTACATTGTCATGCTGGAGAAGGGTCCAGGCAGGACTCCCTGACACACTGACTCCCTCCATTCTAGCCACAGTGACTGATTCATGCTGTTCCACCCATTGCCAACACAAGGCCTCTCCTCCGTGACCTTCCTGCTCCCCAGTAGCATTCATTGTGTGTCCTTTTCTGGTGCCAGAATTCACCACCCTCTCTTATTGGCCATTTCTTCCTCAAGCCCTCTGAGCCCCCACTGGGCAGAGTCTTGTTGAAAGAGTTACTCTACAAAGCAGACAGTTAAGATCTCTGTGCGACTGGTGATGACCTCTGAGAATCCATATTATAGGTGCCCCATGTCTGGCGATAACAGGATGCCTTCAGGTTCCAGATGGGCCAGTCCAGGACCCCAAGGCATCAAAGGACGATGGGTGATCACTTAATAATGCCAAGTACCCAGGTATGGTGGCCCATGCCTGGAATCCCAAACATCCAGAAAGCTGAGGCAGAAATATCTCAGCAAATTTAAGGTCAGCCTGGGCTATACAGCTTGGGACACTACCTCAAAACAAACAAACAACGATTTCCATGGATTAGCCAAAACTGACTCGGTATAGACCTCATTTGCCTTCTTTTTCACTTAAAATTCAAAGATCTAGGGCTAGGAATATAACTCAGGGGTACAGCCCTTATCTACACTGTGTGGGGCTCCAAATTACACTCCCAGAGCCAGGAAAATAAATGTTTATTTCCCTTTTTTGATGATGCCACTTTGGGAGTGGAGATGTGGCACAGTGGTTAAGAGCATGTGTTATTATTCTTGCAGAGGATCGAGTTCCCAGCACCCGCCTGCTCCAACAAGGCCACACCTCCTAACAGTGTCACTCCCTATGGGCCAAGTGTTTATACACGTGAGTCTATGAGGGCCGTTCCTATGCAAACCGCCACAGTGGGTTTAAAAAGGGGAGGGCAGGAAGTGGAGGTGGATCTGGAGGGAGCCAGGGGAGAGAGTAAATATCATCAAAAAACATTGTCCTAATAAAAACTGGTCCCACTTTGAACGCTGGGGTGCAAGTGTTCTGTCTCAGTTGGCTTGTAATATGTCCAAAGTGAACTGCTGGGATGGTGTACACTCATTTACTTTTGAAATACAGATGCTAAGCTGGTCCGACAGAAAACCAAGGCTAACCCTGATGTCACTGCTCAGGTGAGCAAGGCTCTCCATTAGACACTTGTGGGAGACTCAAGGGTACACTCTCCCAGACAATAAGGGGAACTGTCTGTTCATAAGCATCTAAGGAAGGTGGTCTCAGATCTTGCTGGGCCATATCTGTCAGGGAAGGATCTAGGCCCAAAACATCTGAGTTGGGGCTGGTGAGATGGCTCAGTGGGTAAAGAACCTGGCATCTCAGAACCTACACAGAGGTGGAGGAGACAGTCACCTCTTCCAAGGTATTTTCTGACCGCCACATGAGCGCCATGGTATGTGGGCACATGCATGTGTATATACACACATCATTAATAAAGCAAAAGATACAGTTAGGGAAGAAAAGGACATTGACTTGAGGCCAGGAATAAAACACAGCAGGGGGTTCAACGGAGTCACCATACAATCCAACAATTCCACTGATGAAGCATTTATCTAAATTTTTCTACTATTAGTAAAAATTCGGGAGTCAGATACTGGGGTAAAAATCCGATAGATCAAGCAAGCAGTGGAGAAACATACCAGCTGACCCTTCCTTTCCATGCTTCCCAGATTGAAAAGACTTGCAAATCTTTCCAAGCCCTTCCCTATTCCTTCCTGTGGCTCTCTATCATATCCTAAGTTCTCCAATATCTCTATGGTTAATTCCAGTCAGCTAGTCATTTACGCCACCCCGATTCAAAGTTAACTTTATTAACAGTCTTGGGGTATCACAGTGTGATCAAATATCCCAGAACACTCCCCCCCCCATTGCAGATTGAACCTAGGGCCTCACACATACCAAACAGCGCCCTACCACTAAGACACATTCTCATCCCTCTTTTTTAATTTATTTATCTTACTTTCTATGGATATAGAAGTAGGATCTTAGATACTTGTACATTAAGGCTCAGCACAATATCTACACTAGTTAAATAAAAGAAACCCAAAGGCCAGGCAGTGGTGGCACATGCCTTTAATCCCAACACTTGGGAGGCAGAGGCAGGCAGATCTCTGTGAGTTCAAGGCCAGCCTGGTCTACAAGAGCTAGCTCCAGGACGGGCCCCAAAGCTACAGAGAAACCCTGTCTCAAAAAACCAAAAAAAGAAAAAAGAAAGAAACCCAAGTATCTATCAGCTCGTGACTGGATGCACAAAACGGGGTGAATGCATGCAACAGAATGGAAGGGAAATTCTGGCACATGCTAAAGCTCATGTTAGCTTTATAAACTTTTTATAAACTCAAAGTTAGTGAATTAACTCATGCTAAGTGAAACATGGTATAGGACACACATTGCAGGATTCCACTTCTATGAGGCACCTGGAGTAGCTAAAGTCACAGGGACAGAAGTACAGAGGTGGTAGCCAGAGACTGGGGGAGGGGCAAGGGACCTGTCAGTGTTGAAGAAAAATAAGCTCTGGGACCACATGGTCGCATGGTGGTGATGTCTGCATCACGGTGCAAATATACTGAATGCTTAAAGCCAGAATGCTTACAGAGAGTGTACAAGGCCCTGGATTTGATCCCAAGCACCATTTTTTAAGTTGAGGGGAGGTTCAATTTCATGTGTTTCTGTTGTACAGGACTAGCCTCTGAGCCAAACTGCTACCGTGTTCATGAGTAGACCTATGCCTGCTTGCAAAATATCATCCTAGTTGGGCTTGGGGACTATTCCCTCATCGAAAAGGGGTGGGAGGGCTATGGGAGATGGTGGTGTAAATAAGGATAGCCCCCATAGGCTCATAGACTTGACTGTTTGGTCATTGGGAAACTGTACTTGACAGAAATCAGGAGGTGCAGCCTTGCTGGAGGAGGTGTGGCCATGCTGGAGGAAGTATGTCACTGTGGGTGGGCTTTGGAATTTCAAATGCTCAAGCCAGACCCAGTGTCTCTCTCTTCCTGCTGCCTGTTGATCCAGATGTAGAACTCTCACGTCTACCTCTCCAGTACTATGTCTGCCTGCATGCCTCCACGTTTCCCATCATGACAATGGACTAAACCTCTGCACTCTAAGTCAGCCCCAATGAAATGCTTTCCTTTTAAAGAGTTGGTGCGGTCATGGTGTCTCTTCACAGCAATGAAACACTAAGACACGGGACCTCACTGGGATATCCAGTTGTATATTGTTATTCTGCTAGCCTGGGAATCGAGAGGGGCTATAACACACAGGTAGGGAAGAACTAGGAGGACAGCCATCCACCTACACAACCATGTGGAAGTCATCATCCATGCTGGCTGCAGACCTCCCAAGTGGGTCACCCACACTTCTGCCCAGAAAGCCCTCACCTATGCTCTGTAAGTAACCCTAAAAAACCCATTGGCTATCCACGATAAACTTTGGTTTATCACTGGGACCTCATGGAGGTGGTGGGAATGCTGTCTATAAGCCCAGTTGGGGATGATGATCTTTTGCAAGCAGGCACAGATGAACTCATAAAAATTCTCTTGACTTTTATCTTACGACAGCTTTCAAAAGCAAGGGTCCTGCGACTGGAGAGATGACGGCTCAGCAGTTAAAAGCAATGCTACCCTTCCAGAGGCCTGGGGTTCTATTCCCAGATCCCATGTGGTGGTCCACAATCATCTATCACTTCAGTCCTAGGGAACTCTCTTCTAGTTTCTGAAGGCATTATACACATACACACAAGGTGCAGACACACTTACACACAACACACCCATACATATAAAATTTTTAATTAAAAAAAGAAGTAAGGTCCTGAAACTTCCTCCACTTCCAGGTCAACTTCTCAAGCCTGGGTTACAGGAGAGACAGAGTTCAGCAGCGTGACTTGGGATATCTTTTGAATAGCGGGGTCCAGGAGGCTGGGATAACACTCAATAATGGCCAGGCAGGCTGCAAAGTCTCAAAGCCCCACAAAGGCAGCCACTCTCTCTACTCCCGTGATGTTATGCAGGGAGGTTGATACTGGTCAATGAGAGAACCCTAGGAAGATGGAAGTACTGTAATCCTACTCAAAGACAGTGGTAGACAGCACCAGGGGGTTCTGACAAGGGAGCAAAAAGCTGCCTGCCGAGGCTGCTCAGAGCCCCATGGTGACAAGAGATGGCTTCAAATGCAGAGAGGAGCTTTCTGGGAACCACTGAGAACTGACCCTGCAAAGCTAAGCTCTTACAAACAGGCTAGAACGGGGTGTCCCTGTTACAAGAGTCCTGGTCAAAGTCAACAGGTCTCTACAATGTGGAACTTTCCAGAACTCCATCCCTACGAGGTTATGTGTCCAAAACTTACAAGAGGGAACCAGATCACACAGGCTGATCCCAAGCTCACAATCTTCCACATCTGGGAATTTTCCATGGGAGAAGGTGGCAACACTGTATTCAAGGGTTGGCCTTGGGACTGGGGTTGTGGTTCAAGGGCAAGGCACTTGCTTTGCATGCACCAAACCTTAGGTTCCATGCCCAACACTACACCAAAAAGGTAGGGGAGTGGCCTAGTTAGGGCCCACAAAAGTAACTGTGATGCTGAGATGCAGAACAATGTCCTCTGTTCACACTGCCCATTCCAGCATTTACAAAGAAGACTGGAGCCATGGAGGATGGAGCAATCAAGACACAATCAGCCCAGGCATTAACAGAGGGTTCTGATGCTGCCCCATCAGAGGAGGGGGAGCAGCAGCTGAAAGGATTAGGTGTAAGGATGGGGGCGATAAGTAAAGGTCAATAAACAAGGCAAAGATTTGTCTTCAGCCACACTAGAGGGGAGGGAGCCTTCCCCATGCTCACTAGAGAGCGCTGCCAATGAGGCCAGTCTGAGCAGGGGCGCCCCTCTAGACACAAGAGACTGGTTCAGAAAACCAACCCTTGAGTCCCCTCTGGGATTCTGACCTGGAAAACCTTCTAACAGACCCGAGGTCTGAAACACCTTCGAGGTGAGCTAACAGAAAGCTCACAGAGTTCAGAACGGACCCATTAAGCACTTGGCTTGGGTTAACACAATTCTGATTTCTTTTATATTTGCACGTGCATGCGCATGTGTGTACATGTCTGTATGTATGATGTGTATGTTAGAAGACAATATGACGGGTTAGTCTTTGCCTTCCTGAGGCAGAGTTACTAACATTTATCACTGTGGACAGAGTTTCCAGGGACTCACCTGTGTCTCTGCCTCCTAGCTCACAGTAGGAAGCCTTGGGAATACAGACAAGCTATTTGCGTCCAACTTTATGTGGGTTCTGGAGTTCTGAATTTAGGTCCTCGCATTTGTGTGACTAACCAACCACTAACCAACCCTTCTTCTCAGCTTCCAAATTACTTTTTAATAGTTTAAAAAATAATTATGGGTCTTTTGCCTGCATTGCATGTATGTATGTCACATTGTGTTTAGTCACAGCAGAGGCCAGAAGAGGGTATTAAATCCCCTGGGACATGAGTTCCAGACAGTTGCTAGTCTCCTTGTGGGTACTGGGAACCCAATCTGGGTCCTCTAGATCAGCCATTGCTCTAACCACTGAGCCATCTTTCTAGGCCTCCTCCTCTCAATATTCTTTCTAAATAAAGAAGGCAGGGCACAGGGATGCAAGCCCACAATCCCAACAGTTGGGGGTGCAGAGACACAAGGCTGAGGCTACACCAAGAGTTTGGAACCAGACTGAACTACAAAGAGACCCTGTCTCAAAATCAAAATGACAATAAAACTCTAAAACGGGATAAGAGGGACTGAGATTAGAGTTCAGGTTCTTTGAAAAGCATTTGCTGGGGGGTAGGGGGCTGGAGAGATGGCTCAGGGGTAAAGAGCACTGGCTGCTCTTTCAGGGGTCCTGAGTTCAATTCCCAGCAACCACATGGTGGCTCACAACCATCTGTAATAACATCTGGTGTCCTCTTCTGTACTGCAAGATACATGCAGAAAGAACCCTGTATACATAATAAATAAAAATCTTAAAAAAAAAAAAAGAAAAAAGAAAAAGAAAAGCATTTTCTGGGAAGCAGAAGCCCACCAGAAGCTGTAATCCCAGGTGGGAAACAGAGCCAAGAGTGGCAAGAGAACCCTGACTCTATTCTGTGGAAGGCCACCTGATTGACACTGGAAAGCACATATAGACGCGAAGGGACACCTCTGAGGTCCAGAGAGCAGGAACGAAAAGAGGCCCCAACCAGCTTCCCATCCCCACAGCCCCGCCCCGGTGCTCAGTCAGGCTGCTTCCTTTGATTCCTGCTAGAAGCATCCGCCTAGTGCCATCTACTGAAGTCCTGGCAGGACTATAAAGTGACCACATCAGTGACATCTTGCTCCCCCGTGGAGCTGGGGTTTAAAATCAGACACGTGGTCCTGTCTTCAAAGTGACCCTTTACAAAAGCCTTCCCAAGAGCAGTCACTTCCTTCAGGGCTTCGACTTGCAAGGCAGGCGAGAGCAGAACTTCATAGGCCTGCTTTCATTTTCCCATTCCAGCTGCCCCCACAAGGCGGGAAGTGATTTACGCAGCAGTGGTACAAAAGAAGAGAAAGAGGACTTAAGACGGCAACTCCAACTGCTCTGTGGTGCGTGTGTTGTCTCAATGTCAGCCTTTCGGTCTTGGGTCAATCCTGCAACAACTTAATAATAGCTGCCTGCCCTCGCTGTTAATTAAGAGCTTACCGAGGGCCTTACCTCACTAAGGGAGACAATTAGTGGCCTCGCTCAAGGCATGATAAAAACAGCCAGGTGGATCTAAATTAAGCTGGTGTATTCTCTCCGTCCCTCCTCTTTTGTCTCTCCTCCTCTCTTCTTTTCTCTCACCTTCCTCTTTTTCTCTCTTTTAGATAGTCTTTCTGTTTAGCCCAGGCTAGCCTCAAAGTGTCTTAGCCTTGCAAAGGTTTAAGCCATCATGAATAATTTACTTATTCATTTATTATCACATTCATGGCAATGGGTAGAGGTCATAGGGTAGTTTGCTGGAGTTGGCTATCTCCTTTCTCTGGGATAGAACTAAGGTTGTCAGGCTTGGCGGCAAGTGCCTCTACCAGCTGAGCCATCTCACTAGCCTCATGCCAAGTTTTAACAGGATTCTCAAGCAGGTTTTTTTTTTTTTAAATGTGTATTGGTGTTTTGACTGCATATCTATGCACTAAGTGCATGCAGTGACTGAGATCAGAAAATGGCACTGGATTCCCCTGGAGCTGAAGTTAGAGCTAGTTGTCGGCCGGCCATCATGGAGCTGCTAAGAATAGAACCTGGGTCCTTTGGAGGAATGGCTAGTGCTCTTAACCACTGAGCCATCTCTCCAGACCCTCAGGCAGCAGATTATAGGCTTTCTATGGTAGCGGGGAAGGCAAGAACCACCGGTGACCTCTTTTAAACTATGAAGCCCTCAACTTGCAAGAGATTAGGACAAGCACAAGGCCTGCTCACAGTTCCAAGAATGATTCTACTTCTTTTAGCAGAATTATGTCTTTTGCAGTTTACATCTGAAGAGCAGCAGAAAAGCTAAGAGCTATAACTGTAAGGTCTAGGAATGCGTGGATTCTGAGTTTGGCCCCACAGCGTGGGACCCAAGACTCAGAGCATATGAGTCTTGCATATGACTTACTTCCGGTCAAGACAGCACTATCGTTATGATCATTCAGAGGAATGGTCTCACCGGCTGAGCGTTTCAGAAAATTTTCACCTGATTCACCTAGCAAAGACCCAGCACAGGCATCAGGGCTGGGGTTCAGTGGTTAGCAGCACTGGTTGCTCTCCAAGGGGACATAGGTTGAGGTCCCAGCACCCACATGGTAACTCATCTGTCACCAACTGTAACTCCAGTTCCAGGGGATCTGATGCCTCTTCTGGCTTCCACACACGTGCATGCAGGCAGAACACTCAAATATAAAAGAAAATAAATCCTAACAAAATTAAAGAGAGGAGGAGTGGAGGAAGTGGAGGAGGAGAAAGAGGAGGAAGAGGGAGAGGAGGAGGAGGAAAGTAGCGCAGCCCCAAGCCCTTCTTCCACAGTTTCCAGAGGCTTTCATCGAGATATGCGATATTTCCCATTTTCTCTGCCCCTTCCCTCTTCAGGTTCTATGGGATTTAATTGAGAGAATTCTAGTGCCATTGGCCCCCCAGGTGGCTCTGAAGACCTGGGCACCTGGGCACATGCCCCACCCTGCTGGGTACCTGGGAGAGATTTGACCTGCTCTGTGACATTGCCAAAGGAGCTAATCCTCTGCAGGCACTATGACTGGTGCCTGGGGCTCTTTTTATGGATGAGTCGCTCCCCACAGACAAGTCACAGTCCACAGACAAGACAAGTAAATGGCTTCCAGGCTTCTACCCCAAAGATCTACCCAGAATCAACTTGGCCCCAGTTTTCACTATCTTTGACATCTGAGGAAAATGTAACCCACCACTTGCCTCCCCGTTCTGGGTCAGAAGAGACTCTCTGAGCCAGCCCACTGGGGACAAGGTCAGGGTCCCAGGTCCACTGGGAAATGTTCTCCACTCTTTCCTGGTTGGGCAACAATGAAGGCTATGTGAGGAGAGGCAGGTAAAGTCCCTGGCCATGGTAGCCCCCACTCAACCTGGCCTAGCTTTTAAAAAAATAGCAGTAAGGGGACAAGAACAATCAATTTTGGACGCCTGCCCTGTCCCCCTGCCCCCATGAATTGCTCATTCCTTTTGTTTGCTTCAAACAGAGCCCCTGGGCTTTCTTGGCTTTCACCTCACCAGAATAATCCTGCCATTAATGAAGAAAGAAATCGGGTAACCTTTGTGCAGAGGCTCTGCCATCAGAAACTCTCCAGGGACCCCTCAGGGCTTTCTCAGGAAGATGGTGGTGCCTGGAGACAGGTGGGGCCTGTGCCTCAGCCAAGACAATCCTTTGACACCGTAACACAATGGCATCTACAAAGTTATGCTTGAGAAGCTCACAATTGAGCTACAAAAATAATTGCCTCCCTCAAAAAAATTAAAAAAAAATTTAAAAAATCTGTTTTAAGTAGTTTTATGATTTTGGGTTGGGGCACACTCATAGCTATCGTCGGGTGCATGTAGCTCCCAGGCTTGTACACCTGCAAGCTCACATAGCAAGGCCTTGTTGGAAATGTAGATCTTTTCAAAGGACCAGAGCTGGGAGCACAGAGCAAGGACATTGTGGGATTGTCAGAATCATGGTTCGCCCCAATCCAGCTGGATTAGAGTCAGCATGTCAGCAGCTCCTGTGGGACCCCAGGCACTTTTGAGTCAGGGAAGGGCACTTAAGATTCCGCCCCCAGCAGGTGGCCACTCAGAGGCCCAATCTGATGGCCCCAACTGTACCTGTCTAGATTAGCCTCAGGGATTTCCTGAGGTCACAGTCCTGGAGTCCCTCTACCCAGTTCCCTGAAGTCCTCCCTAGCTATGGTAGCACCTGTCCTTCCCATCTTCCCGACTGCAGCAGGCTGGGAAACCAGATCTTCAGTGTGCTATCACCGCTCCCAAAGTCAGAGTGCTCACTCCGGCTCTGGACGGCCCTGGCTCTCGGCAGGCGAACGCAATGACAGAGTTAACTCAACACCTCTGGTGTCTAGCCTGCTCATGCCACTTCTGTTCCACAGCTCTTGGCTTTCTTTGAGCTCCCGTTCGTTCGTTCACTCCCTCTTCGCTAGGCTCCCGTGTGCTGGGGCCTCTGTCAGGCAGGAGGAAGCACAAAGACAGTCCCAGAAGGGATGCAGACACAATGGAAGTGCTGCACTGTGAGGAGGCAGTGCAGAGTCACCTGCTGCACAGGAGGCAACGAGGGGCAAACGTGCAGAGCCCGGCAAGGGGACTTCTGCTGCTAAATGGTTTTGGGGTGCCAGAAGAATCTGGAGAGGGAGAGGCAGGACAACTCACACGAGGCATTCTGGAAGCGCTGACTTCATCAGGGTAGCAGGAGCAGAGTGAGGTTGAAGTTAGAGCCAACATCAGGCATCTGTCTCGGGAAAACCTCTCCTCTGGGTACCAACGCAGGATAGATTTTTGGAGGGCACCACCCAACTGGTGAGTATATGGCAGCCTTAGCCAAGGATGGAACAGCTGGGGAGGTTGATCAGCATGTGGAGTAGAACAAGGCAAGTTTGAACTCCTACTTAACCTGCTCTTACACAGTCAGTGCCTAGGGAACTTATGGAAAATTCTCTTCCTTTTCTGGGAAAAGATGAACATTTTTTTTCTTTTGAAGGCTGTAGAACACCAGCTGTGGTGGTTTGAAAGAAAATGGCCCCCAACGAGGCTGGTACTATTAGGAGCTGTGGCCTTGTTGGAGGAAGTATGTCACTGTGGGGGCCGGCTTTGAGGTCTCTTTTGCTCAAGCTTCCCTCAGGGTGACAGTCAGTTGACTTCCTCCAGCCTTCTGGCCAAGATGTACCAGTCTCAGCTCCAGCACCACATCAGCCTGCATGCCGCCATGCTCTCCATCATAATAATGGACTGAACCTCTGGAATTGTAAGCAAGCCACCCCAATTGAATGTTTTCTTTATAAGAGGTGCCATGGTCATGGTGTCTTTTCACAGCAATAAGAAACCCTAGCTAAGACAGAAGTTGGTACCAGGGACTGGGGTATTGCTGTTACAGGTCTGACCATGTTTTTGTTTGGAGGAATTTGGACTTTGGTGCTTTGGGTTTGGAAAGTGTTATAATGCTTTAAGCATGGCTTAATGGGCCATACTAGTAGAAGCAAGGAAGACAGTGCTGCTAAGAGTTATTTGAACTATGGGGGCGCTCACTCAAGAGGTTTCAGAAGAGAATTTTAGTATGTTGCCTAGAGATTGTTCTGGTGATATTTGGTGAAGTAGCTGCCTTTTGCCTTTGTCCTAAGAGTCTGCCTGAGGCTAAAGTAAAGAATTTTGGATTAATTTCATTGGCAGAAGAAATTTCAAGGTAGTCTAGTATAGACTCTGTTGTGTGGATATTAATGGTAAACTCTAATGAAGATATATAATGAAAAGGAGCAAGCTAAGTAGGGAAACATATCTGAGGAGGAAAAGGGCACCAGAAAGTGGAATGGAGCTAAATCTTCTGTTCAAGGATATAAACAGATTAAGAAATGGAATAAGGGGAGTAGTGACCTCAGGGCAAGATCCCACACAGCTGTTTCCAACTTGGGGGGGGGGGCTGAAGAAAAGCTTAGAGCCAGGTGTGGTGGAGCATACCCTCAGTCCCAGCACTGGGAAGACAGAGGCTGGTGATCTGAGTTTGAGGCAATCTTGGTGTACAGAGCAAGTCTCAGGACAAGCAAGCTTAGACAGCGAGAGACAGAAAGTTGATGAACATGTAATTGAATGAAGGAACCATGTTCCAGCCCCAGTAAACAGCAGAACTTGTCAGCTTCGGCCATATGGTTCTGGTTCTGAGTCAAGAGTAGAAGAAAGGGGTTATAGAATCTTCCTCTAGGGCAAGGCACTGAGGCCAGGCATGTATCAGTGGTGTTCTGAATGGAGGACTGGAAAGGCCCTTGCATAAAGTTGTGAAGCTGTAGCCTGGACTACTTTGAAGACCCCAAGATGTCGGAGATGCCAGAGCCATGGGATACCTGCCAAAGAAAGCTGTTAACAGGGAGTGGAACCAGCTCAAGAGAAAGAAGTTAACAAAGTCTGGGGAGCCTATGTGTGAATTCTCCCACTGATGCCAGGTATATTATGTGGAAACAAGATTTGGCGGCCTCCAAGGCCACCCTAAGGGGCATGAAAATGACCAAACAAGTTCATCACTTGAACTGTCTCTCACACATGCACCTAGGAGGTGCCTAGGGAACCGCCCTGGGATGCCAACAATGCAAATGTGACTGGGGACAATTCAGCCTCAATGGGCTCCTCCAGAGGAAGGCACAGGCTCCTGGAATCACCAGACCAAAGCCCAGGTACTTCACAGGCTTGTTTCTCTGGTCATCCAAACCCTACTTTTCTCCCGATGCTGCCAACATTTCCAGGAGAGGGGCTGGAAGCAAGACTCAGCAGTTAAGGGCTCTTCCTTCTTTTCCAAAGGACCTGAGTTTTGGTTTTCAGGACTCAAATTTCGGGACATTTCAGGATCAAATGTCTCATCAACTCCAGCCCCAAATGCCCTCTCTCTTCTGGTCTCTGAGGGTACTTGTGCTCCCACCCCCCCCCAAAAAAAAAAACCCCACACAGATAATTAAAAATAACAAAAATCTTTAAAAAAGATTGCAGGCAAATAAGTTCTCGGCTGCAACCAGCACACAGAAAAGAACTCAGCTGGTTAAGGATCAACTATCACTTCATGATCCCACGGTGCTTTGCAAAAGGGGTCTGGGTTTTGCTGGGTCTGAGTTGGCACAGGCAGGCTGGCCTGTGATTTGGGACAGGGAACAGAGTGAGAAAATTTGGAGGTGGTTCATTCAGAAAGGAGAGGGAAATGAGCAGATGGAGAAGGCAGAGGCTCTGGTGGCCTGTGGGATGCCAGTTTGGAGCAGGCGAAGACAGTGTGTGTGAGAGAGGGGGGACGGGGAAGTCCCGGGATTATTTTTCTCTTTTGGTTGGTGACCAGTGGTTGAGCTCAGGGTCTCTCACGCTAAACAATACTCCATCACTGAGCTACATCTCGAGCTGGTCTTGACCTCAATTTGCAGCTCAAGTGGACTTTGAACTTGAGAGTTTCTTCCACCTCAGAAGATCTGGGCTTACAGGCCTGTCTACCACACCTGGAGGGGGTCTTCCAACCAAGATGGCCAAAGGAGCATGCCATGCTGCAGCCTTGAAAAGTTCTGAGGGGCTGGGCTGGGCTTCAGGATAGAGGTGCCCCTGGAACCAGTCCTGCTGGTGGGTGGTTGGTCAGGCAGCACCCACCCCTGCTGATTCCCAGGTCAGGAAGTAAAGGATCTGGGGGAGGCACTAAGAGAAGGCTAGTCCTGCAGCCAGCTTGGGGCGGGGGCTTGGAGACAGCCAAAGGCCACGTCCCAGCTTTAGTGTAAGGTGAGGACTGACTTATGACTCCAATATGCAGAGAGTACACACAGGCTGTCACCCTTCCGTCCTCAGCTATCCATCTCTGCCCCTGCTCCTCCCCACCAACCAGACTCCTTCCTGTGCCTTCTTCTAGGCTGGCACCACCTTAAACCCAGCAGCCTTCAGTGTCTAGAGCACCCAGCTAGAACCAGTGACCTAATTAAGGCCCCAACTGTACACTCAGTGGTCACGCGATCTTGGGCACAACCTGAGAAGTGGTCATTTACCTTTTTCCACATCTCACTTACAGGCTTGTGCCCGAGAAGGTCAGTGGCTCTGCTCCAGGGAGTTGCACACAGGCCTGAGTCACTGCCTGGCAGTGTACAGGGCCTTCACGCAACTGCAGCTTGACTGAGCCCAGAATCGCCGTAGGAGGTCCATGCCCCCGAGATGGTCAGGAAGACCACAGAGAAATGTTGGTCACCCTCAACTGTAAAGAATCCTTTTCTAGAGACGCAGTTGAGTTGGTAGAGTGCTTAGTTAGCTTGCCATCATCCCTGTGGCCCTAGGGACTGAAGGCATGGTGGCATACATCTATAATAGCCCAACGCCTCCACTTGGAGGTAGAGACAGGAGCATCAGAAATCCAAAGTCACCCTTGGCTACCTGCCAAGTCTGAAGCCAGCCTGAAAGGAATGAAATCCTGCCTTTATTTTTTTTTCTTTTAAAATATCTGGCTCTGGGCAGAGTGTGGTGGCGTACACCTTTCATCCCAGCTCTGGGGAGTCAGAGGCAGGAGGCTGAGTTCGAGGCCAGCATGGTCTTCAGAGTGAGTTCTAGGACAGCCAGGGCTACAGAGAGAAATCCTGTGTCAAAACACACACACACACACACACACACACACACACACACACACACACACACACACGGCTGATTTCCCAGGGGGCGGAGGGGACCACACAAGAGACAGTAACTGAGAAACCTAAGCATCACCTGCTGGAAAGTGACTGGAGGGCGTGGCAGAGACCAGTGAGACAGGCTGGAAGGACCAGTGAGAGAAGGGAGGGGTGGGCCTTAAGGGGCAGCAACGAGGAGTCTATGGCTTTTTTTCAGGGAATGTTCTATGCTGCCTCTAATCCACAAGGGTTTCTGAAAAAGGGGTGAGTAATGAGATCTGGGCTCAGGCAAGGTCCCTATGGCTACAACGTATATGATAGATGGACAAGGCCCAGTGTGACATGGGGCGGGGGAGGGAGTCGTGGGACCTGGAGTTCAGGCAGGCTGCAGAGGCAAGAAGTGCAGTGATCCGTGTCAAGGGTGGCTGCGACTTAGAGCCTGGGGCTTGGAGTAGAAGGGACATTAATGGAGAAGACTCTTGACACAGGAGAGCAGAGCGCAAGCCGTCTGGGTTCAGACTCCAGGTCCACCACTTACGGGGGCCAGTCGTCCGGCTGCTCTGTGACTCCACTGCCTTGCTGTACCATCAGCGTGCTGCTGGCTCCCAATGCAGAGCACAGAAAGGCAGGATGGAGGTCTCGTGTGTGCGTGGCTAAAACTGAGCCTGCATCCAGTAGGCACTCTGTGTGACTCCACAGAACACCGCTGCGGGGGGCACTGCTCAGTTTCACTGGCTACCCTGCGCAGGGGCGTCTGAAGCACTTAGGGAGGGGCAGAGAAAGTCACTGCCAAGACCAAACTGGGCAGGATCCAGGGCCAGCTTCCCCAAGGCCATGACTGAACTCAGCAGGTCCCCATGGCCAAAGAACTAGGGCTGTCAGCAGTGAGCTATTTTTGGCAAGAGCTCTCCCAAAGCACAATGGGTATTCAGTAAGCACTGCGGCAGGGAGGAGGGAAGGGAGAGACTAGAGGGGGGTTTGGGGAGGTTCTCTGGGTGTTTTACCACCAGGAAGGGGTGGAAGGACCAGCACACAACGGCCTGTAAGTCCTAAACATTATTCCTCTGCTTCCTGCAATCCTAGTCCAAGCTGGCAGTAGGCCGAGGGTGGGTCTGTGACCTACCGCTGGCCTTGGAGAGGGGGACTAGACAGCCACCACACCCACCCGCGACGAGGGTCACTAGGCTGGAATCAGACCCTAGCACAGCAATGAGAAGCCCTCTGCCACCCCATTGGGTCTCCACCCAATCCCCACCCTGTCCCCAAGGCCCTGCTTAGCCTAAGAAGGAGGTCGGCTGTGATCACCAGCAAACCAGGTCTGAACCAAAACACCAGCCTTCATTCAGAAGCAAGGGATGCCAGGCTGAAACAAACAAACAAGGGAGCCAAGAGGGGAGCCTTAGCAGGTGGAGTACTTGCTGTGCGAGCCCAGAGAACTGAACTGAAGACCTGAATTCGATCCCCGGGACCCACATAAAAGTGAAAGGAGAAAACAGACTCCGCAGAGTTGTCTTCCGATCTCTACACATGTGCATCGCACATACAACAATGATGCTCTGATTAAAGAATAAATCAAATAGCCTAGGGCTGAGTGTAGCTCAAGCGGTAAAACACATGCCTACCACGCACACAGCTCTGGGCCAGGCGGTGGTGGTGCCCGCCTTTAATCCCAGCACTTGGGAGGCAGAGGGAGGCGGATCTCTGTGAGTTCGAGGCCAGCCTGGTCTACAAGAGCTACCAGGACAGGCACCAAAAACTACAGAGAAACCCTGTCTTGAAAATCCAAAAATAAAAAAACAGAACAAAACAAAAAACAACAACAACAACAAAAAAAAAACTGCCTACAAAAAAGCCTCTAAGTCAAGGGTTAGAGACCTTAGCAACAAAACTACAGGCCACTACTAAAGGGACAAGGCCCATGAATGCCAAGTTGATGCCACACACGCCTGATTTTCAGAGGGGAGGAAGTCAGAGGAATGACCCCCAAGACACACTTGGTAGAGAACACAAAGGAGGCTGGGGGGGAGGGGGGAAGGAAGGAGGGGAGCAATGGTAAGCCGTTCTCAAGAACAGAAGGCAGGCAGGAGAGGACGAGCACGTCCAGCTGGGCCCTTCAGACTCAGAGGGGTGCAGTGGAGGGCTACCCGAGAGAAGGTTGGGAAGACAGCGGACATAGCATCCCACACAGCCCCACACAGTAGCCCGTACTCTAACCATAGATAGGTCTATGGAGACCCATAGGCAAGAAGAAAACCATGGGGACAGATGTGGATTGCAGAGACAGAGATGAGTGTCCCAGGAGAAGGGACTCTAAGAAGCACCCCTCCTCCATGATGGGATTCTCCATGCCTCACTGTTGGCCTCCAGGCCTGCCATCCAAAACCCCACAGGTAGGGGCCAGGCAGTGGTGGTCTCTAATCCCAGCACCCAGGAGGCAGAGGCAGGAGGATCTCTGTGAGTTCGAGGCCAGCCTGGTCTACAGAGTGAGTTCCAGGACAGCAAGGGCTACACAGAGAAAACCTCTCTCAAAAAGCCAAAATAAGCTCTTTCGGGACTTGGCTCCAAAAAAAAAAAAAAAAAAGGAGAAACAGGAGAAACAATGGTCGGGCCAAAAAGGGCCATGGTCATGAGCAACCAATTCGCTGCACTAACTGCACCCACTGCGTGCCCAAGGACAAGGCCATTAAGAGGTTCGTCATCCGGAACTTTGTAGAGGCCGCTGCCGTCAGGGACATGTCCGAAGCAAGTGTCTTCGATGCTTATGTGCTCCCTAAACTCTAGGTCAAGCTGCATTACTGTGTGAGCTGTGTTATCCATAGCAAGGTGGTCAGGAAACGATCTCGTGAAGCTTGGAAGGACCGAACACCCCCACCACGATTTAGACCTGCTGGTCCTGCACCACAACCTCCACCAAAGTCCATGTAAAGAGGTGGCTTCATAAGGACAGAAGAAGAAAACATCTTGAAAAAATAAAATGGGACTTATACTTAAAAAAAAAAACAAAATAAATAAATAAACAGAAACACACACACACACACACACGGGGCACACACACACACACACACACACACACGGGGCTGGAGAGTTGGCTTAGTGGTTAAAGCACTGGCTGCTCTTCCAGAGGATCCGGGTTCAATTCCCAGCACCCGCATGGCAGCTCATTGCTGCCTGTGACTCCAGTTTCAGGGGATCTGATATCTTCGTATAGACATACATGCAGGCAATACACACATGCACATGAAATAAAAATAAATTAATTTTTAAAAAAAGAAAGAAACACACACATAAAAAAACAGGTAGGCATACAAGAATCATGGTGCATTATCTCACAAAAGAGACCCAGAGATACACAGTTGGGGCCACGTCTCTTTCCTCACTAACAGAACCCCCATTGCAGGCCATAGGAAAGGGTAGCTAGGGTAGCTAGCTCCAGCTTGGCAAAACCCATTATAATATTGCCTTTGCCTGGGTGATCACTGGCCTGGATGGACCCAGGGTTCAGCACTAGCTTTTGAGATGACAAGGGGCTGCATAAGGGGCACAGCAGTGACTGTGTCCAGCTATTTTTTCCCTATCGCAGAAATCTTTTAGGTTTAAAAACCATTTTCATTACTCTGCTTTAAGGTAGCATCCTTCAACTTCCCATACTATGAGATGCAGAGGAGAGAGTGAGGTGGGAAGTAAGGGACTGGGAGGAGAGGAACATTCATGCATCTTTCTGCTAGGGACCAAGACCCTCAGAGGACCAGTCCAGAGCCACTTTACCAGGAATTCGGGCCAGTCCTGGGTTCTCTTGCCTCTCCTTCAAGTCAAGATGGTTAACTATACAAACCCAGTGCAGGAGAGAACACTTCAAATCCAAGGGGAGTCACTTCTGGCGAGGGCTACAGTCCAGGGGTCAGAAAAGCCCTTAGCTTCCATTTGTTTTTCTCCATTCTACTCTTCCTATCGTGTGTGTGTGTGTGTGTGTGTGTGTGTGTGTGTGTGTGTATGTGTGCTTGCACTGAGGATGTGACCCAGAGCCTCAAGCATGCTGACAGTGAGCATTCTACCAATGACCCATGCCTTGGCTCCCATCTGCCCTATGGCAAGGACCAATTCACACTGAAGCTTAAGATGCCTACATGTGGGCACCTCCCTCCACCTGCCGTAAGAGGATACACTTCACTTGTATGAAAAATTCTCAGCCGGCCTAGAAGAGTTGAGAGTATGGCCGCATAGACAGAGGGTAAGCTCGACACGCACATGCCATGAGATCTAGCCCCAGAACCAAAACTAAGAGAGAAAGAAAATCCAATCCCCCGCACTCCACCCTCCTTTCTTCCCCCTCCTAGGCAGACTAAGGAGGGAGAAACGTGGAGAGGGGAAGGGAAGCTCACACTTTCAGTCGTCAGTGGTGTCTTGGCAATGGGGAACATGGCCTTGGCAGGGCATCAAGACATCAGCATTTCAGATTCTTAATAAACCAGCAGCGTTCCTATCGGCTAGCATTCCCCTTCCCGCCCTCTCTTTGGGGAGTTGGAACACGAGCTCTCACCCCTGTGCTGAAGAGGCACCACAGCTGCACGGGAGCTGCTGCTGTGCTTGGGTCCTGCCTGCGAGTGGCTGTCCCCATTCCCTCCCTTCGCCGGGGGCCTCTTCCTGTCTGACCTCGACGGGACAGCCAACTGCGATCGCATTTCAGCCATGTACACACACTATAGGGTCAGTTTCTTCTGGGCCCTTCTCACCCTTCCTTTAAAACCAGGCCACTATTCCGGCTCCAGCTATCCAGTGACACACTTACACGCTTGGAAACAGAGAGGCAATAGCTCTGGCCAGGCTGTCGACGCCTCTGGCTTCCCACACTCATTAGAAAGTTGTCTTTCTTCTCCAGCACTCCATTTAGAACTCAGGACACTTGACACCCTACTCCAAGAACCCAGCAAGCTCCCAGGCTGGGAACCCCTCCCTCTCTCCCGGCTTCGAAAGCTTTGAAAAATAGAAGGAACCCCTACGCCAAGCCATTTAAAACAGGAAAATCAAATATAAAAGACTAAAGGATATTTTTCCTGTGTCTGGGTGAATCTCTCCAGCCTTGCCTGCTGACAATGACTGGGTGTGCTTTGTGTGCGTTGGTCTAATCAGGTTACACCCTGCGAGGGGCCCAGGGAGAGAGGGCGACATCAGAACGAGCATCTAGAAACTACTGAAAAGTGAAATTCTGGCAAGCCCGACTGAAGCCAGAGTGCTCTCAGCACAGATGCGGCTGGGCTCCATTGGGTCACTTTCCTACAAGAGGAAGGTTCTGAGGAGGCTGGTCCACGGGGAGAAGGCTGGTTCACGGGGAGGGGGCTGGTCCACGGGGAGGGGGCTGGGGCTACAGGGGCGTCATACTGATTCCCACCTTCCTGAATCTCGGGTCCACAGCGTTCTGAGGACTGCATGGCTGGTCTCACTCACTTTCCTTTGTTAATTGAACCCTCTTTCCACCACATCATGTTCATCTAGAACCTTACAGTGTGGTCTTGACTGGAAATAGGGTCTTTGCAGAAGTAATAAATTCAATTAAGGCGAGGTTATACTGAATTAGGGAACCCTGAATCCAGTGACTGGAAGCTTCATGAGAAAGCCATGTGAAGACAGACGGACAGACAGACCACACACACACACACACACACACACAGAGAGAGAGAGAGAGAGAGAGAGAGAGAGAGAGAGAGAGAGAGAGAGAGAAAGCACAAATGACAGGAACAGAGAAAGACACACAGAGATAGGGGGCAGAAAGATTCTGCCTGCCTGGAGCTGGCAGAGCAAGCAGGGTACGGCCAACACCCACCTGCATTGCAGACTTTCGGCTTCCAGAGCTATGAAGAACAAAGTATACCTGTCTTCAGCCACCCAGGATATGGAACTGAGTTCTGGAAGCCTCAGGGAAGCGGGATACTGAGCCAGAGATCTGCCTACTGACCCCAGAAGGACCAGACCACCACAACACAGCTCAAAGAGCAGGCTGCCTCTGGGTGTGGTGCTGCGGACCTGTGGTCCACTTACAGTGAGACCCTGCCACTAATGACGAGAAGAGGAAGGACAAACCACCAAGCAAAAGCCCCTTAGGATCAGTCACCTTCGACTTGGGGAAGCATGGTCTCGTTAAACAAGAAGAGCAGTGCAAAGGTCCATGGGGACGAAATGACAGCCATGTAATCATCTAAAACTCTGAGTAAAGCCAGATGTGTTAGCTCCTTTCCATAATCCCAGCACTTATCCTGAGGCAGGAGGGTTGCTTTCAGTTCAAGGCTAGTCTGGGATACAGAGTGAGACACTACCAAAAGCCAAAATAATAATAATAATAATAATAATAATAATAATAATAATAATAATAGAAAGTCAGTGGCTGAAACCGACCCAGGAAGTGTTTCCAAAAAGCATCAGTGAACTGCTCCCCACACACCACAGGACAGCCCCAGCTGGCAGAAGGGGACCCCCAAAGCAAAGAGCACTCAAGCTGGCTGCCCAGAGGAACTCTCCTGGGGAGCAGAGATAAGGCCAGGTTTGAACCTCAGAAATCCTGCTTTGTAGTCATGCTCCTTGCGACCTCCCAGAGTGGTTGGTCAGCCAGGAGGGAGAGGTAGAAAGCCGTCCAATAGAAGACAGGCTGATAGGCTCTGTGTTTGCCTGCTTGTTTAGTACAATGTTTGGGGGCAGAGAGGGGTGGTAAGGGGAACCTGAACTTGCCCCAGACCACCAGGCTCTCAGGGTCAGGAAAACAGAGTTGATTCGAATGCACTGGTCTCTAGGAGTCTGGGTTGCAGAAGCCCCAGGCCTTCTGCAGGGTTCCTTGTCTGACCCAGAGCTAACCGTCAACACAGCACACTCTGACCAAAGTGTGGGGCTTAGAGGGCACGTGGGTGTTCAGGAGGACCTGGGCAGTTTTATATTTTCTTTAAAAAGTCGTGTAGAAGGACAGGGGTGTGGTTTAGTTGGTGAAGTGCTCGCCTGGCATACACAAAGCCCTGGGTTTGACCCCCAGTACTGTGTGAATGGATAGGGTGGTACAAATCTGCAGTCCTGGCATTTGAGAGCTAGAGGCAGGACTACAAAGTCCAACTAGGCTACATGGCGAGTTCAGGGCTAGCCTAAGACATATGAAATCCTGTCTCAGAGAAAAGAAAATAATAATAATAATACTACAGAGTCCAAATGGCACACATTCTAATCTCAACGCTCGGAAAGCTGAGGCAGGAGCAATGCGGTAAGTTCCAGGGCAGCCTGGTTATATAGTAAAAACCCTTCTCAATAAATAAAATTAAGTCATGCAGGATGGTAGGCAGAGGAAAAGGAACACTAACGAATTTACAGGACAGGTGACATGGCCAGGCCAGAGCAGATCTACAAATCACCAAGCCCCAGGGGCTTCGACAGAAGGGTGGAAAAGGAGTCAGGGCCCGCCCTTGCCAAGGTCGGCAGAGCACAGACACACACCTGTATGTGTGTGCAAACACCAGTTGATGGAATATACAAAGGGCCAAGAGCCAGCTGGCCACCCTGAGGCAGCTCAAGGTGGAAGAAAGCAGTTGGCAAGGAGGGAGGGCATCTGGGCAGATCTGACCACAGGCACCGCTGAACCCTTCAGAAAATGTGTTCACCAGCTGCTGGTTTGGGCTTCATGTCTCCCTGGGACAGCATGTCAGATAAGAGCTAAAACCAGAGTTTATTAGGAGAGTCTAGACAGCAAATCCCCAGCCTGGGGGAACCTGACTGTGGGGGAGAAAGGATAGAGTTCCTGCTGCCTCAGATATAGAAGACGCAGAAGAAGCACCCATAGGAAAATGGTCTCAGTTGGGGACAGTGACTTCCACAACTGAGTCTCATGAACATTTAGAAGGTCTGAACTCAACAACCTGTTTCTATTAGGCATGGGGAGCCTAAGGTAGGCAGAGCTGATGGGAAGGCACAAGGCTCAGTTCTAGCCAATAAGAGCAAGGAATTCACTCTGAGCACAACTCCTGGTTAAGAGTCAATAATAAACAATAGTAAAGTCTCTCTCTCTCTCTCTCTCTCTCTCACACACACACACACACACACACACACTCACACTTAAGGGCACTAAAAGGCTGCTGTGACTACTCTTTCTCACAGATTTTTCTAGAGCAGTTGTGGCCATACGTCTGCCACTGGAAGGAGCCACCAGAATAAGGACAGAAAAGAAAAAAAATAAGGTGTGTGTGGGGAGGGGTGGCTTTAGAAAACAAGAAATGTGCTGAACTTGTATGTAGGTAACCTCAACAGCTGGAAGCCTGGACTACAAAGCCAGGCCCTCTGTAGGGGGTGAGGGGAGATCACCGAGGACCAGGACCTAGCTAGTCTCAGCTACATAGTAAATATAAGGCTGGCTTGGACAATATAAGACCCTAACTCAAAATCCAAGAAAGGGAGGGAGGGAGAGAGAGAGAGAGAGAGAGAGAGAGAGAGAGAGAGAGAGAGAAAGAGAGAGAGGAAGAAAAGACCAATGAAGCATGACCCGAGTCTCCCAGATCCAGCCACACCTGAAGCCTGTCCCGGCATTGCTGTAGGAGCCGGATAACTCCCCTTAGTTCATGTTAAATTTTATTGCAAGTAACAAAAGGTCTAACCTAGAATTCAGGTGGACGGCAAAGGTCTGCAGAAATACCCTGCACTGTTGGGCTGTTGGTTCTGCTGGGAGACCAGTTCACACGCTGCCCTCCCTTAGCTGGATGGTGGGCCAGTGCCTGGTGTTTGCCAGCTCTAACACTGCCGGCCCCAGAGACCTCCCGACTGGATGGACTTAACCCTTCTTAGGCAGTCGACTAACCAACTTAATCTTCCAAAGAGTGGTTTCCCAGTAAAAACAAATGAAGCCCTCAGAGAGACGGAGAGACCACAGAGGAAGGTGAAGTGAACCTGCCAGGACTGGAGGGATGGCCACGCTGGAGTAGTCCTCCCTATGAAATGTAAAACCCAAAGTAAATCTCTGGGGTCTCTTGTCAAGATACTGTGTGTCCCCGGGCTTTACCACCTACGCTCGAGTCTCATTCTTTAGTTCCAACTCCACCTTCCTGGGTTGCCCAAACTGAACCCAGAAAACAGTGGCTGGGAGCCAGGGACTGAGATATCAAGGTGTCAGAGGCGGGTTTTGCAGGTGCGGGCTCTGCAGACCTCCGTCGGGCGCGAGGCGGTGCTCGCCACAGTGCCTTTAAATAGAGCCTCCTTGCGGAGGGCAAACACATTCCAAGCGCTTTTAAAGACGCCCAAGCATGACCTGGCCAGCGGCCTTCGCTCCCCCAGCCATTTTTTCTCGGTCTCAACCCAATTCTGGAAATCATATTAATAGCTTGGTGAGACATTTTCGGTGTACAGACTACTTTGTGGCCTTAAAAGGCAAAGGTGGGGCTGGCGAGATGGCTCAGCCGGTAAAGACACTTGCTCTGACCACCTGTATGGTGGAGGGAGAGATCAAGTTGTCCTTTAAACTCCCGAGTGTGCCATGGTACTTTCTCACGCATACACACTCACAGTAAATAAATAAATGTGCCAGGCGGCGATGGCACAGGTCTTTAATCCCAGCGCTTGGAAGACAGAAGCAGGCAAACCCTGTCTCGAAAATAAATAAATAAATGGATTTTTTTTTTGAGACAAGGTGTCACTATGCAGCCATAGTTAGCCTCTGCTTCCCAAATCAAAATGCTGGAAAAGAAAACAAACCTAAAAACGGGGGGTGGGGGCGGGCAAGGGTCTTTACTGCTCTCCCTCCTCAGGTAGGGAAATGAGGCTAGAGAAAAGACCTCTCACATGACAGGACACCCATTGGGTCTCTGTATTCTCTCCTCTTCTGAAGGGTAATTCGGACGCTAGCAGCCACCATCCTAGTGACCGGTAGCAGGAACCAGTTCTGAACCAGCGGCATCTGCAACCCAACCGGCTGGAAGGGGTAACCGACTAGGCGACTACCTCAGGTGGCTCTCGGCCCCGCACTGGCTTAGGGACGCTCGTGTCTCTTCCCGAATTGAAATCAACCAAGTTCCCAGCCTTGGGTTCATTCCTCAGACACGGTGCGCGAGACAAGGATTAACTTTCGCCTTTGTTTTAAAAGATAATAGGCCAATCCAGCTAATTTCTCCCTGAGGGATAAAGTTAAGGTTGGCAGGTGAGGTGCGCCCCGGGGCTCGCTTCCTAGAAGTTGCTCAGAGCAAATCTCTGGACCTGTGTGTGTGTGTGGGGGGGGGGAATGAGTGGAGGGGGCAGGGGATTCCAGAGAGTGAACTTTAGTGGGAACTTCTGAGCTCTGCCTGGGAAAGAGGGCTCCTAACTCTCAGATCCCTAGCATGGCTAAGTCCCTAATGGCGCGCAATCGACTCGTGCGCGCACGATCTGGCTGTACTGGACAAGATGCTCAGTGCACCTCTTGGACCCGTGTGTCTCCACCCCTCACCATCCCATGCGCGGCGTGTCTGCCCCTCGCCCTGTCCCAGGCCTCCCGTTCCTCGGGGGGCGCAAAGCGAGCGCTCACGTTTTAAACATGCTCTCCAGATCCTTGAGGAGGCGACGGCTGAACTCCGGGAACTCGGTGTAGGGGTTGAAGACCTTGCTGCGGCGGGACCGCACTATGCCCTGGTGGATGTCCAGCCTGCGGCTCAGCTTGGCGCTCAGCTCAGAATCCGCGTTGACCAAGGGTGCCTGGACAGGCAGTTCGGGCTCCCGGTTCCCTGCTGGGGCAGCGCAGGGTGTAGGCTGGGGGACGCCCTGGTCGATCTCTGCCATCGCCTCTAGTCTCAACCGGCGCTGTAGCTTGCGAGCCAGCTCCTCGCTAGACATGGTGACGGGTGATGGTGGTGGAGCTGGGTCGCGCGATCCAGCACCTGGACGCCGACGGCTGCGCGATCTTTGCCGGCTCGTGGCTTTGTGACGCTCGGCGCAGTCGCTCGGGACCCGGCGGTTGGGTAGAACCGCGGGTGGGCGGGGCGGGCAGGGCGGAGCTGCGGCTTTAAGGAGGCGCGGGAGCAGCAGGGTTGCCTGTTTGATAGGGCACAAGCGGGTGTCTGTGCGTCCTAGGGGTCGCGTCTGCCTAATCCTCCCTGAGGCTGGGGACTGGAGGCTGACCCGTCCCTCAGTCCAGGCATGGACCCTAAAATCAACTGATCTTGTCTCCAGAATCCACCCTCGGGGAACTGAGGGACTTCGTGGTCCCCAGGGGACCGGTAGCCAAGACTAGGGAGTTAAATTTGGCAACCGGTCAGGCAGTTCCATTCCTCCAGAAGCGCTCCAACCAGGGAGCTCATAGCCTGGGCAGCGGGAGAACTGGGCACGCCTAGTGACACCTCCGTGCCCCCACGTGGGTAGGGGGCAGTCACCATGCTGAGGCCCTGGAGGATGAGCTGCCCCAGGCAGTGCGGGGCTGCTTCTCAAGTAGCACTGAAATGTTTGCACACGAAATTAAAAATACTAAACAAAATAATAAACAAATCGAGAAGAAAAAAAAAAAAACCCCTCCCGATTCCTGGGAAGTGAGATCAATGCAGCAAGTATCTTGGTTTTATGGCTTTGAAAAACAAAAACAAAAAACTCTGTGGAGGAAAGAAAAGGCTTGAAAATAAATAAGGCAACTTTTAAAACAAGAGATTGAAGTAAAAACAAGGGAGTAGAGCCGTCATTCTCCCTAAGGAAGAATGGTGAAGTTGGGGTTACGTCAGCCAAGCACGGAGAAACAGCTTGTAAACACGGTAGTGGTTGCACTGGGGACCAGCTCTGCTCCGACCCTAGTGTTCTGAGGACTGGGATGTGTCCGTGCTGAGTCCAGCGCGCCTCAGAAAGGGATGAACTACTGGTAGCGGGTGCATCTTCGGGACCCGGGGGAGGGAGCGGTAATTCAGAGCCTACATCTGCTCTGATGAAATTGTAATTCGATTAGCTGGGTGTGGGGGGTACACGCCTATAACCCCAGCACTCCGGAGGCTCAGACAAGAGAATTCCAGGGCCAGAAGCCAGCCTGGGGTTCATAGCAAGACCCTCTGTTTCAAAACAAAGCAAAAAAAATTTACTGGAGGGAGGTATGACTCAATGACAGAGTCCCAGTGTTTAACGTGAAGGAGGACCAGAGTTCAATCTCTAAGCTCACAAGCACAAAGTAAAATAAGTGTTCTTTAAATTCCATTCAAGAAAATAAGTCATTAAAATAAACATCCTTTTCCTGGGCATGGTTACTCAAGCCTGTGATTCCAGCACTTGGAAGGTTGAGGAGGCAGGAGGATCATAGCATACTATACTATACTTACACAGTTAAGATCCTCTGCCTCAAAAACCAAACCAAATCAAAATAAAACAATTATTGGGGATGGAGTGGTTACCACGAGAGGTGCAGCTCAGTAGCAGACCTTTATACTTGGCATGAAAGAGAACCTGGGTTAGTGTGAGTGAGTGTGTGTGTGTATGTGTGTGTGTGTGTGTGTGTGTGTGTGTGTGTGTGTAAAATGCTATTAGGGGGTCCAGCACAATGGGCCTAGTAGGTAAAGGTTTGTTATGTGCTAAAACTTTTCCTGGGGAGACAAAACATACTTGTCTACTCATCCCAGATATGGAATCCGCTACCAACCAAATACCTCCAAAGTCCAACTTAGTAAACCAACAAGTTTTTTGGGGCTTACTTACAGGGATATGGGTGAGGGATTACTTTTAGGAGCAGAAGTGTCTCAAAGACAACTGCATCACCAAGGCCCACCCCAGCATGAGTGACAGCTCACAAAACCTGGGAAGCCTGAAGGACACCAAATAGCCTGCAGGCAGCTCAGCAGGTTGGAGAGTGTCCTCCCCACAGCGGCAGCTCAGCTGGTCTCAGACTCCTCTTTGCAGCTTGTCTCCTAGGAGAGTCTTCTTTGCAGCTTGGCTCTGTTTACTCTGCCAGGGAGTGGCCTAGTGAATCCAGTCCATTTCAGGAAGTTCCTGAAGCTCTTTTGTTGTTGTTGTTGTTGTTAACACCCCCCCCACCCCCCCACCCCACCCCCCACCCCCTACCCCCCCCACCCCCCCACCCCCGCTCAAGGAGCTCCCTGTGCAAGATGGGGTGTTTGCTGTGAAGTCTGACAATCTGAGTAGGACTCTTACCTTGTGGTTGTCCTCTGACCCTCCCACATGTCTACCACGACAAGCACACACTCATCTGGAGACAAGGTCTCACTGTGTAGTTCTGGTTGTCCTATAACTCACTACGTAGACCAGGCTGGCCTCAAACTCACAGAAGGCTGTCTGCCTCTCTCTCCTGAGTACTGGGATCAAAGTGTGAACACCATGACCAAAAGGCTACTAGGCAAGGCTAGAAAGACAGTCCCATGATTAAGAGCACTTAGCTGCTCTTCCTGGGGTCTCTGGTCCAGTTCCCAGCACTCATGCCGAGGGGTTCATACCCACCTATAACTCCAGTTCCAGGGGATCCAACACCCTCTTCTGGCTTTTGCGGGCAGCTATACATACATGCACACACATACATGCAGACACACCCTCATACTCATAGATAAAAATGAATCTAAAGAAAGAGAACTAGAAACATAATGTTGACCATGAAGAAATATAGGGAGGGAGTGTTGATGGTTTTGCTTAGAACAGTTGGAAGCGTCTTGATTGTATCACCCATCATCTCATTTTTTTGCTAATAGTCATCTGGAGTGACTGAGAAGTTTCTCCATTTCATAGGGGAAAAATCAAATAATTGTGTTTCTTATTGGTTTGTTTTTTTTTTCTTTCTCTTTTGTTTTTGGACAAGGTCTCATGGAGCCCAGGTTAGTCTCAACCTTCTATGTAGCCAAGGATAGCCTTGAACTCCTCATCTTCTTACCTCTACCTCAAGAACACCGGCCTGCACCATATAAAGCTGTTTTAGACCCCAGGCTTCTGATCTAATTCCATTGCTGTAACAAACCATTGTCAAACTCAGGGGCCTTAAACAACATTTATTTTGCTTACACATCTACACTTGGGGCAGAGCTCTATGGAGAAAGCTCTTCCCGAATCTCCTTCACAACATATACCGTACACGAAGAGAGAAGATGGAGCCGGAGCAGTGGCTGCTCTTACAGAGGATCACAGTTGAGTTTCCAGCACCCTCATGGTGTAACTCCAGTTCCAGGGAATCTGACACCTTCTGGTCTCTTCAGGTACACACACACACACACACACACACACACACACACACACACACACACTGGAAGTTACAGTCATGCACACTCTTAAATAATAAAAATAAGTTAAAATAAATAAACAAAGGTCCAGGGGAGCATTCTCTGGCACCTTCGAGGTGACATTTAAGTAGTGAGCAGCAGGAAGTGAGGGGGCCTAACTGAGCCGCGAGCTCACAGCGCCAGTCATTGGGAGGTGGTTGGCATCAACTTCTCCCCCTTGCTGCCAGCACAGCGTTCCTCACACTTGCATCCTGTCACTGCCCACTAGCCAAACTTGCACCTGTGATGTTCCTGGCACAGTTCCTGAGGTCCAGGGCTGGCACAGCAGCAGCGGAATCCTCTGAAAACTCCACATTCAAATGTGGAAACAAAAGTTTGGGGGTCCTGATGCCGCAGGCTTCTCAGGCCAGGTCAGCAGGTTCCAACTCCCAGAGATGCAACCCTCTTGGGATCTCTAGGCTCTGGTCACCCTCAGAGCCTAGGGCCCAAGGGACCACAAGGACATGCCAAGGACACAGCCTAGGGCAGACCTAGACTATCTGGGTGATGTCAGCTGTCTGTGACTTTTTTTTTCCCCGAGACAAGATTTCTCTGTGTAGCTTCGGAGCCTGTCCTGGCACCTCTCACTCTGTAGACCAGGCTGACCTCGAACTCACAGAGATCTAGCTGCCTCTACCTCCCGAGTGCTGGGATTTACAAAACCAGGAGACTCTAGCATGCTACTAAAATAAAAACATGGGATAATATATATTATATATATATGTATATATATATATATTATATATATTTGTGGCATGGTCTTGCTGTGTGGCATAGATAGACTGGCCTCAAACCTGATTGGTCTCCCAGGTGTGGAGATTACAGATGTGGACCACCACAGCTGGTGTCTTAGGTTTCTACTGCTGTGATGAAGACACCACTACCAAAAGCAGTTTGGGAAGGAAAGGGTTTATTTGGTTTATATGTCTGACCACAGTCCATCACTGAGGGAAATCAAGGTAGGCACTGAATTAAGGCAGGAACCTGGAGGCAGGAACTGAGTCAGACAGAGGCCATGGAGAGGTGCTGCTATTGGCCCGCACCCCAAGGACACCTGCTCATCAGTGGCACAACCCCAGTAAACTGGGCTCTCCATGACAATCATTAATCAAGAAAATGCCTTATAGGCTTCCCAATAAGCAATCTGTTAGAAGCATTTTCTCAGTTGAGGTTCCTCCACCCAGGTAACTCAAGCCTGTGTCAAGTTCACAAAGAAGTAACCAGGACAGTTGGTAAACAATGCCCTTTCTTGTACCTCACCTGATCCAGGCGTGGCTGCAGGAGGGTCCTACCCCACTTCGCAGAACCCTTCTCTCTGGCTCCCATGTATCCATCCTCAACCCTGTTAATCAAGTCTGCATTCCCGCACCTGGAGTGGCTCAGTTCTCCCGACCTCCATTCCTCCTCTGAACCAGGCTTTCCCAGGTGACCTCTGCCCACCTGCATACAACACTGATGGTCAGACCATCCAACAGAAAGAAAAGGCATGTTTTTTTGTTTTGTTTTGTTTATAATTTATCTTATTTTACTTTTTTTTTTGAGACAGTATCTCATATAGCCCAGACTGAGCCTTGAACTTACTTATTTATTTATTTATTTATTATGTATACAATATTCTGTGTGTATGTCTGCAGGCCAGAAGAGGACACCAGACCTCATCACAGATGGTTGTGAGCCACCATGTAGTTGCTGGGAATTGAACTCAGGACCTTTGGAAGAGCAGGCAATGTTCTTAACCACTGAGCCATCTCTCCAGCCCGCCTTGAACTTCTTGTATAGCTTAAAGCTGGCCTTGAACTCTTGCTGTTTGCCTTTGCTTTCTTTTTTTATTTTTTAATCTTTTTTAAAGATATATTTATTATGTATGCAGTGTTCTGCCTGTATGTACTTTTGCATGACAGAGGAAGACACCAGATCTCATTACAGCTGGTTGTGAGCCACCATGTGGTTGCTGGGAATTGAACTCAGGACCTCTGGAATAGCAGCCAGTGCTCTTAACCTCTGAGCCATCTTTTCAGCCCCTTCCTTCACTTTCTAAATGCTTGGATGACAGATGTGTTCCATGATGCTTTGCAAAGTATTTGAAACTTTCTAGTAGTCATCTTAAACGAAATATGTAAAAGAAGGTCTGAATGTGGTCAGTAGCTAAGTGCTTGCTTAGTATACACAGGGCCGTGAGCAGACCTCCAAGACCTCCAGCAACTCCCCCCTCCCTCCTTCCCTCTCTCTCTCTCTCTCACACACACACACACACACACACATACAAAAAGATGAAAATAATTTTAATATATTTTATTTAACCCAATATGTGCCAATAGTATCATCCCAACATGTGATCAATATTAACAATATTAATAAGCTGTTTTATATTACCTTACTTCCACACTAAGACTATGAAATGTGGACTATAAGCTGTAAATCAGTTCAGTGGGGGCTGGAGAGGGGACACAGCTGGGAAGAGCACAGGCTGCTCTCCCAGGGGACCATGTCAGGTGACTCAGAACTGCCCGTCACTCACCTCCAGGGGAATCACTGCCCTCCGAGAGCAGCTGTGCAGGACACCCTCACACAGACACACATACACACACATAATTTATAAATAAAAATAACTTAAAAAAATGTCTCGGTGGTAGAGATGGAGAACACGCACAAGGCTCTGGGTTTGAGCCCCAGTAACAGGTTTGGGGTGGGGGGTAAAGTGTGTTTTACAATTAAGGATATTTCAGTTGACACTAGCCATTTCCCAGGGCTCAGCATCCATGTGGGACAGGCGGCAGGCTTGTGAACTCAGGCTCACAGCTCTGCATCCTCCGGACCCTGTCACTCCAGCGATGTGCAAATCCACCCAAATGTGCCCAGGGTTCTGTGGATGCTGGACCTGAGTTAAAAAAAAAAAATCGGGTGGTGTTGTTGCTCCTGACATTCTGTGCCATTGAAGACTGGGGCCCCGGCTGCAGGAAGCTCATAAGAGTGGGTGGGGCTGCCTCTCCCTTCAGAGTGGACTAGTCCGAAGTTGAAAGGTTTGTGTGGTGCTAGGCACATGCCTAATTTCTTTTATAGGTTTGGGGATAACACACTTCATTTAAACCCCTAAATTCTCTGCCAGTTTTTATATAAAGCACAAGCCAGACTCCTTTGTTTAGTCCTAACAATACGAAAGCCTTAGCAGGGTGTGGTCATTTATGCCTGTAATTCCAAAATTTAGGCGGATGAAGAAGGAGTCCCACGAGTCCAAGGTGTATATATACCTTTCTGAGTGAGACTTTGCCTCAAAAATAAATGTAAGGACTATCGCTCAGTGGTAAACATTAGTCTAGGATGTGCAAAAGCCCATGTAGTGCAAACAAAACCAACTAGTGCGAACCGCCTGCAATCTCTCTCTGCCTCTACCCTTCCTTTCTAGCCTTTAGAAACAGAACAAGGAATTCTCCCTCGTGGCCACATGAGAAAGGGACCTGCTATAAATTCAGCTCTTGTCACTTTGTGGCCCTGTGCCCTTGAATAAGTGCTTGAACTCTTTGAAGTCCGGTTTGTTCCTCTGTCCAACAGCGATCATACCGGGGCCTTTGAGGGTGGAGTGCGACCGAACAGTACCCGGCAGATGTCCGCTACAGGACTCACTGCTGTGGACGACCACAGGGGCTTGCAGGGGGTGAGCGGACAATCAGCTGCAGCCTCAGGGCTCTCTGCGTTCTGCTGTAGGCACGGAATCAAGCTGAAGGTGGGGAGAGTCTTAGGATCCCCACCATGTTCCTGCCACGCAGAAGAGGAGCCAGCTCAGCCCTTGGGCTTTCGAAAGCCGGAAGCAGGGAGGGTGGTTTGGAGACACCAGGGAATCTCCGTGCCTGTTGGGTTTTGAAAACCCTTGGTCTTTGCAGTGTCTATACTCGCTCCAAAGTTGCTGTGCCCCTCAACTCTTGCTTCCCTCCACACCTCTCTGGGTTAAGCCACATCCCCACTGTAAGAGTCTCACTTTTCTTTTCTTCCAGTTTTTCCGACCCTGGTTGTCGTCGAACTCACTCTGTAGACCAGGTTGGTCTTGAACTCACAGAGATCCTCCTGCCTCCGCCTCCCAAGAGCTGGGATTAAAAGTTTACAACATGTCTGGCTACCCAGTTATTCCTAAATTTTCTTTGGTGGACTAGTATGGTGTTGAAAGAGGTTTGGATCCTGCGTTAACACATCCTCCTCCTCCATAGTCTAGTTATCACGTGATCAAGAAAAATAGCCTCCGAACAAATTTAGGAAAAAAGACAGGCTTTGGTTTAGTTTCTGAGACAGGGTCTTGTCTCTATGGGATCAAGCTTGAGCCCTTACCCACTATGCATCCTGAGTGCTGGGGCGAGGATCTGAGTCACAGCCTACCTGGCTTTCTTGCCTCTCATTAAGATCAGCATCAAACAATGCTGGAGGTCTGGGGGTGGAGTTCAATTGCTTTGTGCTGGGCAAGCACAAAGCCCTAGGGTTTATGTATTCTCCAGTGACGTATAAATCGTATAAACCGGGAGGATCAGGAGTTCAAGACCATCCTAGGCAACACAACAAGTTCAAGCCTGAACTGCAAAGGGAACCTCTCAAAATACAACAAACAAAACCCAGAAACCCTCTTAAATCGGTGACTTGAAAGATTGCCGTTAAAGACCAAATCAGCAGGGCCCAGTGTGAGACAATTGGAGAAGCTGGGTCCCTCGGAGAGACCGCATGCCCTCAAAGGGGAGGTGGGATCCAAACTCCTTATTCTCTCTCTTTTTTCCTGGCTGTTATGAGCATTCCTGCCATGGTTTGCTGCAGACCCCAAAACAATGGGGCCGACTCACCCTGCCTGCAGCCACAGATGGTTGCTTCATTGAACGAAGACTAACATACACGTGCTCAATATATGTATTCAGTAACAGCCTCTCTCTCTCTCTCTCTCTGTGTGTGTGTGTGTGTGTGTGTGTGTGTATGTGTGTGTGTGTGTGTGTGTGTGTGTGTGTGTGTGTGTGTGGCTTCAGGGAAGCTAGGCAAGCCCTTCACCAGTGAGCTGACCTCCAGCTCCCTCCTGGCCTTTTTTTCTTCTTCTTCTTCTTCTTCTTTTTTTCCTCCTTTCTTACCTTTAAACAGTATCTCATGGAGCCCAGGATGGCTTCGAACTTACTATGTAGTAGAAGACGACTTAACTTCTTGCTCCTCCTGCCTCTCTCTCCCAAGTGCAGGGATGGCAGATACGTGCCACTTCAACTGACCTTTTTCCTCCGTCCTTTTCTTTCTTTTAGGTGATGCACTGTTCACTGGAATTTGCTGTGCTCACAGCATTGTGCAATCACCATTTCCCTGTAGTCTCAAAATTTACCCAGAAAAATACTCCCGCTTCTTAGGAAGCCATTCCACATCCCTCTAGCCCCCTGGTGAGAGTCCCTTTGTTTTCTATGTCCACAGATTTGATTAGTCTAAGCATTTCATTCAAAAAGTCCTGTGCCACACATGAACCTGGGTTTGACTTGTTTCGCTTTTTTTAAAGTTGTTTCCAAGGTTCACTGTTAAAACACAGTTCAAGAACGGAGTTATGTCGGGAGAATTCCGAGTACTTGTGAGAAAACTCCAAGAAAACAAGGCACGAGTCTTGTGATCTCAGTTTCCTCAAAGCAAGAGTGTGTTTTCATGCTCCTCCGGGTGTAGTGGATAGGAGTGAGTTTACTTCAGATTGCTCATCATCACCTGCCCCTGTTATTCAAATAGTGCTTCTGTGTCTCTACGGAAAAACACAGTTCTCACCATGAACAACTTGTCCTTGGGATTGTACACTTTACTCGTGAGATTCTGCTTAACCCTCAGAATAACTTGCCCCACGCTCTGAATAAAGTCGACTACTGCATGAAGCTTTAGTTCAACTCATGTTTTGGCTCCATTGTCTTAGGTCCCACCACTTCTAGAGCAGTGACAGCCCACCTAGGTGGAATGCATTGCTACTCATGTGTGTGTGTGTGTGTGTGTGTGTGTGTGTGTGCACGTGAATTCTGTTCCACTGGATGAGTGTGCCATCATTTATTAGTTGGTGGGCACTGGGTTTTTTCCACCATCTAAATACAGTGAGTATTCTATGGAAGTTCATGGTCCATTTCCATGTAGACATTTGGTTTTGTTTCTTGTGGATCTACGAATTGTGAGGCAATATGGTGTTCCTTTGCTCAACTGTCTTGGGGACTGTCAGTTTGGTTTCCATGGCAGCTTCCCAGTACTGTGGTGGTTCTCTAGAGCAACAGGATCAGGAGGTTGTGGGGCCAGAGAGGTGTGCCGACCTGCTGTTTGTAAGCTGAAGGTTCCCACAAGATCAGGCAACGAGGG